>NC_064631.1:731210958-731511458 GCF_023864275.1 Schistocerca cancellata
CCGTGTGAATTCGTCAATGAGTGGGAGTGAGGGATGCAGTAAAGAAGGATTAGTGGATCGGAAATGAGATTGTCGTATCCCAAAAGAAAATCCTGTCGTTTCCATAGAAACGTTACTCGATTTAGAAGGAAATGTCTTAGAACACATAGTATTTCATAGCGACGCAATTTCCGTGTGAATTCGTCAATGAGTGGGAGTGAGGGATGCAGTAAAGAAGGATTAGGTAATCGGAAGTGAGATTGTCGAATCCGAAAGAAAATCCTGTCGTTTCCATAGAAACGTTACTCGATTTAGAAGGAAATGTTTTAGAACACATAGTATTTCATAGCGATGGAATTTCCGTGTGATTTCGCCAATGAGTGGGAGTGAGGGATGCAGTAAAGAAGGATTAGTGGATCGGAAATGAGATTGTCGTATCCCAAAAGAAAATCCTGTCGTTTCCATAGAAACATTACTCGATTTAGAAGGAAATGTCTTAGAACAAATAGTATTTCATAGCGACGCAATTTCCGTGTGAATTCGTTAATGAGTGGGCGTGAGGGATGCAGTAAAGAAGGATTAGTAAATCGAAAATGAGATTGTCGTATCCCAAAAGGAAATCCTGTCGTTTCCATAGAAACGTTACTCGATTTTGAAGGAAATGTCTTAGAACACATAGTATTTCATAGCGACGCAATTTCCGTGTGAATTCGACAATGTGTGGGAGTGAGGGATGCAGTAAAGAAGGATTAGTGGATCGGAAATGTGATTGTCGTATCCCAAAAGAAAATCCTGTCGTTTCCATAGAAACGTTACTCGATTTAGAAGGAAATGTCTTAGAACACATAGTATTTCATAGCGACACAATGTCCGTGTGAATTCGTCAATGAGTGGGAGTGAGGGATGCAGTAAAGAAGGATTAGTGGATCGGAAATGAGATTGTCGTATCCCAAAAGAAAATCCTGTCGCTTCCATAGAAACGATACTCGATTTAGAGGGAAATGTCTTAGAACACATAGTATTTCATAGCGACGCAATTTCCGTGTGAATTCGTCAGTGTGTGGGAGTGAGGGATGCAGTAAAGAAGGATAAGTGGATCGGAAATGAGATTGTCGTATCCCAAAAGAAAATCCTGTCGTTTCCATAGAAACGTTACTCGATTTAGAAGGAAATGTCTTAGAACACATAGTATTTCATAGCGACGCAATTTCCGTGTGAATTCGTCAATGAGTGGGAGTGAGGGATGCAGTAAAGAAGGATTAGTGGATCGGAAATGAGATTGTCGTATCCCAAAAGAAAATCCTGTCGTTTCCATAGAAACGTTACTCGATTTATAAGGAAATGTCTTAGAACACATAGTATTTCATAGCGACGCAATTTCCGTGTGAATTCGTCAATGAGTGGGAGTGAGGGATGCAGTAAAGAAGGATTAGTGGATCGGAAATGAGATTGTCGTATCCCAAAAGAAAATCCTGTCGTTTCCATAGAAACGTTACTCGATTTAGAAGGAAATGTCTTAGAACACATAGTATTTCATAGCGACGCAATTTCCGTGTGAATTCGTCAATTAGTGGTAGTGAGGGATGCAGTAAAGAAGGATTAGTGGATCGGAAATGAGAGTGCCGTATCCCAAAAGAAAATCCTGTCGTTTCAATAGAAACGTTACTCGATTTAGAATTAAATGTCTTAGAACACATAATATTTCAAAGCGACGCAATTTCCGTGTGAATTCGTCAATGAGTGGAAGTGACGGATGCAGTAAAGAAGGATTAGTGGATCGGAAATGAGACTGTCGTATCCCAAAAGAAAATCCTGTCGTTTCCATAGAAACGTTACTCGATTTAGAAGGAAATGTCTTAGAACACATAGAATTTCATAGCGACGCAATTTCCGTGTGAATTCGACAATGTGAGGGAGTGAGGGATGCAGTAAAGAAGGATTAGTTGATCGGAAATGTGATTGTCGTATCCCAAAAGAAAATCCTGTCGTTTCCATAGAAACGTTACTCGATTTAGATGGAAATGTCTTAGAACACATAGTATTTCATAGCGACGGAATTTCCGTGTGAATTCGTCAATGAGTGGGAGTGAGGGATGCAGTAAAGAAGGATTAGTGGATCGGAAATGAGAGTGTCGTATCCCAAAAGAAAATCCTGTCGGTTCCATAGAAAAGTTACTCGATTTAAAAGGAAATGTCTTAGAACATATAGTATTTCATAGCGACGCAATTTCCGTGTGAATTCGTCAATGAGTGGGAGTGAGGGATGCAGTAAAGAAGGATTAGTGGATCGGAAACGAGATTGTCGTATCCCAAAAGAAAATCCTGTCGTTTCCATAGAAACGTTACTCGATTTAGAAGGAAATGTCTTAGAACACATAGTATTTCATAGCGACGCAATTTCCGTGTGAATTCGTCAATGAGTGGGAGTGAGGGATGCAGTAAAGAAGGATTAGTGGATCGGAAATGAGATTGTCGTATCCCAAAAGAAAATCCTGTCGTTTCCATAGAAACGTTACTCGATTTAGAAGGAAATGTCTTAGAACACATAGTATATCATAGCGACGCAAATTCCGTGTGAATTCATCAATGAGTGGTAGTGAGGGATGCAGTAAAGAAGGATTAGTGGATCGGAAATGAGATTGTCGTATCCCAAAAGAAAATCCTGTCGTTTCCATAGAAACGTTACTCGATTTAGAAGGAAATGTCTTAGAACACATAGTATTTCATAGCGACGCAATTTCCGTGTGAATTCGTCAATTAGTGGTAGTGAGGGATGCAGTAAAGAAGGATTAGTGGATCGGAAATGAGAGTGCCGTATCCCAAAAGAAAATCCTGTCGTTTCAATAGAAACGTTACTCGATTTAGAAGGAAATGTCTTAGAACACATAATATTTCAAAGCGACGCAATTTCCGTGTGAATTCGTCAATGAGTGGAAGTGACGGATGCAGTAAAGAAGGATTAGTGGATCGGAAATGAGACTGTCGTATCCCAAAAGAAAATCCTGTCGTTTCCATAGAAACGTTACTCGATTTAGAAGGAAATGTCTTAGAACACATAGTATTTCATAGCGACGCAATTTCCGTGTGAATTCGTCAATAAGTGGGAGTGAGGGATGAAGTAAAGAAGGATTAGTGGATCGGAAATGAGATTGTCGTATCCCAAAAGAAAATCCTGTCGTTTCCATAGAAACGTTACTCGATTTAGAAGGAAATGTCTTAGAACACATAGAATTTCATAGCGACGCAATTTCCGTGTGAATTCGACAATGTGAGGGAGTGAGGGATGCAGTAAAGAAGGATTAGTTGATCGGAAATGTGATTGTCGTATCCCAAAAGAAAATCCTGTCGTTTCCATAGAAACGTTACTCGATTTATAAGGAAATGTCTTAGAACACATAGTATTTCATAGCGACGCAATTTCCGTGTGAATTCGTCAATGAGTGGGAGTGAGGGATGCAGTAAAGAAGGATTAGTGGATCGGAAATGAGAGTGTCGTATCCCAAAAGAAAATCCTGTCGGTTCCATAGAAAAGTTACTCGATTTAAAAGGAAATGTCTTAGAACATATAGTATTTCATAGCGACGCAATTCCCGTGTTAATTCGTCAATGAGTGGGTGTGTGGGATGCAGTAAAGAAGGATTAGTTGATCGGAAATGAGATTGTCGTATCCCAAAAGAAAATCCTGTCGTTTCCATAGAAACGTTACTCGATTTGGAAGGAAATGTCTTAGAACACATAGTATTTCATAGCGACGCAATTTCCGTGTGAATTCGTCAATGAGTGGGAGTGAGGGATGCAGTAAAGAAGGATTAGTGGATCGGAAACGAGATTGTCGTATCCCAAAAGAAAATCCTGTCGTTTCCATAGAAACGTTACTCGATTTAGAAGGAAATGTCTTAGAACACATAGTATTTCATAGCGACGCAATTTCCGTGTGAATTCGTCAATGAGTGGGAGTGAGGGATGCAGTAAAGAAGGATTAGTGGATCGGAAATGAGATTGTCGTATCCCAAAAGAAAATCCTGTCGTTTCCATAGAAACGTTACTCGATTTAGAAGGAAATGTCTTAGAACACATAGTATATCATAGCGACGCAAATTCCCTGTGAATTCATCAATGAGTGGTAGTGAGGGATGCAGTAAAGAAGGATTAGTGGATCGGAAATGAGATTGTCGTATCCCAAAAGAAAATCCTGTCGTTTCCATAGAAACGTTACTCGATTTAGAAGGAAATGTCTTAGAACACATAGTACTTCATAGTGACGCAATTTCCGTGTGAATTCGTCAGTGTGTGGGAGTGAGGGATGCAGTAAAGAAGGATTAGTGGATCGGAAATGAGATTGTCGTATCCCAAAAGAAAATCCTGTCGTTTCCACAGAAACAATACTCGATTTAGAAGGAAATGTCTTAGAATACATAGTATTTCATAGCGACGCAATTTCCGTGTGAATTCGTCAATGTGTGGGAGTGAGGGATGCAGTAAAGAAGGATTAGTGGATCGGAAATGAGATTGTCGTATCCCAAAAGAAAATCCTGTCGTTTCCATTGAAACATTACTCGATGTAGAAGGAAATGTCTTAGAACACATAGTATTTCATAGCGACGCAATTTTCGTGTGAATTCGTCAATGAGTGGGAGTGAGGGATGAAGTAAAGAAGGATTAGTGGATCGGAAATGAGATTGTCGTATCCCAAAAGAAAATCCTGTCGTTTCCATAGAAACGTTACTCGATTTAGAAGGAAATGTCTTAGAACACATCGTATTTCATAGCGACGCAATTTCCGTGTGAATTCGACAATGTGTGGGAGTGAGGGATGCAGTAAAGAAGGATTAGTGGATCGGAAATGTGATTGTCGTATCCCAAAAGAAAATCCTGTCGTTTCCATAGAAATGTTACTCGATTTATAAGGAAATGTCTTAGAACACATAGTATTTCATAGCGACGCAATTTCCGTGTCAATTCGTCAATGAGTGGGAGTGAGGGATGCAGTAAAGAAGGATTAGTGGATCGGAAATGAGAGTGTCGTATCCCAAAAGAAAATCCTGTCGGTTCCATATAAACGTTACTCGATTTAGAAGGAAATGTCTTAGAACACATAGTATTTCATAGCGACGCAATTTCCGTGTGAATTCGTCAATGAGTGGGTGTGTGGGATGCAGTAGAGAAGGATTAGTAGATCGGAAATGAGATTGTCGTATCCCAAAAGAAAATCCTGTCGTTTCCACAGAAACGTTACTCGATTTAGAAGGAAATGTCTTAGAACACATAGTATTTCATAGCGACGCAATTTCCGTGTGAATTCGTCAATGAGTGGGAGTGAGGGATGCAGTAAAGAAGGATTAGTGGATCGGAAACGAGGTTGTCGTATCCCAAAAGAAAATCCTGTCGTTTCCATAGAAACGTTACTCGATTTCGAAGGAAATCTCTTAGAACACATAGTATTTCATAGCGACGCAATTTCCGTGTGAATTCGTCAATGTGTGGGAGTGAGGGATGCAGTAAAGAAGGATTAGTGGATCGGAAATGAGATTGTCGTATCCCAAAAGAAAATCCTGTCGTTTCCATAGAAACATTACTCGATTTATAAGGAAATGTCTTAGAACACATAGTATTTCATAGCGACGCAATTTCCGTGTGAATTCGACAATGTGTGGGAGTGAGGGATGCAGTAAAGAAGTATTAGTGGATCGGAAATGAATTGTCG
Organism: Schistocerca cancellata; assembly: GCF_023864275.1. Classification (NCBI taxonomy): domain Eukaryota; kingdom Metazoa; phylum Arthropoda; class Insecta; order Orthoptera; family Acrididae; genus Schistocerca; species Schistocerca cancellata. Next base: position 731,216,642 of record NC_064631.1, read on the forward strand.
TATCCCAAAAGAAAATCCTGTCGTTTCCGTAGAAACGTTACTCGATTTAGAAGGAAATGTCTTAGAACACATAGTATTTCATAGCGACGCAATGTCCGTGTGAATTCGTCAATGAGTGGGAGTGAGGGATGCAGTAAAGAAGGATTAGTGGATCGGAAATGAGATAGTCGTATCCCAAAAGAAAATACTGTCGTTTCCATAGAAACGTTACTCGACTTAGAAGGAAATGTCTTAGAACACATAGTATTTCATAGCGAGCAATTTCCGTGTGAATTCGTCAATGAGTGGGAGTGAGGGATGCAGTAAAGAAGGATTAGTGGATCGGAAATGAGATTGTCGTATCCCAAAAGAAAATCCTGTCGTTTCCATAGAAACATTACTCGATTTAGAAGGAAATGTCTTAGAACACATATTATTTCATAGCGACGGAATTTCCGTGTGAATTCGTCAATGAATGGGAGTGAGGGATGCAGTAAAGAAGGATTAGTGGATCGGAAATGAGAGTGTCGTATCCCAAAAGAAAATCCTCTCGTTTCAATAGAAACGTTACTCGATTTAGAAGGAAATGTCTTAGAACACATAGTATTTCATAGCGACGCAATTTCCGTGTGAATTCGTCAATAAGTGGGAGTGAGGGATGCAGTAAAGAGGGATTAGTGGATCGGAAATGAGATTGTCGTATCCCAAAAGAAAATTCTGTCGTTTCCATTGAAACATTACTCGATTTAGAAGGAAATGTCTTAGAACACATAGTATTTCATAGCGACGCAATTTTCATGTGAATTCGTCAATGAGTGGGAGTGAGGGATGAAGTAAAGAAGGATTAGTGGATCGAAAATGAGATTGTCGTATCCCAAAAAAAATCCTGTCGTTTCCATAGAAACGTTACTCGATTTAGAAGGAAATGTCTTGGAACACATAGTATTTCATAGCGACGCAATTTCCGTGTGAATTCGACAATGTGTGGGAGTGAGGGATGCAGTAAAGAAGGATTAGTGGATCGGAAATGTGATTGTCGTATCCCAAAAGAAAATCCTGTCGTTTCCATAGAAACGTTACTCGATTTATAAGAAAATGTCTTAGAACACATAGTATTTCATAGCGACGCAATTTCCGTGTGAATTCGTCAATGAGTGGGAGTGAGGGATGCAGTAAAGAAGGATTAGTGGATCGGAAATGAGATTGTCGTATCCCAAAAGAAAATCCTGTCGTTTCCATAGAAACGTTACTCGATTTAGAAGGAAATGTCTTAGAACACATAGTATTTCATAGCGACGCAATTTCCGTGTGAATTCGTCAATTAGTGGTAGTGAGGGATGCAGTAATGAAGGATTAGTGGATCGGAAATGAGAGTGTCGTATCCCAAAAGAAAATCCTGTCGTTTCAATAGAAACGTTACTCGATTTATAAGGAAATGTCTTAGAACACATAGTATTTCATAGCGACGCAATTTTCATGTGAATTCGTCAATGAGTGGGAGTGAGGGATGAAGTAAAGAAGGATTAGTGGATCGGAAATGAGATTGTCGTATCCCAAAAAAAATCCTGTCGTTTCCATAGAAACGTTACTCGATTTATAAGGAAATGTCTTAGAACACATAGTATTTCATAGCGACGCAATTTCCGTGTGAATTCGTCAATGAGTGGGAGTGAGGGATGCAGTAAAGAAGGATTAGTGGATCGGAAATGAGAGTGTCGTATCCCAAAAGAAAATCCTGTCGGTTCCATATAAACGTTACTCGATTTAGAAGGAAATGTCTTAGAACACATAGTATTTCATAGCGACGCAATTTCCGTGTGAATTCGTCAATGAGTGGGTGTGTGGGATGCAGTAGAGAAGGATTAGTAGATCGGAAATGAGATTGTCGTATCCCAAAAGAAAATCCTGTCGTTTCCACAGAAACGTTACTCGATTTAGAAGGAAATGTCTTAGAACACATAGTATTTCATAGCGACGCAATTTCCGTGTGAATTCGTCAATGAGTGGGAGTGAGGGATGCAGTAAAGAAGGATTAGTGGATCGGAAACGAGGTTGTCGTATCCCAAAAGAAAATCCTGTCGTTTCCATAGAAACGTTACTCGATTTCGAAGGAAATCTCTTAGAACACATAGTATTTCATAGCGACGCAATTTTCGTGTGAATTCGTCAATGTGTGGGAGTGAGGGATGCAGTAAAGAAGGATTAGTGGATCGGAAATGAGATTGTCGTATCCCAAAAGAAAATCCTGTCGCTTCCATAGAAACATTACTCGATTTATAAGGAAATGTCTTAGAACACATAGTATTTCATAGCGACGCAATTTCCGTGTGAATTCGACAATGTGTGGGAGTGAGGGATGCAGTAAAGAAGTATTAGTGGATCGGAAATGAATTGTCGTATCCCAAAAGAAAATCCTGTCGTTTCCGTAGAAACGTTACTCGATTTAGAAGGAAATGTCTTAGAACACATAGTATTTCATAGCGACGCAATGTCCGTGTGAATTCGTCAATGAGTGGGAGTGAGGGATGCAGTAAAGAAGGATTAGTGGATCGGAAATGAGATAGTCGTATCCCAAAAGAAAATCCTGTCGTTTCCATAGAAACGTTACTCGACTTAGAAGGAAGTGTCTTAGAACACATAGTATTTCATAGCGACGCAATTTCCGTGTGAATTCGTCAATGAGTGGGAGTGAGGGATGCAGTAAAGAAGGATTAGTGGATCGGAAATGAGATTGTCGTATCCCAAAAGAAAATCCTGTCGTTTCCATAGAAACATTACTCGATTTAGAAGGAAATGTCTTAGAACACATATTATTTCATAGCGACGGAATTTCCGTGTGAATTCGTCAATGAATGGGAGTGAGGGATGCAGTAAAGAAGGATTAGTGGATCGGAAATGAGAGTGTCGTATCTCAAAAGAAAATCCTGTCGTTTCAATAGAAACGTTACTCGATTTAGAAGGAAATGTCTTAGAACACATAGTATTTCATAGCGACGCAATTTCCGTGTGAATTCGTCAATGAGTGGGAGTGACGGATGCAGTAAAGAAGGATTAGTGGATCGGAAATGAGATTGTCGTATCCCAAAAGTAAAGCCTGTCGTTTCCATAGAAACGTTACTCGATTAAAAAGAAATGTCTTAGAACACATAGTATTTCATAGCGACGCAATTTTCATGTGAATTCGTCAATGAGTGGGAGTGAGGGATGAAGTAAAGAAGGATTAGTGGATCGGAAATGAGATTGTCGTATCCCAAAAAAAATCCTGTCGTTTCCATAGAAACGTTACTCGATTTAGAAGGAAATGTCTTAGAACACATAGTATTTCATAGCGACGCAATTTCCGTGTGAATTCGACAATGTGTGGGAGTGAGGGATGCAGTAAAGAAGGATTAGTGGATCGGAAATGTGATTGTCGTATCCCAAAAGAAAATCCTGTCGTTTCCATAGAAACGTTACTCGATTTATAAGAAAATGTCTTAGAACACATAGTATTTCATAGCGACGCAATTTCCGTGTGAATTCGTCAATGAGTGGGAGTGAGGGATGCAGTAAAGAAGGATTAGTGGATCGGAAATGAGATAGTCGTATCCCAAAAGAAAATCCTGTCGTTTCCATAGAAACGTTACTCGATTTAGAAGGAAATGTCTCAGAACACATAGTATTTCATAGCGACGCAATTTCCGTGTGAATTCGTCAATTAGTGGTAGTGAGGGATGCAGTAAAGAAGGATTAGTGGATCGGAAATGAGAGTGTCGTATCCCAAAAGAAAATCCTGTCGTTTCAATAGAAACGTTACTCGATTTATAAGGAAATGTCTTAGAACACATAGTATTTCATAGCGACGCAATTTCCGTGTGAATTCGTCAATGAGTGGGAGTGACGGATGCAGTAAAGAAGGATTAGTGGATCGGAAATGAGATTGTCGTATCCCAAAAGAAAATCCTGTCGTTTCCATAGAAACGTTACTCGATTTAGAAGGAAATGTCTTAGAACACATAGTATTTCATAGCGACGCAATTTCCGTGTGAATTCGTCAATAAGTGGGAGTGAGGGATGAAGTAAAGAAGGATTAGTGGATCGGAAATGAGATTGTCGTATCCCAAAAGAAAATCCTGTCGTTTCCATAGAAACGTTACTCGATTTAGAAGGAAATGTCTTAGAACACATAGAATTTCATAGCGACGCAATTTCCATGTGAATTCGACAATGTGAGGGAGTGAGGGATGCAGTAAAGAAGGATTAGTGGATCGGAAATGTGATTGTCGTATCCCAAAAGAAAATCCTGTCGTTTCCATAGAAACGTTGCTCGATTTATAAGGAAATGTCTTAGAACACATAGTATTTCATAGCGACGCAATTTCCGTGTGAATTCGTCAATGAGTGGGAGTGAGGGATGCAGTAAAGAAGGATTAGTGGATCGGAAATCAGAGTGTCGTATCCCAAAAGAAAATCCTGTCGGTTCCATAGAAAAGTTACTCGATTTAGAAGGAAATGTCTTAGAACATATAGTATTTCATAGCGACGAAATTCCCGTGTGAATTCGTCAATGAGTGTGTGTGTGGGATGCAGTAAAGAAGGATTAGTTGATCGGAAATGAGATTGTCGTATCCCAAAAGAAAATCCTGTCGTTTCCATAGAAACGTTACTCGATTTAGAAGGAAATGTCTTAGAACACATAGTATTTCATAGCGACGCAATTTCCGTGTGAATTCGTCAATGAGTGGGAGTGAGGGATGCAGTAAAGAAGGATTAGTGGATCGGAAATGAGATTGTCGTATCCCAAAAGAAAATCCTGTCGTTTCCATAGAAACGTTACTCGATTTAGAATAAAATGTCTTAGAACACATAGTATTTCATAGCGACGCAATTTCCGTGTGAATTCATCAATGAGTGGTAGTGAGGGATGCAGTAAAGAAGGATTAGTGGATCGGAAATGAGATTGTCGTATCCCAAAAGAAAATCTTGTCGTTTCCATAGAAACGTTACTCGATTTAGTAGGAAATGTCTTAGAACACATAGTACTTCATAGCGACGCAATTTCCGTGTGAATTCGTCAATGTGTGGGAGTGAGGGATGCAGTAAAGAAGGATTAGTGGCTCGGAAATGAGATTGTCGTATCCCAAAAGAAAATCCTGTCGTTTCCACAGAAACATTACTCGATTTGGAAGTAAATGTCTTAGAATACATAGTATTTCATAGCGACGCAATTTCCGTGTGAATTCGACAATGTGTGGGAGTGAGGGATGCAGTAAAGAAGGATTAGAGGATCGGAAATGAGATTGTCGTATCCCAAAAGAAAATCCTGTCGTTTCCATTGAAACATTACTCGATGTAGAAGGAAATGTCTTAGAACACATAGTATTTCATAGCGACGCAATTTTCGTGTGAATTCGTCAATGAGTGGGAGTGAGGGATGAAGTAAAGAAGGATTAGTGGATCGGAAATGAGATTGTCGTATCCCAAAAGAAAATCCTGTCGTTTCCATAGAAACGTTACTCGATTTAGAAGGAAATGTCTTAGAACACATAGTATTTCATAGCGACGCAATTTCCGTGTGAATTCGACAATGTGTGGGAGTGAGGGATGCAGTAAAGAAGGATTAGTGGATCGGAAATGTGATTGTCGTATCCCAAAAGAAAATCCTGTCGTTTCCAAAGAAACGTTACTCGATTTATAAGGAAATGTCTTAGAACACATAGTATTTCATAGCGACGCAATTTCCGTGTGAATTCGTCAATGAGTGGGAGTGAGGGATGCAGTAAAGAAGGATTAGTGGATCGGAAATGAGAGTGTCGTATCCCAAAAGAAAATCCTGTCGGTTCCATATAAACGTTACTCGATTTAGAAGGAAATGTCTTAGAACACTAGTATTTCATAGCGACGCAATTTCCGTGTGAATTCGTCAATGAGTGGGTGTGTGGGATGCAGTAGAGAAGGATTAGTAGATCGGAAATGAGATTGTCGTATCCCAAAAGAAAATCCTGTCGTTTCCACAGAAACGTTACTCGATTTAGAAGGAAATGTCTTAGAACACATAGTATTTCATAGCGACGCAATTTCCGTGTGAATTCGTCAATGAGTGGGAGTGAGGGATGCAGTAGAGAAGGATTAGTGGATCGGAAACGAGATTGTCGTATCCCAAAAGAAAATCCTGTCGTTTCCATAGAAACGTTACTCGATTTCGAAGGAAATGTCTTAGAACACATAGTATTTCATAGCGATGCAATTTCCGTGTGAATTCGTCAATGAGTGGGAGTGGGGGATGCAGTAAAGAAGGATTAGTGGATCGGAAATGAGATTGTCGTATCCCAAAAGAAAATCCTGTCGTTTCCATACAAATGTTACTCGATTTAGAAGGAAATGTCTTAGAACACATAGTATTTCATAGCGACGCAATTTCCGTGTGAATTCGTCAATGAGTGGGAGTGAGGGATGCAGTAAAGAAGGATTAGTGGATCGGAAATGAGATTGTCGTATCCCAAAAGAAAATGCTGTCGTTTCCGTAGAAACGTACTCGATTTAGAAGGAAATGTCTTAGAACACATAGTATTTCATAGCGACGCAATTTCCGTGTGAATTCGTCAATGAGTGGTAGTGAGGGATGCAGTAAAGAAGAATTAGTGGATCGGAAATGAGATTGTCGTATCCCAAAAGAAAATCCTGTCGTTTCCATAGAAACGTTACTCGATTTAGAAGGAAATGTCTTAGAACACATAGTACTTCATAGCGACGCAATTTGCGTGCGAATTCGTCAATGTGTGGGAGTGAGGGATGCAGTAAAGAAGGATTAGTGGGTCGGAAATGAGATTGTCGTATCCCAAAAGAAAATGCTGTCGTTTCCATAGAAACATTACTCGATTTGGAATGAAATGTCTTAGAACACATAGTATTTCATAGCGACGCAATTTCCGTGTGAATTCGTCAATGAGTGGGAGTGAGGGATGCAGTAAAGAAGGATTAGTGGATCGGAAATGAGATTGTCGTATCCCAAAAGAAAATCCTGTCGTTTCCATAGAAACGTTATTCGATTTGAAAGGAAATGTCTTAGAACACATAGTATTTCATAGCGACGCAATTTCCGTGTGAATTCGACAATGTGTGGGAGTGAGGGATGCAGTAAAGAAGGATTAGTGGATCGGAAATGTGATTGTCGTATCCCAGAAGAAAATCCTGTCGTTTCCATAGAGACGTTACTCGATTTAGAAGGAAATGTCTTAGAACACATAGTATTTCATAGCGACGCAATTTCCGTGTGAATTCGTCAATGAGTGGGAGTGAGGGATGCAGTAAAGAAGGATTAGTGGATCGGAAATGAGATTGTCGTATCCCAAAAGAAAATCCTGTCGTTTCCATAGAAACGTTACTCGATTTGGAAGGAAATGTCTTAGAACACATAGTATTTCATAGCGACGCAATTTCCGTGTGAATTCGACAATGTGTGGGACTGAGGGATGCAGTAAAGAAGGATTAGTGGATCGGAAATGTGATTGTCGTATCCCAGAAGAAAATCCTGTCGTTTCCATAGAGACGTTACTCGATTTAGAAGGAAATGTCTTAGAACACATAGTATTTCATAGCGACGCAATTTCCGTGTGAATTCGTCAATGAGTGGGAGTGAGGGATGCAGTAAAGAAGGATTAGTGGATCGGAAATGAGATTGTCGTATCCCAAAAGAAAATCCTGTCGTTTCCGTAGAAACGTTACTCGATTTAGAAGGAAATGTCTTAGAACACATAGTACTTCATAGCGACGCAATTTCCGTGTGAATTCGTCAATGTGTGGGAGTGAGGGATGCAGTAAAGAAGGATTAGTGGATCGGAAATGAGATTGTCGTATCCCAAAAGAAAATCCTGTCGTTTCCATAGAAACATTACTCGATTTAGAAGGAAATGTCTTAGAACACATAGTATTTCATAGCGACGCAATTTCCGTGTGAATTCGTCAATGTGTGGGAGTGAGGGATGCAGTAAAGAAGGATTAGTGGATCGGAAATGAGATTGTCGTATCCCAAAAGAAAATCCTGTCGTTTCCATAGAAACGTTACTCGATTTATAGGGAAATGTCTTAGAACACATAGTATTTCATAGCGACGCAATTTCAGTGTGAATTCGACAATGTGTGAGAGTGAGGGATGCAGTAAAGAAGGATTAGTGGATCGGAAATGAATTGTCGTATCCCAAAAGAAAATCCTAGCGTTTCCGTAGAAACGTTACTCGATTTAGAAGGAAATGTCTTAGAACACATAGTATTTCATAGCGACGCAATGTCCGTGTGAATTCGTCAATGAGTGGGAGTGAGGGATGCAGTAAAGAAGGATTAGTGGATCGGAAATGAGATAGTCGTATCCCAAAAGAAAATCCTGTCGTTTCCATAGAAACGTCACTCGACTTAGAAGGAAATGTCTTAGAACACATAGTATTTCATAGCGACGCAATTTCCGTGTGAATTCGTCAATGAGTGGGAGTGAGGGATGCAGTAAAGAAGGATTAGTAGATCGGAAATGAGATTGTCGTATCCCAAAAGAAAATCCTGTCGTTTCCATAGAAACGTTCCTCGATTTAGAAGGAAATGTCTTAGAACGCATAGTATTTCATAGCGACGCAATGTCCGTGTGAATTCGTCAATGAGTGGGAGTGAGGGAAGCAGTAAAGAAGGATTAGTGGATCGGAAATGAGATTGTCGTATCCCAAAAGAAAATCCTGTAGTTTCCATAGAAACGTTACTCGATTTAGAAGTGAATGTCTTAGAACACATAGTATTTCATAGCGACGGAATTTCAGTGTGAATTCGCCAATGAGTGGGAGTAAAGGATGCAGAAAAGAAGGATTTGTGGATCGGAAATGAGATTGTCGTATCCCAAAAGAAAATCCTGTCGTTTCCATAGACACGTTACTCGATTTAGAAGGAAATGTCTTAGAACACATAGTATTTCATAGCGACGCAATTTCCGCGTTAATTCGTCAATGAGTGGGAGTGAGGGATGCAGTAAAGAAGGATTAGTGGATCGAAAATGAGATTGTCGTATCCCAAAAGAAAATCCTGTCGTTTCCATAGAAACGTTACTCGATTTAGAAGGAAATGTCTTAGAACACATAGTATTTCATAGCGACGCAATTTCCGTGTGAATTCGTCAATGAGTGGGAGTGAGGGATGCAGTAAAGAAGGATTAGTGGATCGGAAATGTGATTGTCATATCCCAAAAGAAAATCCTGTCGTTTCCATAGAAACGTTACTCGATTTAGAAGGAAATGTCTTAGAACGCATAGTATTTCATAGCGACGCAATGTCCGTGTGAATTCGTCAATGAGTGGGAGTGAGGGAAGCAGTAAAGAAGGATTAGTGGATCGGAAATGAGATTGTCGTATCCCAAAAGAAAATCCTGTAGTTTCCATAGAAACGTTACTCGATTTAGAAGTGAATGTCTTAGAACACATAGTATTTCATAGCGACGGAATTTCAGTGTGAATTCGCCAATGAGTGGGAGTAAAGGATGCAGAAAAGAAGGATTTGTGGATCGGAAATGAGATTGTCGTATCCCAAAAGAAAATCCTGTCGTTTCCATAGACACGTTACTCGATTTAGAAGGAAATGTCTTAGAACACATAGTATTTCATAGCGACGCAATTTCCGCGTTAATTCGTCAATGAGTGGGAGTGAGGGATGCAGTAAAGAAGGATTAGTGGATCGAAAATGAGATTGTCGTATCCCAAAAGAAAATCCTGTCGTTTCCATAGAAACGTTACTCGATTTAGAAGGAAATGTCTTAGAACACATAGTATCTCATAGCGACGCAATTTCCGTGTGAATTCGTCAATGAGTGGGAGTGAGGGATGCAGTAAAGAAGGATTAGTGGATCGGAAATGTGATTGTCATATCCCAAAAGAAAATCCTGTCGTTTCCATAGAAACGTTACTCGAATTAGAAGGAAATGTCTTAGAACACATAGTATTTCATAGCGACGCAATTTCCGTGTGAATTCGTCAATGAGTGTTAGTGAGGGATGCAGTAAAGAAGGATTAGTGGATCGGAAATGAGATTGTCGTATCCCAAAAGAAAATCCTGTCGTTTCCATAGAAACGTTACTCGATTTAGAAGGAAATGTCTTAGAACACATAGTATCTCATAGCGACGCAATTTCCGTGTGAATTCGTCAATGAGTGGGAGTGAGGGATGCAGTAAAGAAGGATTAGTGGATTGGAAATGAAATTGTCGTATCCCAAAAGAAAATCCTGTCGTTTCCATAGAAACGTTAATCGATTTAGAAGGAAATGTCTTAGAACACATAGTATTTCATAGCGACGCAATTTCCGCGTTAATTCGTCAATGAGTGGGAGTGAGGGATGCAGTAAAGAAGGATTAGTGGATCGGAAATGAGATTGTCGTATCCCAAAAGAAAATCCTGTCGTTTCCATAGAAACGTTACTCGATTTAGAAGAAAATGTCTTAGAACACATAGTATTTCATAGCGACGCAATTTCCGTGTGAATTCGTCAATGAGTGGGAGTGAGGGAAGCAGTAAAGAAGGATTAGTGGATCGGAAATGAGATTGTCGTATCCCAAAAGAAAATCCTGTAGTTTTCATAGAAACGTTACTCGATTTAGAAGGAAATGTCTTAGAACACATAGTATTTCATAGCGACGCAATTTCCAAGTGAATTCGTCAATGAGTGGGAGTGAGGGATGCAGTAAAGAAGGATTAGTGGATCGGAAGTGAGATTGTCGTATCCGAAAGAAAATCCTGTCGTTTCCATAGAAACGTTACTCGATTTAGAAGGAAATGTCTTAGAACACATAGTATTTCATAGCGACGGAATTTCCGTGAGAATTCGCAAATGTGTGGGAGTGAGGGATGCAGTAAACAGGGATTAGTGGATCGGAAATGAGATTGTCGTATCCCAAAAGAAAATCCTGTCGTTTCCATAGAAACGTTACTCGATTTAGAAGGAAATGTCTTAGAACACATAGTATTTCATAGCGACGGAATTTCAGTGTGAATTCGCCAATGAGTGGGAGTGAGGGATGCAGAAAAGAAGGATTAGTGGATCGGAAATGAGATTGTCGTATCCCAAAAGAAAATCCTGTCGTTTCCATAGAAACGTTACTCGATTTAGAAGGAAATGTCTTAGAACACATAGTATCTCATAGCGACGCAATTTCCGTGTGAATTCGTCAATGAGTGGGAGTGAGGGATGCAGTAAAGAAGGATTAGTGGATCGGAAATGAGATTGTCGTATCCCAAAAGAAAATCCTGTCGTTTCCATAGAAACGTTACTCGATTTAGAAGGAAATGTCTTAGAACACATAATATTTCAAAGCGACGCAAATTCCGTGTGAATTCGTCAATGAGTGGGAGTGAGGGATGCAGTAAAGAAGGATTAGTGGATCGGAAATGAGATTGTCGTATCCCAAAAGAAAATCCTGTCGTTTCCATAGAAACGTTACTCGATTTAGAAGGAAATGTCTTAGAACACATAGTATTTCATAGCGACGGAATATCCGTGTGAATTCGACAATGTGTGGGAGTGAGGGATGCAGTAAAGAAGGATTAGTGGATCGGAAATGAGATAGTCGTATCCCAAAAGAAAATCCTGTCGTTTCCATAGAAACGTTACTCGACTTAGAAGGAAATGTCTTAGAACACATAGTGTTTCATAGCGACGCAATTTCCGTGTGAATTCGTCAATGAGTGGGAGTGAGGGATGCAGTAAAGAAGGATTAATGGATCGGAAGTGAGATTGTCGTATCCGAAAGAAAATCCTGTCGTTTCCATAGAAACGCTACTCGATTTAGAAGGAAATGTCTTAGAACACATAGTATTTCATAGCGACGGAATTTCCGTGTGAATTCGCCAATGAGTGGGAGTGAGGGATGCAGAAAAGAAGGATTAGTGGATCGGAAATGAGATTGTCGTATCCCAAAAGAAAATCCTGTCGTTTCCATAGAAACGTTACTCGATTTAGAAGGAAATGTCTTAGAACACATAGTATTTCATAGGGACATAATTTCCGCGTTAATTCGTCAATGAGTGGGAGTGAGGGATGCAGTAAAGAAGGATTAGTGGATCGGAAATGAGATTGTCGTATCCCAAAAGAAAATCCTGTCCTTTCCATAGAAACGTTACTCGATTTTAGAAGGAAATGTCTTAGAACACATAGTATTTCATAGCGACGCAATTTCCGTGTGAATTCGTCAATGAGTGGGAGTGAGGGATGGAGTAAAGAAGGATTAGTGGATCGGAAATGAGATTGTCGTATCCCAAAAGAAAATCCTGTCGTTTCCATAGAAACGTTACTCGATTTAGAAGGAAATGTCTTAGAACACATAGTATTTCATAGCGACGGAATTTCCGTGTGAATTCGCCAATGAGTGAGAGTGAGGGATGCAGAAAAGAAGGATTAGTGGATCGGAAATGAGATTGTCGTATCCCAAAAGAAAATGCTGTCGTTTCCATAGAAACGTTACTCGATTTAGAAGGAAATGTCTTAGAACACATGGTATTTCATAGCGACGCAATTTCCGCGTTAATTCGTCAATGAGAGGGAGTGAGGGATGCAGTGAAGAAGGATTAGTGGATCGGAAATGAGATTGTCGTATCCGAAAAGAAAATCATGTCGTTTCCATAGAAACGTTACTTGATTTAGAAGGAAATGTCATAGAACACACAGTATTTCATAGCGACGGAATTTCCGTGTGAATTCGCCAATGAGTGGGAGTGAGGGATGCAGAAAAGAAGGATTAGTTGATCGGAAATGAGATTGTCGTATCCCAAAAGAAAATGCTGTCGTTTCCATAGAAACGTTACTCGATTTAGATGGAAATGTCTTAGAACACATAGTATTTCATAGCGACGCAATTTCCGCGTTAATTCGTCAATGAGTGGGAGTGAGGGATGCAGTAAAGAAGGATTAGTGGATCGGAAATGAGAGTGTCGTATCCCAAAAGAAAATCCTGTCGTTTCCATAGAAACATTACTCGATTTAGAATGAAATGTCTTAGAACACATAGTATTTCATAGCGACGCAATTTCCGTGTGAATTCGTCAATGAGTGGGAGTGAGGGATGCAGTAAAGAAGGATTAGTGGATCGGAAATGAGATTGTCGTATCCCAAAAGAAAATCCTGTCGTTTCCATAGAAACATTACTCGATTTAGAAGGAAATGTCTTAGAACACATAGTATTTCATAGCGACGCAATTTCCGTGTGAATTCGTCAATGTGTGGGTGTGAGGGATGCAGTAAAGAAGGATTAGTGGATCGGAAATGAGATTGTCGTATCCCAAAAGAAAATCCTGTCGTTTCCATAGAAACGTTACTCGATTTAGAGGAAATGTCTTAGAACACATAGTATTTCATAGCGACGCAATTTCCGTGTGAATTCGACAATGTGTGGGAGTGAGGGATGCAGTAAAGAAGGATTAGTGGATCGGAAATGTGATTGTCGTATCCCAAAAGAAAATCCTGTCGTTTCCGTAGAAACGTTACTCGATTTAGAAGGAAATGTCTTAGAACACACAGTATTTCATAGCGACGCAATGTCCGTGTGAATTCGTCAATGAGTGGGAGTGAGGGATGCAGTAAAAAAGGATTAGTGGATCGTAAATGAGATGGTCGCATCCCAAAAGAAAATCCTGTCGTTTCCATAGAAACGCTACTCGATTTAGAAGGAAATGTCTTAGAACACATAGTATTTCATAGCGACGGAATTTCCGTGTGAATTCGCCAATGAGTGGGAGTGAGGGATGCAGTAAAGAAGGATTAGTGGATCGGAAATGAGATTGTCGTATCCCAAAAGAAAATCCTGTCGTTTCCATAGAAACGTTACTCGATTTAGAAGGAAATGTCTTAGAACACATAGTATTTCATAGGGACATAATTTCCGCGTTAATTCGTCAATGAGTGGGAGTGAGGGATGCAGTAAAGAAGGATTAGTTGATCGGAAATGAGATTGTCGTATCCCAAAAGAAAATCCTGTCGTTTCCATAGAAACGTTACTCGATTTAGAAGGAAATGTCTTAGAACACATAGTATTTCATAGCGACGGAATTTCCGTGTGAATTCGCCAATGAGTGGGAGTGAGGGATGCAGAAAAGAAGGATTAGTGGATCGGAAATGAGATTGACGTATCCCAAAAGAAAATCCTGTCGTTTCCATAGAAACGTTACTCGATTTAGAAAGAAATGTCTTAGAACACATAGTATTTCATAGCGACGCAATTTCCGTGTGAATTCGTCAATGAGTGGGAGTGAGGGATGAAGTAAAGAAGGATTAGTGGATCGGATATGTTATTGTCGTATCCCAAAAGGAAATCCTGTCGTTTCCATAGAAACGTTACTCGATTTAGAAGGAAATGTCTTAGAACACATAGTATTTCATAGCGACGGAATTTCCGTGTGAATTCGCCAATGAGTGGGAGTGAGGGATGCAGTAAAGAAGGATTAGTGGATCGGAAATGAGATTGTCGTATCCCAAAAGAAAATCCTGTCGTTTCCATAGAAACGTTACTCGATTTAGAAGGAAATGTCTTAGAACACATAGTATTTCATAGGGACATAATTTCCGCGTTAATTCGTCAATGAGTGGGAGTGAGGGATGCAGTAAAGAAAGATTAGTGGATCGGAAATGAGATTGTCGTATCCCAAAAGAAAATCCTGTCGTTTCCATAGAAACGTTACTCGATTTAGAAGGAAATGTCTTAGAACACATAGTATTTCATAGCGACGGAATTTCCGTGTGAATTCGCCAATGAGTGAGAGTGAGGGATGCATAAAGAAGGATTAGTGGATCGGAAATGAGATTGTCGTATCCCAAAAGAAAATGCTGTCGTTTCCATAGAAACGTTACTCGATTTAGAAGGAAATGTCTTAGAACACATAGTATTTCATAGCGACGCAATTTCCGCGTTAATTCGTCAATGAGTGGGAGTGAGGGATGCAGTAAAGAAGGATTAGTGGATCGGAAATGAGATTGTCGTATCCGAAAAGAAAATCATGTCGTTTCCATAGAAACGTTACTTGATTTAGAAGGAAATGTCATAGAACACACAGTATTTCATAGCGACGGAATTTCGGTGTGAATTCGCCAATGAGTGGGAGTGAGGGATGCAGAAAAGAAGGATTAGTTGATCGGAAATGAGATTGTCGTATCCCAAAAGAAAATGCTGTCGTTTCCATAGAAACGTTACTCGATTTAGATGGAAATGTCTTAGAACACATAGTATTTCATAGCGACGCAATTTCCGCGTTAATTCGTCAATGAGTGGGAGTGAGGGATGCAGTAAAGAAGGATTAGTGGATCGGAAATGAGAGTGTCGTATCCCAAAAGAAAATCCTGTCGTTTCCATAGAAACATTACTCGATTTAGAATGAAATGTCTTAGAACACATAGTATTTCATAGCGACGCAATTTCCGTGTGAATTCGTCAATGAGTGGGATTGAGGGATGCAGTAAAGAAGGATTAGTTGATCGGAAATGAGATTGTCGTATCCCAAAAGAAAATCCTGTCGTTTCCATAGAAACGTTACTCGATTTAGAAGGAAATGTCTTAGAACACATAGTATTTCATAGCGACGGAATTTCCGTGTGAATTCGCCAATGAGTGGGAGTGAGGGATGCAGAAAAGAAGGATTAGTGGATCGGAAATGAGATTGACGTATCCCAAAAGAAAATCCTGTCGTTTCCATAGAAACGTTACTCGATTTAGAAAGAAATGTCTTAGAACACATAGTATTTCATAGCGACGCAATTTCCGTGTGAATTCGTCAATGAGTGGGAGTGAGGGATGAAGTAAAGAAGGATTAGTGGATCGGATATGTTATTGTCGTATCCCAAAAGGAAATCCTGTCGTTTCCATAGAAACGTTACTCGATTTAGAAGGAAATGTCTTAGAACACATAGTATTTCATAGCGACGGAATTTCCGTGTGAATTCGCCAATGAGTGGGAGTGAGGGATGCAGTAAAGAAGGATTAGTGGATCGGAAATGAGATTGTCGTATCCCAAAAGAAAATCCTGTCGTTTCCATAGAAACGTTACTCGATTTAGAAGGAAATGTCTTAGAACACATAGTATTTCATAGGGACATAATTTCCGCGTTAATTCGTCAATGAGTGGGAGTGAGGGATGCAGTAAAGAAGGATTAGTGGATCGGAAATGAGATTGTCGTATCCCAAAAGAAAATCCTGTCGTTTCCATAGAAACGTTACTCGATTTAGAAGGAAATGTCTTAGAACACATAGTATTTCATAGCGACATAATTTCCGCGTTAATTCGTCAATGAGTGGGAGTGAGGGATGCAGTAAAGAAGGTTTAGTGGATCGGAAATGAGATTGTCGTATCCCAAAAGAAAATCCTGTCGTTTCCATAGAAACGTTACTCGATTTAGAAGGAAATGTCTTAGAACACATAGTATTTCATAGCGACGCAATTTCCGTGTGAATTCGTCAATGAGTGGGAGTGAGGGATGGAGTAAAGAAGGATTAGTGGATCGGAAATGAGATTGTCGTATCCCAAAAGAAAATCCTGTCGTTTCCATAGAAACGTTACTCGATTTAGAAGGAAATGTCTTAGAACACATAGTATTTCATAGCGACGGAATTTCCATGTGAATTCGCCAATGAGTGAGAGTGAGGGATGCATAAAGAAGGATTAGTGGATCGGAAATGAGATTGTCGTATCCCAAAAGAAAATGCTGTCGTTTCCATAGAAACGTTACTCGATTTAGAAGGAAATGTCTTAGAACACATAGTATTTCATAGCGACGCAATTTCCGCGTTAATTCGTCAATGAGTGGGAGTGAGGGATGCAGTAAAGAAGGATTAGTGGATCGGAAATGAGATTGTCGTATCCGAAAAGAAAATCATGTCGTTTCCATAGAAACGTTACTTGATTTAGAAGGAAATGTCATAGAACACACAGTATTTCATAGCGACGGAATTTCGGTGTGAATTCGCCAATGAGTGGGAGTGAGGGATGCAGAAAAGAAGGAATAGTTGATCGGAAATGAGATTGTCGTATCCCAAAAGAAAATGCTGTCGTTTCCATAGAAACGTTACTCGATTTAGATGGAAATGTCTTAGAACACATAGTATTTCATAGCGACGCAATTTCCGCGTTAATTCGTCAATGAGTGGGAGTGAGGGATGCAGTAAAGAAGGATTAGTGGATCGGAAATGAGAGTGTCGTATCCCAAAAGAAAATCCTGTCGTTTCCATAGAAACATTACTCGATTTAGAATGAAATGTCTTAGAACACATAGTATTTCATAGCGACGCAATTTCCGTGTGAATTCGTCAATGAGTGGGATTGAGGGATGCAGTAAAGAAGGATTAGTTGATCGGAAATGAGATTGTCGTATCCCAAAAGAAAATCCTGTCGTTTCCATAGAAACGTTACTCGATTTAGAAGGAAATGTCTTAGAACACATAGTATTTCATAGCGACGGAATTTCCGTGTGAATTCGCCAATGAGTGGGAGTGAGGGATGCAGAAAAGAAGGATTAGTGGATCGGAAATGAGATTGACGTATCCCAAAAGAAAATCCTGTCGTTTCCATAGAAACGTTACTCGATTTAGAAAGAAATGTCTTAGAACACATAGTATTTCATAGCGACGCAATTTCCGTGTGAATTCGTCAATGAGTGGGAGTGAGGGATGAAGTAAAGAAGGATTAGTGGATCGGATATGTTATTGTCGTATCCCAAAAGGAAATCCTGTCGTTTCCATAGAAACGTTACTCGATTTAGAAGGAAATGTCTTAGAACACATAGTATTTCATAGCGACGGAATTTCCGTGTGAATTCGCCAATGAGTGGGAGTGAGGGATGCAGTAAAGAAGGATTAGTGGATCGGAAATGAGATTGTCGTATCCCAAAAGAAAATCCTGTCGTTTCCATAGAAACGTTACTCGATTTAGAAGGAAATGTCTTAGAACACATAGTATTTCATAGGGACATAATTTCCGCGTTAATTCGTCAATGAGTGGGAGTGAGGGATGCAGTAAAGAAGGATTAGTGGATCGGAAATGAGATTGTCGAATCCCAAAAGAAAATCCTGTCGTTTCCATAGAAACGTTACTCGATTTAGAAGGAAATGTCTTAGAACACATAGTATTTCATAGCGACATAATTTCCGCGTTAATTCGTCAATGAGTGGGAGTGAGGGATGCAGTAAAGAAGGTTTAGTGGATCGGAAATGAGATTGTCGTATCCCAAAAGAAAATCCTGTCGTTTCCATAGAAACGTTACTCGATTTAGAAGGAAATGTCTTAGAACACATAGTATTTCATAGCGACGCAATTTCCGTGTGAATTCGTCAATGAGTGGGAGTGAGGGATGGAGTAAAGAAGGATTAGTGGATCGGAAATGAGATTGTCGTATCCCAAAAGAAAATCCTGTCGTTTCCATAGAAACGTTACTCGATTTAGAAGGAAATGTCTTAGAACACATAGTATTTCATAGCGACGGAATTTCCGTGTGAATTCGCCAATGAGTGAGAGTGAGGGATGCATAAAGAAGGATTAGTGGATCGGAAATGAGATTGTCGTATCCCAAAAGAAAATGCTGTCGTTTCCATAGAAACGTTACTCGATTTAGAAGGAAATGTCTTAGAACACATAGTATTTCATAGCGACGCAATTTCCGCGTTAATTCGTCAATGAGTGGGAGTGAGGGATGCAGTAAAGAAGGATTAGTGGATCGGAAATGAGATTGTCGTATCCGAAAAGAAAATCATGTCGTTTCCATAGAAACGTTACTTGATTTAGAAGGAAATGTCATAGAACACACAGTATTTCATAGCGACGGAATTTCGGTGTGAATTCGCCAATGAGTGGGAGTGAGGGATGCAGAAAAGAAGGATTAGTTGATCGGAAATGAGATTGTCGTATCCCAAAAGAAAATGCTGTCGTTTCCATAGAAACGTTACTCGATTTAGATGGAAATGTCTTAGAACACATAGTATTTCATAGCGACGCAATTTCCGCGTTAATTCGTCAATGAGTGGGAGTGAGGGATGCAGTAAAGAAGGATTAGTGGATCGGAAATGAGAGTGTCGTATCCCAAAAGAAAATCCTGTCGTTTCCATAGAAACATTACTCGATTTAGAATGAAATGTCTTAGAACACATAGTATTTCATAGCGACGCAATTTCCGTGTGAATTCGTCAATGAGTGGGATTGAGGGATGCAGTAAAGAAGGATTAGTGGATCGGAAATGAGATTGTCGTATCCCAAAAGAAAATCCTGTCGTTTCCATAGAAACATTACTCGATTTAGAAGGAAATGTCTTAGAACACATAGTATTTCATAGCGACGCAATTTCCGTGTGAATTCGTCAATGTGTGGGTGTGAGGGTTGCAGTAAAGAAGGATTAGTGGATCGGAAATGAGATTGTCGTATCCCAAAAGAAAATCCTGTCGTTTCCATAGAAACGTTACTCGATTTAGAAGGAAATGTCTTAGAACACATAGTATTTCATAGCGACGCAATTTCCGTGTGAATTCGACAATGTGTGGGAGTGAGGGATGCAGTAAAGAAGGATTAGTGGATCGGAAATGTGATTGTCGTATCCCAAAAGAAAATCCTGTCCTTTCCGTAGAAACGTTACTCGATTTAGAAGGAAATGTCTTAGAACACATAGTATTTCATAGCGACGCAATGTCCGTGTGAATTCGTCAATGAGTGGGAGTGAGGGATGCAGTAAAAAAGGATTAGTGGATCGTAAATGAGATGGTCGTATCCCAAAAGAAAATCCTGTCGTTTCCATAGAAACGTTACTCGATTTAGAAGGAAATGTCTTAGAACAGATAGTATTTCATAGCGACGCAATTTTCGTTTGAATTCGTCAATGTGTTGGAGTGAGGGATGCAGTAAAGAAGGATTAGTGGATCGGAAATGAGATAGTCGTATCCCAAAAGAAAATCCTGCCGTTTCCATAGAAACGTTACTCGACTTAGAAGGAAATGTCTTAGAACACATAGTATTTCATAGCGACGCAATTTCCGTGTGAATTCGTCAATGAGTGGGAGTTAGGAATGCAGTAAAGAAGGATTAGTAGATCGGAAATGAGATTGTCGTATCCCAAAAGAAAATCCTGTCGTTTCCATAGAAACGTTACTCGATTTAGAAGGAAATGTCTTAGAACACATAGTATTTCATAGCGACGCAATTTCCGTGTGAATTCGTCAATGAGTGGGAGTGAGGGATGCAGTAAAGAAGGATTAGTGGATCGGAAGTGAGATTGTCGTATCCGAAAGAAAATCCTGTCGTTTCCGTAGAAACGTTACTCGATTTAGAAGTAAATGTCTTAGAACAGATAGCATTTCATAGCGACGAAATTTCCGTGTGAATTCGTCAATGTGTGGGTGTGAGGGATGCAGTAAAGAAGGATTAGTGGATCGGAAATGAGATTGTCGTATCCCAAAAGAAAATCCTGTCGTTTCCATAGAAACGTTACTCGATTTAGAAGGAAATGTCTTAGAACACATAGTATTTCATAGCGACGCAATTTCCGTGTGAATTCGACAATGTGTGGGAGTGAGGGATGCAGTAAAGAAGGATTAGTGGATCGGAAATGTGATTGTCGTATCCCAAAAGAAAATCCTGTCGTTTCCGTAGAAACGTTACTCGATTTAGAAGGAAATGTCTTAGAACACATAGTATTTCATAGCGACGCAATGTCCGTGTGAATTCGTCAATGAGTGGGAGTGAGGGATGCAGTAAAAAAGGATTAGTGGATCGTAAATGAGATGGTCGTATCCCAAAAGAAAATCCTGTCGTTTCCATAGAAACGTTACTCGATTTAGAAGGAAATGTCTTAGAACAGATAGAATTTCATAGCGACGCAATTTTCGTGTGAATTCGTCAATGTGTGGGAGTGAGGGATGCAGTAAAGAAGGATTAGTGGATCGGAAATGAGATAGTCGTATCCCAAAAGAAAATCCTGTCGTTTCCATAGAAACGTTACTCGACTTAGAAGGAAATGTCTTAGAACACATAGTATTTCATAGCGACGCAATTTCCGTGTGAATTCGTCAATGAGTGGGAGTGAGGGATGCAGTAAAGAAGGATTAGTAGATCGGAAATGAGATTGTCGTATCCGAAAAGAAAATCCTGTCGTTTCCATAGAAACGTTACTCGATTTAGAAGGAAAAGTCTTAGAACACATAGTATTTCATAGCGACACAATTTCCGTGTGAATTCGTCAATGAGTGGGAGTGAGGGATTCAGTAAAGAAGGATTAGTGGATCGGAAGTGAGATTGTCGTATCCGAAAGAAAATCCTGTCGTTTCCATAGAAACGTTACTCGATTTAGAAGGAAATGTCTTAGAACACATAGTATTTCATAGCGACGGAATTTCCGTGTGAATTCGCCAATGAGTGGGAGTGAGGGATGCAGTAAAGAAGGATTAGTGGATCGGAAATGAGATTGTCGTATCCCAAAAGAAAATCCTGTCGTTTGCATAGAAACGTTACTCGATTTAGAAGGAAATGTCTTAGAACACATAGTATTTCATAGCGACGCAATTTCCGTGTGAATTCGCCAATGAGTGGGAGTGAGGGATGCAGAAAAGAAGGATTAGTGGATCGGAAATGAGATTGACGTATCCCAAAAGAAAATCCTGTCGTTTCCATAGAAACGTTACTCGATTTAGAAGGAAATGTCTTATAACACATAGTATTTCATAGCGACATAATTTCCGCGTTAATTCGTCAATGAGTGGGAGTGAGGGTTGCAGTAAAGAAGGATTAGTGGATCGGAAATGAGATTGTCGTATCCCAAAAGAAAATCCTGTCGTTTCCATAGAAACGTTACTCGATTTAGAAGGAAATGTCTTAGAACACATAGTATTTCATAGCGACGCAATTTCCGTGTGAATTCGTCAATGTGTGGGTGTGAGGGTTGCAGTAAAGAAGGATTAGTGGATCGGAAATGAGATTGTCGTATCCCAAAAGAAAATCCTGTCGTTTCCATAGAAACGTTACTCGATTTAGAAGGAAATGTCTTAGAACACATAGTATTTCATAGCGACGGAATTTCCGTGTGTATTCGCCAATGAGTGGGAGTGAGGGATGCAGAAAAGTAGGATTAGTGGATCGGAAATGAGATTGTCGTATCCCAAACGAAAATCCTGTCGTTTCCATAGAAACGTTACTCG
This sequence comes from Schistocerca cancellata, assembly GCF_023864275.1. Classification (NCBI taxonomy): domain Eukaryota; kingdom Metazoa; phylum Arthropoda; class Insecta; order Orthoptera; family Acrididae; genus Schistocerca; species Schistocerca cancellata. The sequence continues at coordinate 731,238,770 of NC_064631.1, forward strand.
ATTTAGAAGGAAATGTCTTAGAACACATAGTATTTCATAGGGACATAATTTCCGCGTTAATTCGTCAATGAGTGGGAGTGAGGGATGCAGTAAAGAAGGATTAGTGGATCGGAAATGAGATTGTCGTATCCCAAAAGAAAATCCTGTCGTTTGCATAGAAACGTTACTCGATTTAGAATGAAATGTCTTAGAACACATAGTATTTCATAGCGCCGGAATTTCCGTGTGAATTCGTCAATGAGTGGGAGTGAGGGACGGAGTAAAGAAGGATTAGTGGATCGGAAATGAGATTGTCGTATCCCAAAAGAAATTCCTGTCGTTTCCATAGAAACGTTACTCGATTTAGAAGGAAATGTCTTAGAACACATAGTATTTCATAGCGACGGAATTTCCGTGTGAATTCGTCAATGAGTGGGAGTGAGGGATGGAGTAAAGAAGGATTAGTGGATCGGAAATGAGATTGTCGTATCCCAAAAGAAAATCCTGTCGTTTCCATAGAAACGTTACTCGATTTAGAAGGAAATGTCTTGGAACACATAGTATTTCATAGCGACGCAATTTCCGCGTTAATTCGTCAATGAGTTGGAGTGAGGAATGCAGTAAAGAAGGATTAGTGGATCGGAAATGAGATTGTCGTATCCGAAAAGAAAATCATGTCGTTTCCATAGAAACATTGCTAGATTTAGAAGGAAATGTCATAGAACACACAGTATTTCATAGCGACGGAATTTCCGTGTGAATTCGCCAATGAGTGGGAGTGAGGGATGCAGAAAAGAAGGATTAGTTGATCGGAAATGAGATTGTCGTATCCCAAAAGAAAATGCTGTCGTTTCCATAGAAACGTTACTCGATTTAGATGGAAATGTCTTAGAACACATAGTATTTCATAGCGACGCAATTTCCGCGTTAATTCGTCAATGAGTGGGAGTGAGGGATGCAGTAAGGAAAGATTAGTGGATCGGAAATGAGAGTGTCGTATCCCAAAAGAAAATCCTGTCGTTTCCATAGAAACATTACTCGATTTAGAATGAAATGTCTTAGAACACATAGTATTTCATAGCGACGCAATTTCCGTGTGAATTCGTCAATGAGTGGGAGTGAGGGATGCAGTAAAGAAGGATTAGTGGATCGGAAATGAGATTGTCGTATCCCAAAAGAAAATCCTGTCTTTTCCATAGAAACATTACTCGATTTAGAAGGAAATGTCTTAGAACACATAGTATTTCATAGCGACGCAATTTCCGTGTGAATTCGTCAATGTGTGGGTGTGAGGGATGCAGTAAAAAAGGATTAGTGCATCGGAAATGAGATTGTCGTATCCCAAAAGAAAATCCTGTCGTTTCCATAGAAACGTTACTCGATTTAGAAGGAAATGTCTTAGAACACATAGTATTTCATAGCGACGCAATTTCCGTGTGAATTCGACAATGTGTGGGTGTGAGGGATGCAGTAAAGAAGGATTAGTGGATCGGAAATGAGATTGTCGTATCCCAAAAGAAAATCCTGTCGTTTCCATAGAAACGTTACTCGATTTAGAAGGAAATGTCTTAGAACACATAGTATTTCATAGCGACGCAATTTCCGTGTGAATTCGTCAATGTGTGGGTGTGAGGGTTGCAGTAAAGAAGGATTAGTGGATCGGAAATGAGATTGTCGTATCCCAAAAGAAAATCCTGTCGTTTCCATAGAAACGTTACTCGATTTAGAAGGAAATGTCTTAGAACACATAGTATTTCATAGCGACGCAATTTCCGTGTGAATTCGTCAATGAGTGGGAGTGAGGGATGGAGTAAAGAAGGATTAGTGGATCGGAAATGAGATTGTCGTATCCCAAAAGAAAATCCTGTCGTTTCCATAGAAACGTTACTCGATTTAGAAGGAAATGTCTTAGAACACATAGTATTTCATAGCGACGCAATTTCCGCGTTAATTCGTCAATGAGTTGGAGTGAGGAATGCAGTAAAGAAGGATTAGTGGATCGGAAATGAGATTGTCGTACCCGAAAAGAAAATCATGTCGTTTCCATAGAAACATTGCTTGATTTAGAAGGAAATGTCATAGAACACACAGGTTTTCATAGCGACGGAATTTCCGTGTGAATTCGCCAATGAGTGGGAGTGAGGGATGCAGAAAAGAAGGATTAGTTGATCGGAAATGAGATTGTCGTATCCCAAAAGAAAATGCTGTCGTTTCCATAGAAACGTTACTCGATTTAGATGGAAATGTCTTAGAACACATAGTATTTCATAGCGACGCAATTTCCGCGTTAATTCGTCAATGAGTGGGAGTGAGGGATGCAGTAAGGAAGGATTAGTGGATCGGAAATGAGAGTGTCGTATCCCAAAAGAAAATCCTGTCGTTTCCATAGAAACATTACTCGATTTAGAATGAAATGTATTAGAACACATAGTATTTCATAGCGACGCAATTTCCGTGTGAATTCGTCAATGAGTGGGAGTGAGGGATGCAGTAAAGAAGGATTAGTGGATCGGAAATGAGATTGTCGTATCCCAAAAGAAAATCCTGTCGTTTCCATAGAAACATTACTCGATTTAGAAGGAAATGTCTTAGAACACATAGTATTTCATAGCGACGCAATTCCCGTGTGAATTCGTCAATGTGTGGGTGTGAGGGATGCAGTAAAGAAGGATTAGTGGATCGGAAATGAGATTGTCGTATCCCAAAAGAAAATCATGTCGTTTAAATAGAAACGTTACTCGATTTAGAAGGAAATGTCTTAGAACACATAGTATTTCATAGCGACGCAATTTCCGTGTGAATTCGACAATGTGTGGGAGTGAGGGATGCAGTAAAGAAGGATTAGTGGATCGGAAATGTGATTGTCGTATCCCAAAAGAAAATCCTGTCGTTTCCGTAGAAACGTTACTCGATTTAGAAGGAAATGTCTTAGAACACATAGTATTTCATAGCGACATAATTTCCGCGTTAATTCGTCAATGAGAGGGAGTGAGGGATGCAGTAAAGAAGGATTAGTGGATCGGAAATGAGATTGTCGTATCCCAAAAGAAAATCCTGTCGTTTCCATAGAAACGTTACTCGATTTAGAAGGAAATGTCTTAGAACACATAGTATTTCATAGCGACGGAATTTCCGTGTGAATTCGCCAATGAGTGGGAGTGAGGGATGCTGAAAAGAAGGATTAGTGGATCGGAAATGAGATTGACGTATCCCAAAAGAAAATCCTGTCGTTTCCATAGAAACGTTACTCGATTTAGAAGGAAATGTCTTAGAACACATAGTATTTCATAGCGACATAATTTCCGCGTTAATTCATCAATGAGTGGGAGTGAGGGATGCAGTAAAGAAGGTTTAGTGGATCGGAAATGAGATTGTCGTATCCCAAAAGAAAATCCTGTCGTTTCCATAGAAACGTTACTCGATTTAGAAGGAAATGTCTTAGAACACATAGTATTTCATAGCGACGCAATTTCCGTGTGAATTCGTCAATGAGTGGGAGTGAGGAATGGAGTAAAGAAGGATTAGTGGATCGGAAATGAGATTGTCGTATCCCAAAAGAAAATCCTGTCGTTTCCATAGAAACGTTACTCGATTTAGAAGGAAATGTCTTAGAACACATAGTATTTCATAGCGACGGAATTTCCGTGTGAATTCGCCAATGAGTGAGAGTGAGGGATGCATAAAGAAGGATTAGTGGATCGGAAATGAGATTGTCGTATCCCAAAAGAAAATGCTGTCGTTTCCATAGAAACGTTACTCGATTTAGAAGGAAATGTCTTAGAACACATAGTATTTCATAGCGACGCAATTTCCGCGTTAATTCGTCTATGAGTGGGAGTGAGGGATGCAGTAAAGAAGGATTAGTGGATCGGAAATGAGATTGTCGTATCCGAAAAGAAAATCATGTCGTTTCCATAGAAACGTTACTTGATTTAGAAGGAAATGTCATAGAACACACAGTATTTCATAGCGACGGAATTTCCGTGTGAATTCGCCAATGAGTGGGAGTGAGGGATGCAGAAAAGAAGGATTAGTTGATCGGAAATGAGATTGTCGTATCCCAAAAGAAAATGCTGTCGTTTCCATAGAAACGTTACTAGATTTAGATGGAAATGTCTTAGAACACATAGTATTTCATAGCGACGCAATTTCCGCGATAATTCGTCAATGAGTGGGAGTGAGGGATGCAGTAAAGAAGGATTAGTGGATCGGAAATGAGAGTGTCGTATCCCAAAAGAAAATCCTGTCGTTTCCATAGAAACATTACTCGATTTAGAATGAAATGTCTTAGAACACATAGTATTTCATAGCGACGCAATTTCCGTGTGAATTCGTCAATGAGTGGGAGTGAGGGATGCAGTAAAGAAGGATTAGTGGATCGGAAATGAGATTGTCGTATCCCAAAAGAAAATCCTGTCGTTTCCATAGAAACATTACTCGATTTAGAAGGAAATGTCTTAGAACACATAGTATTTCATAGCGACGCAATTTCCGTGTGAATTCGTCAATGTGTGGGTGTGAGGGTTGCAGTAAAGAAGGATTAGTGGATCGGAAATGAGATTGTCGTATCCCAAAAGAAAATCCTGTCGTTTCCATAGAAACGTTACTCGATTTAGAAAGAAATGTCTTAGAACACATAGTATTTCATAGCGACGCAATTTCCGTGTGAATTCGTCAATGTGTGGGAGTGAGGGATGCAGTAAATAAGGATTAGTGGATCGGAAATGTGATTGTCGTATCCCAAAAGAAAATCCTGTCCTTTCCGTAGAAACGTTACTCGATTTAGAAGGAAATGTCTTAGAACACATAGTATTTCATAGCGACGCAATGTCCGTGTGAATTCGTCAATGAGTGGGAGTGAGGGATGCAGTAAAAAAGGATTAGTGGATCGTAAATGAGATGGTCGTATCCCAAAAGAAAATCCTGTCGTTTCCATAGAAACGTTACTCGATTTAGAAGGAAATGTCTTAGAACAGATAGTATTTCATAGCGACGCAATTTTCGTGTGAATTCGTCAATGTGTGGGAGTGAGGGATGCAGTAAAGAAGGATTAGTGGATCGGAAATGAGATAGTCGTATCCCAAAAGAAAATCCTGCCGTTTCCATAGAAACGTTACTCGACTTAGAAGGAAATGTCTTAGAACACATAGTATTTCATAGCGACGCAATTTACGTGTGAATTCGTCAATGAGTGGGAGTGAGGGATGCAGTAAAGAAGGATTAGTAGATCGGAAATGAGATTGTCGTATCCCAAAAGAAAATCCTGTCGTTTCCATAGAAACGTTACTCGATTTAGAAGGAAATGTCTTAGAACACATAGTATTTCATAGCGACGCAATTTCCGTGTGAATTCGTCAATGAGTGGGAGTGAGGGATGCAGTAAAGAAGGATTAGTGGATCGAGAGTGAGATTGTCGTATCCGAAAGAAAATCCTGTCGTTTCCGTAGAAACGTTACTCGATTTAGAAGGAAATGTCTTAGAACAGATAGTATTTCATAGCGACGAAATTTCCGTGTGAATTCGTCAATGTGTGGGTGTGAGGGAAGCAGTAAAGAAGGATTAGTGGATCGGAAATGAGATTGTCGTATCCCAAAAGAAAATCCTGTCGTTTCCATAGAAACGTTACTCGATTTAGAAGGAAATGTCTTACAACACATAGTATTTCATAGCGACGCAATTTCCGTGTGAATTCGTCAATGAGTGGGAGTGAGGGATGCAGTAAAGAAGGATTAGTAGATCGGAAATGAGATTGTCGTATCCCAAAAGAAAATCCTGTCGTTTCCATAGAAACGTTACTCGATTTAGAAGGAAATGTCTTAGAACACATAGTATTTCATAGCGACGCAATTTCCGTGTGAATTCGTCAATGAGTGGGAGTGAGGGATGCAGTAAAGAAGGATTAGTGGATCGGAAGTGAGATTGTCGTATCCGAAAGAAAATCCTGTCGTTTCCATAGAAACGTTACTCGATTTAGAAGGAAATGTCTTAGAACACATAGTATTTCATAGCGACGGAATTTCCGTGTGAATTCGCCAATGAGTGGGAGTGAGGGATGCAGTAAAGTAGGATTAGTGGATCGGAAATGAGATTGTCGTATCACAAAAGAAAATCCTGTCGTTTCCATAGAAACGTTAATCGATTTAGAAGGAAATGTCTTATAACACATAGTATTTCATAGCGACGGAATTTCCGTGTGAATTCGCCAATGAGTGGGAGTGAGGGATGCAGAAAAGTAGGATTAGTGGATCGGAAATGAGATTGTCGTATCCCAAACGAAAATCCTGTCGTTTCCATAGAAACGTTACTCGATTTAGAAGGAAATGTCTTAGAACACATAGTATTTCATAGGGACATAATTTCCGCGTTAATTCGTCAATGAGTGGGAGTGAGGGATGCAGTAAAGAAGGATTAGTGGATCGGAAATGAGATTGTCGTATCCCAAAAGAAAATCCTGTCGTTTGCATAGAAACGTTACTCGATTTAGAAGGAAATGTCTTAGAACACATAGTATTTCATAGCGACGGAATTTCCGTGTGAATTCGCCAATGAGTGGGAGTTAGGGATGCAGAAAAGAAGGATTAGTGGATCGGAAATGAGATTGACGTATCCCAAAAGAAAGTCCTGTCGTTTCCATAGAAACGTTACTCGATTTAGAAGGAAATGTCTTAGAACACATAGTATTTCATAGCGACATAATTTCCGCGTTAATTCGTCAATGAGTGGGAGTGAGGGATGCAGTAAAGAAGGATTAGTGGATCGGAAATGAGATTGTCGTATCCCAAAAGAAAATCCTGTCGTTTCCATAGAAACGTTACTCGATTTAGAAGGAAATGTCTTAGAACACATAGTATTTCATAGCGACGCAATTTCCGTGTGAATTCGTCAATGAGTGGGAGTGAGGGATGGAGTAAAGAAGGATTAGTGGATCGGAAATGAGATTGTCGTATCCCAAAAGAAATTCCTGTCGTTTCCATAGAAACGTTACTCGATTTAGAAGGAAATGTCTTAGAACACATAGTATTTCATAGCGACGGAAGTTCCGTGTGAATTCGCCAATGAGTGAGAGTGAGGGATGCAGAAAAGAAGGATTAGTGGATCGGAAATGAGATTGTCGTATCCCAAAAGAAAATGCTGTCGTTTCCATAGAAACGTTACTCGATTTAGAAGGAAATGTCTTAGAACACATTGTATTTCATAGCGACGCAATTTCCGCGTTAATTCGTCAATGAGTTGGAGTGAGGAATGCAGTAAAGAAGGATTAGTGGATCGGAAATGAGATTGTCGTATCCGAAAAGAAAATCATGTCGTTTCCATAGAAACATTGCTTGATTTAGAAGGAAATGTCATAGAACACACAGTATTTCATAGCGACGGAATTTCCGTGTGAATTCGCCAATGAGTGGGAGTGAGGGATGCAGAAAAGAAGGATTAGTTGATCGGAAATGAGATTGTCGTATCCCAAAAGAAAATGCTGTCGTTTCCATAGAAACGTTACTCGATTTAGATGGAAATGTCTTAGAACACATAGTATTTCATAGCGACGCAATTTCCGCGTTAATTCGTCAATGAGTGGGAGTGAGGGATGCAGTAAGGAAGGATTAGTGGATCGGAAATGAGAGTGTCGTATCCCAAAAGAAAATCCTGTCGTTTCCATAGAAACATTACTCGATTTAGAATGAAATGTCTTAGAACACATAGTATTTCATAGCGACGCAATTTCCGTGTGAATTCGTCAATGTGTGGGTGTGAGGGATGCAGTAAAGAAGGATTAGTGCATCGGAAATGAGATTGTCGTATCCCAAAAGAAAATCCTGTCGTTTCCATAGAAACGTTACTCGATTTAGAAGGAAATGTCTTAGAACACATAGTATTTCATAGCGACGCAATTTCCGTGTGAATTCGACAATGTGTGGGTGTGAGGGATGCAGTAAAGAAGGATTAGTGGATCGGAAATGAGATTGTCGTATCCCAAAAGAAAATCCTGTCGTTTCCATAGAAACGTTACTCGATTTAGAAGGAAATGTCTTAGAACACATAGTATTTCATAGCGACGGAATTTCCGTGTGAATTCGCCAATGAGTGGGAGTGAGGGATGCAGTAAAGAAGGATTAGTGGATCGGAAATGAGATTGTCGTATCCCAAAAGAAAATCCTGTCGTTTCCATAGAAACGTTAATCGATTTAGAAGGAAATGTCTTATAACACATAGTATTTCATAGCGACGGAATTTCCGTGTGAATTCGCCAATAAGTGGGAGTGAGGGATGCAGAAAAGTAGGATTAGTGGATCGGAAATGAGATTGTCGTATCCCAAACGAAAATCCTGTCGTTTCCATAGAAACGTTACTCGATTTAGAAGGAAATGTCTTAGAACACATAGTATTTCATAGAGACATAATTTCCGCGTTAATTCGTCAATGAGTGGGAGTGAGGGATGCAGTAAAGAAGGATTAGTGGATCGGAAATGAGATTGTCGTATCCCAAAAGAAAATCCTGTCGTTCCATAGAAACGTTACTCGATTTAGAAGGAAATGTCTTACAACACATAGTATTTCATAGCGACGGAATTTCCGTGTGAATTCGCCAATGAGTGGGAGTGAGGGATGCAGAAAAGAAGGATTAGTGGATCGGAAATGAGATTGACGTATCCCAAAAGAAAATCCTGTCGTTTCCATAGAAACGTTACTCGATTTAGAAGGAAATGTCTTAGAACACATAGTATTTCATAGCGACATAATTTCCGCGTTAATTCGTCAATGAGTGGGAGTGAGGGATGCAGTAAAGAAGGATTAGTGGATCGGAAATGAGATTGTCGTATCCCAAAAGAAAATCCTGTCGTTTCCATAGAAGCGTTACTCGATTTAGAAGGAAAAGTCTTAGAACACATAGTATTTCATAGCGACGGAATTTCCGTGTGAATTCGCCAATAAGTGGGAGTGAGGGATGCAGAAAAGTAGGATTAGTGGATCGGAAATGAGATTGTCGTATCCCAAACGAAAATCCTGTCGTTTCCATAGAAACGTTACTCGATTTAGAAGGAAATGTCTTAGAACACATAGTATTTCATAGGGACATAATTTCCGCGTTAATTCGTCAATGAGTGGGAGTGAGGGATGCAGTAAAGAAGGATTAGTGGATCGGAAATGAGATTGTCGTATCCCAAAAGAAAATCCTGTCGTTTCCATAGAAACGTTACTCGATTTAGAAGGAAATGTCTTAGAACACATAGTATTTCATAGCGACGGAATTTCCGTGTGAATTCGCCAATGAGTGGGAGTGAGGGATGCAGAAAAGAAGGATTAGTGGATCGGAAATGAGATTGACGTATCCTAAAAGAAAATCCTGTCGTTTCCATAGAAACGTTACTCGATTTAGAAGGAAATGTCTTAGAACACATAGTATTTCATAGCGACATAATATCCGCGTTAATTCGTCAATGAGTGGGAGTGAGGGATGCAGTAAAGAAGGATTAGTGGATCGGAAATGAGATTGTCGTATCCCAAAAGAAAATCCTGTCGTTTCCATAGAAGCGTTACTCGATTTAGAAGGAAAAGTCATAGAATACATAGTATTTCATAGCGACGCAATTTCCATGTGAATTCGTCAATGAGTGGGAGTGAGGGATGGAGTAAAGAAGGATTAGTGGATCGGAAATGAGATTGTCGTATCCCAAAAGGAAATCCTGTCGTTTCCATAGAAAAGTTACTCGATTTAGAAGGAAATGTCTTAGAACACATAGTATTTCATAGCGACGGAATTTCTGTGTGAATTCGCCAATGAGTGAGAGTGAGGGATGCAGAAAGGAAGGATTAGTGGATCGGAAATGAGATTGTCGTATCCCAAAAGAAAATGCTGTCGTTTCCATAGAAACGTTACTCGATTTAGATGGAAATGTCTTAGAACACATAGTATTTCATAGCGACGCAATTTCCGCGTTAATTCGTCAATGAGTGGGAGTGAGGGATGCAGTAAAGAAGGATTAGTGGATCGGAAATGAGATTGTCGTATCCGAAAAGAAAATCATGTCGTTTCCATAGAAACGTTACTTGATTTAGAAGGAAATGTCATAGAACACACAGTATTTCATAGCGACGGAATTTCCGTGTGAATTCGCCAATGAGTGGGAGTGAGGGATGCAGAAAAGAAGGATTAGTTGATCGGAAATGAGATTGTCGTATCCCAAAAGAAAATGCTGTCGTTTCCATAGAAACGTTACTCGATTTAGATGGAAATGTCTTAGAACACATAGTATTTCATAGCGACGCAATTTCCGCGTTAATTCGTCAATGAGTGGGAGTGAGGGATGCAGTAAGGAAGGATTAGTGGATCGGAAATGAGAGTGTCGTATCCCAAAAGAAAATCCTGTCGTTTCCATAGAAACATTACTCGATTTAGAATGAAATGTCTTAGAACACATAGTATTTCATAGCGACGCAATTTCCGTGTGAATTCGTCAATGTGTGGGTGTGAGGGATGCAGTAAAGAAGGATTAGTGCATCGGAAATGAGATTGTCGTATCCCAAAAGAAAATCCTGTCGTTTCCATAGAAACGTTACTCGATTTAGAAGGAAATGTCTTAGAACACATAGTATTTCATAGCGACGCAATTTCCGTGTGAATTCGACAATGTGTGGGTGTGAGGGATGCAGTAAAGAAGGATTAGTGGATCGGAAATGAGATTGTCGTATCCCAAAAGAAAATCCTGTCGTTTCCATAGAAACGTTACTCGATTTAGAAGGAAATGTCTTAGAACACATAGTATTTCATAGCGACGGAATTTCCGTGTGAATTCGCCAATGAGTGGGAGTGAGGGATGCAGTAAAGAAGGATTAGTGGATCGGAAATGAGATTGTCGTATCCCAAAAGAAAATCCTGTCGTTTCCATAGAAACGTTAATCGATTTAGAAGGAAATGTCTTATAACACATAGTATTTCATAGCGACGGAATTTCCGTGTGAATTCGCCAATAAGTGGGAGTGAGGGATGCAGAAAAGTAGGATTAGTGGATCGGAAATGAGATTGTCGTATCCCAAACGAAAATCCTGTCGTTTCCATAGAAACGTTACTCGATTTAGAAGGAAATGTCTTAGAACACATAGTATTTCATAGAGACATAATTTCCGCGTTAATTCGTCAATGAGTGGGAGTGAGGGATGCAGTAAAGAAGGATTAGTGGATCGGAAATGAGATTGTCGTATCCCAAAAGAAAATCCTGTCGTTCCATAGAAACGTTACTCGATTTAGAAGGAAATGTCTTACAACACATAGTATTTCATAGCGACGGAATTTCCGTGTGAATTCGCCAATGAGTGGGAGTGAGGGATGCAGAAAAGAAGGATTAGTGGATCGGAAATGAGATTGACGTATCCCAAAAGAAAATCCTGTCGTTTCCATAGAAACGTTACTCGATTTAGAAGGAAATGTCTTAGAACACATAGTATTTCATAGCGACATAATTTCCGCGTTAATTCGTCAATGAGTGGGAGTGAGGGATGCAGTAAAGAAGGATTAGTGGATCGGAAATGAGATTGTCGTATCCCAAAAGAAAATCCTGTCGTTTCCATAGAAGCGTTACTCGATTTAGAAGGAAAAGTCTTAGAACACATAGTATTTCATAGCGACGGAATTTCCGTGTGAATTCGCCAATAAGTGGGAGTGAGGGATGCAGAAAAGTAGGATTAGTGGATCGGAAATGAGATTGTCGTATCCCAAACGAAAATCCTGTCGTTTCCATAGAAACGTTACTCGATTTAGAAGGAAATGTCTTAGAACACATAGTATTTCATAGGGACATAATTTCCGCGTTAATTCGTCAATGAGTGGGAGTGAGGGATGCAGTAAAGAAGGATTAGTGGATCGGAAATGAGATTGTCGTATCCCAAAAGAAAATCCTGTCGTTTCCATAGAAACGTTACTCGATTTAGAAGGAAATGTCTTAGAACACATAGTATTTCATAGCGACGGAATTTCCGTGTGAATTCGCCAATGAGTGGGAGTGAGGGATGCAGAAAAGAAGGATTAGTGGATCGGAAATGAGATTGACGTATCCTAAAAGAAAATCCTGTCGTTTCCATAGAAACGTTACTCGATTTAGAAGGAAATGTCTTAGAACACATAGTATTTCATAGCGACATAATATCCGCGTTAATTCGTCAATGAGTGGGAGTGAGGGATGCAGTAAAGAAGGATTAGTGGATCGGAAATGAGATTGTCGTATCCCAAAAGAAAATCCTGTCGTTTCCATAGAAGCGTTACTCGATTTAGAAGGAAAAGTCATAGAATACATAGTATTTCATAGCGACGCAATTTCCATGTGAATTCGTCAATGAGTGGGAGTGAGGGATGGAGTAAAGAAGGATTAGTGGATCGGAAATGAGATTGTCGTATCCCAAAAGGAAATCCTGTCGTTTCCATAGAAAAGTTACTCGATTTAGAAGGAAATGTCTTAGAACACATAGTATTTCATAGCGACGGAATTTCTGTGTGAATTCGCCAATGAGTGAGAGTGAGGGATGCAGAAAGGAAGGATTAGTGGATCGGAAATGAGATTGTCGTATCCCAAAAGAAAATGCTGTCGTTTCCATAGAAACGTTACTCGATTTAGATGGAAATGTCTTAGAACACATAGTATTTCATAGCGACGCAATTTCCGCGTTAATTCGTCAATGAGTGGGAGTGAGGGATGCAGTAAAGAAGGATTAGTGGATCGGAAATGAGATTGTCGTATCCGAAAAGAAAATCATGTCGTTTCCATAGAAACGTTACTTGATTTAGAAGGAAATGTCATAGAACACACAGTATTTCATAGCGACGGAATTTCCGTGTGAATTCGCCAATGAGTGGGAGTGAGGGATGCAGAAAAGAAGGATTAGTTGATCGGAAATGAGATTGTCGTATCCCAAAAGAAAATGCTGTCGTTTCCATAGAAACGTTACTCGATTTAGATGGAAATGTCTTAGAATACGTAGTATTTCATAGCGACGCAATTTCCGCGTTAATTCGTCAATGAGTGGGAGTGAGGGATGCAGTAAAGAAGGATTAGTGAATCGGAAATGAGAGTGTCGTATCCCAAAAGAAAATCCTGTCGTTTCCATAGAAACATTACTCGATTTAGAAGGAAATGTCTTAGAACACATAGTATTTCATAGCGACGCAATTTCCGTGTGAATTCGTCAATGTGTGGGTGTGAGGGATGCAGTAAAGAAGGATTAGTGGATCGGAAATGAGATTGTCGTATCCCAAAAGAAAATCCTGTCGTTTCCATAGAAACGTTACTCGATTTAGAAGGAAATGTCTTAGAACACATAGTATTTCATAGCGACGCAATTTCCGTGTGAATTCGACAATGTGTGGGAGTGAGGGATGCAGTAAAGAAGGATTAGTGGATCGGAAATGTGATTGTCGTATCCCAAAAGAAAATCCTGTCGTTTCCGTAGAAACATTACTCGATTTAGAAGGAAATGTCTTAGAACACATAGTATTTCATAGCGACGCAATGTCCGTGTGAATTCGTCAATGAGTGGGAGTGAGGGATGCAGTAAAAAAGGATTAGTGGATCGTAAATGAGATGGTCGTATCCCAAAAGAAAATCCTGTCGTTTCCATAGAAACGTTACTCGATTTAGAAGGAAATGTCTTAGAACAGATAGTATTTCATAGCGACGCAATTTTCGTGTGAATTCGTCAATGTGTGGGAGTGAGGGATGCAGTAAAGAAGGATTAGTGGATCGGAAATGAGATAGTCGTATCCCAAAAGAAAATCCAGTCGTTTCCATAGAAACGTTACTCGACTTAGAAGGAAATGTCTTAGAACACATAGTATTTCATAGCGACGCAATTTCCGTGTGAATTCGTCAATGAGTGGGAGTGAGGGATGCATTAAAGAAGGATTAGTAGATCGGAAATGAGATTGTCGTATCCCAAAAGAAAATCCTGTCGTTTCCATAGAAACGTTACTCGATTTAGAAGGAAATGTCTTAGAACACATAGTATTTCATAGCGACGCAATTTCCGTGTGAATTCGTCAATGAGTGGGAGTGAGGGATGCAGTAAAGAAGGATTAGTGGATCGGAAGTGAGATTGTCGTATCCGAAAGAAAATCCTGTCGTTTCCATAGAAACGTTACTCGATTTAGAAGGAAATGTCTTAGAACACATAGTATTTCATAGCGACGCAATTTGCGTGTGAATTCGTCAATGAGTGGGAGTGAGGGATGGAGTAAAGAAGGATTCGTGGATCGGAAATGAGATTGTCGTATCCCAAAAGAAAATCATGTCGTTTCCATAGAAACGTTAATCGATTTAGAAGGAAATGTCTTATAACACATAGTATTTCATAGCGACGGAATTTCCGTGTGAATTCGCCAATGAGTGGGAGTGAGGGATGCAGTAAAGTAGGATTAGTGGATCGGAAATGAGATTGTCGTATCCCAAAAGAAAATCCTGTCGTTTCCATAGAAACGTTAATCGATTTAGAAGGAAATGTCTTATAACACATAGTATTTCATAGCGACGGAATTTCCGTGTGAATTCGCCAATGAGTGGGAGTGAGGGATGCAGAAAAGTAGGATTAGTGGATCGGAAATGAGATTGTCGTATCCCAAACGAAAATCCTGTCGTTTCCATAGAAACGTTACTCGATTTAGAAGGAAATGTCTTAGAACACATAGTATTTCATAGGGACATAATTTCCGCGTTAATTCGTCAATGAGTGGGAGTGAGGGATGCAGTAAAGAAGGATTAGTGGATCGGAAATGAGATTGTCGTATCCCAAAAGAAAATCCTGTCGTTTCCATAGAAACGTTACTCGATTTAGAAGGAAATGTCTTAGAACACATAGTATTTCATAGCGACGGAATTTCCGTGTGAATTCGCCAATGAGAGGGAGTGAGGGATGCAGAAAAGAAGGATTAGTGGATCGGAAATGAGATTGACGTATCCCAAAAGAAAATCCTGTCGTTTCCATAGAAACGTTACTCGATTTAGAAGGAAATGTCTTAGAACACATAGTATTTCATAGCGACATAATTTCCGCGTTAATTCGTCAATGAGTGGGAGTGAGGGATGCAATAAAGAAGGATTAGTGGATCGGAAATGAGATTGTCGTATCCCAAAAGAAAATCCTGTCGTTTCCATAGAAACGTTACTCGATTTAGAAGGAAATGTCTTAGAACACATAGTATTTCATAGCGACGCAATTTGCGTGTGAATTCGTCAATGAGTGGGAGTGAGGGATGGAGTAAAGAAGGATTCGTGGATCGGAAATGAGATTGTCGTATCCCAAAAGAAAATCATGTCGTTTCCATAGAAACGTTACTCGATTTAGGAGGAAATGTCTTAGAACACATAGTATTTCATAGCGACGGAATTTCCGTGTGAATTCGCCAATGAGTGAGAGTGAGGGATGCAGAAAAGAAGGATTAGTGGATCGGAAATGAGATTGTCGTATCCCAAAAGAAAATCCTGTCGTTTCCATAGAAACGTTACTCGATTTAGAAGGAAATGTCTTAGAACACATAGTATTTCATAGCGACGCAATTTCCGCGTTGATTCGTCAATGAGTATGAGTGAGGGATGCAGTAAAGAAGGATTAGTGGATCGGAAATGAGATTGTCGTATCCGAAAGGAAAATCATGTCGTTTCCATAGAAACGTTACTTGATTTAGAAGGAAATGTCATAGAACACACAGTATTTCATAGCGACGCAATTTCCGTGTGAATTCGCCAATGAGTGGGAGTGAGGGATGCAGAAAAGAAGGATTAGTTGATCGGAAATGAAATTGTCGTATCCCAAAAGAAAATGCTGTCGTTTCCATAGAAACGTTACTCGATTTAGATGGAAATGTCTTAGAACACATAGTATTTCATAGCGACGCCATTTCCGCGTTAATTCGTCAATGAGTGGGAGTGAGGGATGCAGTAAAGAAGGATTAGTGGATCGGAAATGAGAGTGTCGTATCCCAAAAGAAAATCCTGTCGTTTCCATAGATACATTACTCGATTTAGAATGAAATGTCTTAGAACACATAGTATTTCATAGCGACGCAATTTCCGTGTGAATTCGTCAATGAGTGGGAGTGAGGGATGCAGTAAAGAAGGATTAGTGGATCGGCAATGAGATTGTCGTATCCCAAAAGAAAATCCTGTCGTTTCCATAGAAACATTACTCGATTTAGAAGGAAATGTCTTAGAACACATAGTGTTTCATAGCGACGCAATTTCCGCGTGAATTCGTCAATGTGTGGGTGTGAGGGATGCAGTAAAGAAGGATTAGTGGATCGGAAATGAGATTGTCGTATCCCAAAAGAAAATCCTGTCGTTTCCATAGAAACGTTACACGATTTAGAAGGAAATGTCTTAGAACACATAGTATTTCATAGCGACGCAATTTCCGTGTGAATTCGACAACGTGTGGGAGTGAGGGATGCAGTAAAGAAGGATTAGTGGATCGGAAATGTGATTGTCGTATCCCAAAAGAAAATCCTGTCGTTTCCGTAGAAACGTTACTCGATTTAGAAGGAAATGTCTTAGAACACATAGTATTTCATAGCGACGCAATGTCCGTGTGAATTCGTCAATGAGTGGGAGTGAGGGATGCAGTAAAAAAGGATTAGTGGATCGTAAATGAGATGGTCGTATCCCAAAAGAAAATCCTGTCGTTTCCATAGAAACGTTACTCGATTAAAAGGAAATGTCTTAGAACAGATAGTATTTCATAGCGACGCAATTTTCGTGTGAATTCGTCAATGTGTGGGAGTGAGGGATGCAGTAAAGAAGGATTAGTGGATCGGAAATGAGATAGTCGTATCCCAAAAGAAAATCTTGTCGTTTCCATAGAAACGTTACTCGACTTAGAAGGAAATGTCTTAGAACACATAGTATTTCATAGCGACGCAATTTCCGTGTGAATTCGTCAATGAGTGGGAGTGAGGGATGCAGTAAAGAAGGATTAGTAGATCGGAAATGAGATTGTCGTATCCCAAAAGAAAATCCTGTGGTTTCCATAGAAACGTCACTCGATTTAGAAGGAAATGTCTTAGAACACATAGTATTTCATAGCGACGCAATTTCCGTGTGAATTCGTCAATGAGTGATAGTGAGGGATGCAGTAAAGAAGGGTTAGTGTATCGGAAATGAGATTGTCGTATCCCAAAAGAAAATCCTGTCGTTTCCATAGAAACGTTACTCGATTTAGAAGGAAATGTCTTAGAACAAATAGTATTTCATAGCGACGCAATTTCCGTGTGAATTTGTCAATGTGTGGGAGTGAGGGATGCAGTAAAGGAGGATTAGTGGATCGGAAATGAGATTGTCGTATCCCATAAGAAAATCCTGTCGTTTCCATAGAAACGTTACTCGATTTAGAAGGAAATGTCTTAGAACACATAGTATTTCATAGCGACGCAATTTCCGTGTGAATTCGTCAATGAGTGGGAGTGAGGGATGCAGTAAAGAAGGATTAGTGGATCGGAAATGAGATTGTCGTATCCCAAAAGAAAATCCTGTCGTTTGCATAGAAACGTTACTTGATTTAGAAGGAAATGACTTAGAACACATAGTATTTCATAGCGACGCAATTTCCTCGATAATTCGTAAATGAGTGGGAGTGAGGGATGCAGTAACGAAGGATTAGTGGATCGGAAATGAGATTGTCGTATCCCAAAAGAAAATCCTGTCGTTTCCATAGAAACGTTACTCGATTTAGAAGGAAATGTCTTAGAACACATAGTATTTCATAGCGACGCAATTTCCGTGTGAATTCGTCATTGAGTGGGAGTGAGGGATGCAGTAAAGAAGGAATAGTGGATCGGAAATGAGATTGTCGTATCCCAAAAGAAAATCCTGTCGTTTCCATAGAAACATTACTCGATTTAGAAGGAAATGTCTTAGAACACATAGTAATTCATAGCGACGCAATTTCCGTGTGAATTCGTCAATGAGTGGGAGTGAGGGATGCAGTAAAGAAGGATTAGTGGATCGGAAATGAGATTGTCGTATCCCAAAAGAAAATCCTGTCGTTTCCATAGAAACGTTACTCGATTTAGAAGGAAATGTCTTAGAACACATAGTATTTCATAGCGACGCAATTTCCGCGTTAATTCGTCAATGAGTGGGAGTGAGGGATGCAGTAAAGAAGGATTAGTGGATCGGAAATGAGATTGTCGTATCCCAAAAGAAAATCCTGTCGTTTCCATAGAAACGTTACTCGATTTAGAAGGAAGTGTCTTAGAACACATAGTATTTCATAGCGACGCAATTTCCGTGTGAATTCGTCAATGAGTGGGAGTGAGGGATGCAGTAATGTAGGATTAGTGGATCGGAAATGTGATTGTCGTATCCCAAAAGAAAATCCTGTCGTTTCCATAGAAACGTTACTCGAATTAGAAGGAAATGTCTTAGAACACATAGTATTTCGTAGCGACGTAATTTCCGTGTGAATTCGTCAATGTGTGGGAGTGATGGATGCAGTAAAGTAGGATTAGTGGATCGGAAATGAGATTGTCGTATCCCAAAAGAAAATCCTGTCGTTTCCATAGAAACGTTACTCGATTTAGATGGAAATGTCTTAGAACACATAGTATTTCATAGCGACGGAATTTCCGTGTGAATTCGTCAATGAGTGGGAGTGAGGGATGCAGTAAAGAAGGATTAGTGTATCGGAAATGAGATTGTCGTATCCCAAAAGAAAATCCTGTCGTTTCCATAGAAACGTTACTCGATTTAGAAGGAAATGTCTTAGAACACATAGGATTTCATAGCGACGCAAATTCCGTGTGAATTCGTCAATGAGTGGGAGTGAGGGATGTAGTAAACAAGGATTAGTGGATCGGAAATGAGATTGTCGTATCCCAAAAGAAAATCCTGTAGTTTCCATAGAAATGTTACTCGATTTAGAAGGAAATGTCTTAGAACACATAGTATTTCATAGCGACGCAATTTCCGTGTGAATTTGTCAATGAGTGGGAGTGAGGGATGCAGTAAAGAAGGATTAGTGGATCGGAAGTGAGATTGTCGTATCCGAAAGAAAATCCTGTCGTTTCCATAGAAACGTTACTCGATTTAGAAGGAAATGTCTTAGAACACATAGTATTTCATAGCGACGGAATTTCCGTGTGAATTCGCCAATGAGTGGGAGTGAGGGATGCAGTAAAGAAGGATTAGTGGATCGGAAATGAGATTGTCGTATCCCAAAAGAAAATCCTGTCGTTTCCATAGAAACGTTAATCGATTTAGAAGGAAATGTCTTATAACACATAGTATTTCATAGCGACGGAATTTCCGTGTGAATTCGCCAATGAGTGGGAGTGAGGGATGCAGAAAAGTAGGATTAGTGGATCAGAAATGAGATTGTCGTATCCCAAACGAAAATCCTGTCGTTTCCATAGAAACGTTACTCGATTTAGAAGGAAATGTCTTAGAACACATAGTATTTCATAGGGACATTATTTCCGCGTTAATTCGTCAATGAGTGGGAGTGAGGGATGCAGTAAAGAAGGATTAGTGGATCGGAAATGAGATTGTCGTATCCCAAAAGAAAATCCTGTCATTTCCATAGAAACGTTACTCGATTTAGAAGGAAATGTCTTAGAACACATAGTATTTCATAGCGACGGAATTTCCGTGTGAATTCGCCAATGAGTGGGAGTGAGGGATGCAGAAAAGAAGGATTAGTGGATCGGAAATGAGATTGACGTATCCCAAAAGAAAATCCTGTCGTTTCCATAGAAACGTTACTCGATTTAGAAGGAAATGTCTTAGAACACATAGTATTTCATAGCGACATAATTTCCGCGTTAATTCGTCAATGAGTGGGAGTGAGGGATACAGTAAAGAAGGATTAGTGGATCGGAAATGAGATTGTCGTATCCCAAAAGAAAATCCTGTCGTTTCCATAGAAACGTTACTCGATTTAGAAGGAAATCTCATAGAACACATAGTATTTCATAGCGACGCAATTTCCGTGTGAATTCGCCAATGAGTGAGAGTGAGGGATGCAGAAAAGAAGGATTAGTGGATCGGAAATGAGATTGTCGTATCCCAAAAGAAAATGCTGTCGTTTCCATAGAAACGTTACTCGATTTAGAAGGAAATGAGATTGTCGTATCCCAAAAGAAAATCCTGTCGTTTCCATAGAAACGTTACTCGATTTAGAAGGAAATCTCATAGAACACATAGTATTTCATAGCGACGCAATTTCCGTGTGAATTCGCCAATGAGTGAGAGTGAGGCATGCAGAAAAGAAGGATTAGTGGATCGGAAATGAGATTGTCGTATCCCAAAAGAAAATGCTGTCGTTTCCATAGAAACGTTACTCGATTTAGAAGGAAATGTCTTAGAACACATAGTATTTCATAGCGACGCAATTTCCTGCGTTAATTCGTCAATGAGTGGGAGTGAGGGATGCAGTAAAGAAAGATTAGTGGATCGGAAATGAGATTGTCGTATCCGAAAAGAAAATCATGTCGTTTCCATAGAAACGTTACTTGATTTAGAAGGAAATGTCATAGAACACACAGTATTTCATAGCGACGGAACTTCCGTGTGAATTCGCCAATGAGTGGGAGTGAGGGATGCAGAAAAGAAGGATTAGTTGATCGGAAATGAGATTGTCGTATCCCAAAAGAAAATGCTGTCGTTTCCATAGAAACGTTACTCGATTTAGATGGAAATGTCTTAGAACACATAGCATTTCATAGCGACGCAATTTCCGCGTTAATTCGTCAATGAGTGGGAGTGAGGGATGCAGTAAAGAAGGATTAGTGGATCGGAAATGAGAGTGTCGTATCCCAAAAGAAAATCCTGTCGTTTCCATAGAAACATTACTCGATTTAGAATGAAATATCTTAGAACACATAGTATTTCATAGCGACGCAATTTCCGTGTGAATTAGTCAATGAGTGGGAGTGAGGGATGCAGTAAAGAAGGATTAGTGGATCGGAAATGAGATTGTCGTATCCCAAAAGAAAATCCTGTCGTTTCCATAGAAACATTACTCGATTTAGAAGGAAATGTCTTAGAACACATAGTATTTCATAGCGACGCAATTTCCGTGTGAATTCGTCAATGTGTGGGTGTGAGGGATGCAGTAAAGAAGGATTAGTGGATCGGAAATGAGATTGTCGTATCCCAAAAGAAAATCCTGTCGTTTCCATAGAAACGTTACTCGATTTAGAAGGAAATGTCTTAGAACACATAGTATTTCATAGCGACGCAATTTCCGTGTGAATTCGACAATGTGTGGGAGTGAGGGATGCAGTGAAGAAGGATTAGTGGATCGGAAATGTGATTGTCGTATCCCAAAAGAAAATCCTGTCGTTTCCGTAGAAACGCTACTCGATTTAGAAGGAAATGTCTTAGAACACATAGTATTTCATAGCGACGCAATGTCCGTGTGAATTCGTCAATGATTGGGAGTGAGGGATGCAGTAAAAAAGGATTAGTGGATCGTAAATGAGATGGTCGTATCCCAAAAGAAAATCCTGCCGTTTCCATAGAAACGTTACTCGACTTAGAAGGAAATGTCTTAGAACACATAGTATTTCATAGCGACGCAATTTCCGTGTGAATTCGTCAATGAGTGGGAGTGAGGGATGCAGTAAAGAAGGATTAGTAGATCGGAAATGAGATTGTCGTATCCCAAAAGAAAATCCTGTGGTTTCCATAGAAACGTTACTCGATTTAGAAGGAAATGTCTTAGAACACATAGTGTTTCATAGCGACGCAATATCCGTGTGAATTCGTCAATGAGTGATAGTGAGGGATGCAGTAAAGAAGGGTTAGTGTATCGGAAATGAGATTGTCGATTCCCAAGAGAAAATCCTGTCGTTTCCATAGAAACGTTACTCGATTTAGAAGGAAATGTCTTAGAACAAATAGTATTTCATAGCGACGCAATTTCCGTGTGAATTTGTCAATGTGTGGGAGTGAGGGATGCAGTAAAGGAAGATTAGTGGATCGGAAATGAGATTGTCGTATCCCATAAGAAAATCCTGTCGTTTCCATAGAAACGTTACTCGATTTAGAAGGAAATGTCTTAGAACACATAGTATTTCATAGCGACGCAATTTCCGTGTGAATTCGTCAATGAGTGGGAGTGAGGGATGCAGTAAAGAAGGATTAGTGGATCGGAAATGAGATTGTCGTATCCCAAAAGAAAATCCTGTCGTTTGCATAGAAACGTTACTTGATTTAGAAGGAAATGTCTTAGAACACATAGTATTTCATAGCGACGCAATTTCCTCGATAATTCGTAAATGAGTGGGAGTGAGGGATGCAGTAAATAAGGATTAGTGGATCGGAAGTGAGATTGTCGTATCCCAAAAGAAAATCCTGTCGTTTCCATAGAAACGTTACTCGATTTAGAAGGAAATGTCTTAGAACACATAGTATTTCATAGCGACGCAATTTCCGTGTGAATTCGTGCTTGAGTGGGAGTGAGGGATGCAGTAAAGAAGGATTAGTGTATCGGAAATGAGATTGTTGTATCCCAAAAGAAAATCCTGTCGTTTCCATAGAAACATTACTCGATTTAGAAGGAAATGTCTTAGAACACATAGTATTTCATAGCGACGCAATTTCCGCGTTAATTCGTCAATGAGTGGGAGTGAGGGATGCAGTAAAGAAGGATTAGTGGATCGGAAATGAGATTGTCGTATCCCAAAAGAAAATCCTGTCGTTTCCATAGAAACGTTACTCGATTTAGAAGGAAATGTCTTAGAACACATAGTATTTCATAGCGACGCAATTTCCGCGTTAATTCGTCAATGAGTGGGAGTGAGGGATGCAGTAAAGAAGGATTAGTGGATCGGAAATGAGATTGTCGTATCCCAAAAGAAAATCCTGTCGTTTCCATAGAAACGTTACTCGATTTAGAAGGAAGTGTCTTAGAACACATAGTATTTCATAGCGACGCAATTTCCGTGTGAATTCGTCAATGAGTGGGAGTGAGGGATGCAGTAATGTAGGATTAGTGGATCGGAAATGTGATTGTCGTATCCCAAAAGAAAATCCTGTCGTTTCCATAGAAACGTTACTCGAATTAGAAGGAAATGTCTTAGAACACATAGTATTTCGTAGCGACGCAATTTCCGTGTGAAATCGTCAATGAGTGGGAGTGATGGATGCAGTAAAGAAGGATTAGTGGATCGGAAATGAGATTGTCGTATCCCAAAAGAAAATCCTGTCGTTTCCATAGAAACGTTACTCGATTTAGAAGGAAATGTCTTAGAACACATAGTATTTCATAGCGACGCAATTTCCGTGTGAATTCGTCAATGAGTGGGAGTGAGGGATGCAGTAAAGAAGGATTAGTGGATCGGAAATGAGATTGTCGTATCCCAAAAGAAAATCCTGTCGTTTCCATTAGAAACGTTACTCGATTTAGAAGGAAATGTCTTAGAACACATAGTATTTCATAGCGACGCAAATTCCGTGTGAATTCGTCAATGAGTGGGAGTGACGGATGTAGTAAAGAAGGATTAGTGGATCGGAAATGAGATTGTCGTATCCCAAAAGAAAATCCTGTAGTTTCCATAGAAATCTTACTCGATTTAGAAGAAAATGTCTTAGAACACATAGTATTTCATAGCGACGCAATTTCCGTGTGAATTCGTCAATGAGTGGGAGTGAGGGATGCAGTAAAGAAGGATTAGTGGATAGGAAGTGAGATTGTCGTATCCGAAAGAAAATCCTGACGTTTGCATAGAAACGTTACTTGATTTAGAAGGAAATGTCTTAGAACACATAGTATTTCATAGCGACGCAATTTCCGTGTGAATTCGTCAATGTGTGGGAGTGGGGAATGCAGTATAGAAGGATTAGTGGATCGTAAATGAGATTGTCGTATCCCAAAAGAAAATCCTGTCGTTTCCATAGAAACTTTACTCGATTTAGAAGGAAATATCTTAGAACACATAGTATATCATAGCGACGCAATTTCCTTGTGAATTCGTCAATGAGTGGGAGTGAGGGATGCAGTAAAGAAGGATTAGTGGATCGGAAATGAGATTGTCGTGTCCCAAAAGAAAATCCTGCCGTTTCCATAGAAACATTACGCGATTTAGAAGGAAATGTCTTAGAACACATAGTATTTCATAGCGACGCAATTTCCGTGTGAATTCGTCAATGAGTGGGAGTGAGGGATGCAGTAAAGAAGGATTAGTGGATCGGAAATGAGATTGTCGTATCCCAAAAGAAAATCCTGTCGTTTCCATAGAAACGTTACTCGATTTAGAAGGAAATGTCTTAGAACACATAGTATTTCATAGCGACGCAATTTCCGTGTGAATTCGTCAATGAGTGGGAGTGAGGGATGCAGTAAAGAAGGATTAGTGGATCGGAAATGAGTTTGTCGTATCCCAAAAGAAAATCCTGTCGTTTCCGTAGAAACGTTACTCGATTTAGAAGGAAATGTCTTAGAACACATAGTATTTCATAGCGACGCAATTTCCGTGTGAATTCGTCAATGAGTGGGAGTGAGGGATGTAGAAAAGAAGGATTAGTGGATCGGAAATGAGATTGTCGTATCCCAAAAGAAAATCGTGTAGTTTAATTAGAAATGTTACTCGATTTAGAAGGAAATGTCTTAGAACACATAGTATTTCATACCGACGCAATTTCCGTGTGAATTCGTCAATGAGTGGGAGTGAGGGATGCAGTAAAGAAGGATTAGTGGATCGGAAGTGAGATTGTCGTATCCGAAAGAAAATCCTGTCGTTTGCATAGAAACGTTACTTGATTTAGAAGGAAATGTCTTAGAACACATAGTATTTCATAGCGACGGAATTTCCTTGTGAATTCGCCAATGAGTGGGAGTGAGGGATGCAGTAAATAAGGATCAGTGGATCGGAAATGAGATTGTCGTATCCCAAAAGAAAATCCTGTCGTTTCCATAGAAACGTTACTCGATTTAGAAGGAAATGTCTTAGAACACATAGTATTTCATAGCGACGCAATTTCCGTGTGAATTCGTCAATGAGTGGGAGTGAGGGATGCAGTAAAGAAGGATTAGTGGATCGGAAATGAGATTGTCGTATCCCAAAAGAAAATCCTGTCGTTTCCATTAGAAACGTTACTCGATTTAGAAGGAAATGTCTTAGAACACATAGTATTTCATAGCGACGCAAATTCCGTGTGAATTCGTCAATGAGTGGGAGTGACGGATGTAGTAAAGAAGGATTAGTGGATCGGAAATGAGATTGTCGTATCCCAAAAGAAAATCCTGTAGTTTCCATAGTAATCTTACTCGATTTAGAAGAAAATGTCTTAGAACACATAGTATTTCATAGCGACGCAATTTCCGTGTGAATTCGTCAATGAGTGGGAGTGAGGGATGCAGTAAAGAAGGATTAGTGGATAGGAAGTGAGATTGTCGTATCCGAAAGAAAATCCTGACGTTTGCATAGAAACGTTACTTGATTTAGAAGGAAATGTCTTAGAACACATAGTATTTCATAGCGACGCAATTTCCGTGTGAATTCGTCAATGTGTGGGAGTGGGGAATGCAGTATAGAAGGATTAGTGGATCGTAAATGAGATTGTCGTATCCCAAAAGAAAATCCTGTCGTTTCCATAGAAACTTTACTCGATTTAGAAGGAAATATCTTAGAACACATAGTATATCATAGCGACGCAATTTCCTTGTGAATTCGTCAATGAGTGGGAGTGAGGGATGCAGTAAAGAAGGATTAGTGGATCGGAAATGAGATTGTCGTGTCCCAAAAGAAAATCCTGCCGTTTCCATAGAAACATTACGCGATTTAGAAGGAAATGTCTTAGAACACATAGTATTTCATAGCGACGCAATTTCCGTGTGAATTCGTCAATGAGTGGGAGTGAGGGATGCAGTAAAGAAGGATTAGTGGATCGGAAATGAGATTGTCGTATCCCAAAAGAAAATCCTGTCGTTTCCATAGAAACGTTACTCGATTTAGAAGGAAATGTCTTAGAACACATAGTATTTCATAGCGACGCAATTTCCGTGTGAATTCGTCAATGAGTGGGAGTGAGGGATGCAGTAAAGAAGGATTAGTGGATCGGAAATGAGTTTGTCGTATCCCAAAAGAAAATCCTGTCGTTTCCGTAGAAACGTTACTCGATTTAGAAGGAAATGTCTTAGAACACATAGTATTTCATAGCGACGCAATTTCCGTGTGAATTCGTCAATGAGTGGGAGTGAGGGATGTAGAAAAGAAGGATTAGTGGATCGGAAATGAGATTGTCGTATCCCAAAAGAAAATCGTGTAGTTTAAATAGAAATGTTACTCGATTTAGAAGGAAATGTCTTAGAACACATAGTATTTCATACCGACGCAATTTCCGTGTGAATTCGTCAATGAGTGGGAGTGAGGGATGCAGTAAAGAAGGATTAGTGGATCGGAAGTGAGATTGTCGTATCCGAAAGAAAATCCTGTCGTTTGCATAGAAACGTTACTTGATTTAGAAGGAAATGTCTTAGAACACATAGTATTTCATAGCGACGGAATTTCCTTGTGAATTCGCCAATGAGTGGGAGTGAGGGATGCAGTAAATAAGGATCAGTGGATCGGAAATGAGATTGTCGTATCCCAAAAGAAAATCCTGTCGTTTCCATAGAAACGTTACTTGATTTAGAAGGAAATGTCTTAGAACACATAGTATTTCATAGCGACGGAATTTCCGTGTGAATTCGCCAATGAGTGGGACTGAGGGATGCAGAAAAGAAGGATTAGTGGATCGGAAATGAGATTGTCGTATCCCAAAAGAAAATGCTGTCTTTTCCATAGAAACGTTACTCGATTTAGTAGGAAATGTCTTAGAACACATAGTATTTCATAGCGACGCAATTTCCGCGTTGATTCGTCAATGAGTGGGAGTGAGGGATGCAGTAAAGAAGGATTAGTTGATCGGAAATGAGATTGTCGTATCCCAAAAGAAAATCCTGTCGTTTCCATAGAAACGTTACTCGATTTAGAAGGAAATGTCTTAGAACACGTAGTATTTCATAGCGACGCAATTTCCGTGTGAATTCGTCAATGAGTGAGAGTGAGGGATGTAGTAAAGAAGGATTAGTGGATCGGAAATGAGATTGTCGTATCCCAAAAGAAAATCCTGTCGTTTCCATAGAAACGTTACTCGATTTAGAAGGAAATGTCTTAGAACACATAGTATTTCATAGCGACGCAATTTCCGTGTGAATTCGTCAATGAGTGGGAGTGAGGGATGCAGTAAAGAAGGATTAGTGGATCGGAAACGAGATTGTCGTATCCCAAAAGAAAATCCTGTCGTTTCCATAGAAACGTTACTCGATTTAGAAGGAAATGTCTTAGAACACATAGTATTTCATAGCGACGCAATTTCCGTGTGAATTCGTCAATGTGTGGGAGTGGGGGATGCAGTAAAGAAGGATTAGTGGATCGGAAATGAGATTGTCGTATTTCAAAAGAAAATCCTGTCGTTTCCATAGAAACGTTACTCGATTTAGAAGGAAATTTCTTAGAACACATAGTATTTCATAGCGACGCAATTTCCGTGTGAATTCGTCAATGAGTGGGAGTGAGGGATGCAGTAAAGAAGGATTAGTGGATCGGAAATGAGTTGTCGTATCCCAAAAGAAAATCCTGCCGTTTCCATAGAAACATTACTCGATTTAGAAGGAAATGTCTTAGATCACATAGTATTTCATAGCGACGCAATTTCCGTGTGAATTCGTCAATGAGTGGGAGTGAGGGATGCAGTAAAGAAGGATTAGTGGATCGGAAATGAGATTGTCGTATCCCAAAAGAAAATCCTGTCGTTTCCATAGAAACGTTACTCGATTTAGAAGGAAATGTCTTAGAACACATAGTATTTCATAGCGACGCAATTTCCGTGTGAACTCGACAATGTGTGGGAGTGAGGGATGCAGTAAAGAAGGATTAGTGGATCGGAAATGTGATTGTCGTATCCCAAAAGAAAATCCTGTCGTTTCCGTAGAAACGTTACTCGATTTAGAAGGAAATGTCTTAGGACACATAGTATTTCATTGCGAAGCAATGTCCGTGTGAATTCGTCAATGAGTGGGAGTGAGGGATGCAGTAAAGAAGGATTAGTGGATCGGAAATGTGATTGTCGTATCCCAAAAGAAAATCCTGTCGTTTCCATAGAAACGTTACTCGATTTAGAAGGAAATGTCTTAGAAGAAATAGTATTTCATAGCGACGCAATTTTCGTGTGAATTCGTCAATGTGTGGGAGTGAGGGATGCAGTAAAGAAGGATTAGTGGATGGGAAATGAGATTGTCGTATCCCAAAAGAAAATCCTGTCGTTTCCATAGAAACG
Organism: Schistocerca cancellata; assembly: GCF_023864275.1. Classification (NCBI taxonomy): domain Eukaryota; kingdom Metazoa; phylum Arthropoda; class Insecta; order Orthoptera; family Acrididae; genus Schistocerca; species Schistocerca cancellata. The sequence continues at coordinate 731,267,041 of NC_064631.1, forward strand.
TAATTCGACTTAGAAGGAAATGTCTTAGAACACATAGTATTTCATAGCGACGCAATTTCCGTGTGAATTCGTCAATGAGTGGGAGTGAGGGATGCAGTAAAGAAGGATTAGTAGACCGGAAATGAGATTGTCGTATCCCAAAAGAAAATCCTGTGGTTTCCATAGAAACGTTACTCGACTTAGAAGGAAATGTCTTAGAACATACAGTATTTCATAGCGACGCAATTTCTGTGTGAATTCGTCAATGAGTGGGAGTGAGGGATGCAGTAAAGAAGGATTAGTGTATCGGAAATGAGATTGTCGTATCCCAAAAGAAAATCATGTCGTTTCCATAGTAACGTTACTCGATTTAGAAGGAAATGTCTTAGAACACATAGTATTTCATAGCGACGCAATTTCCGTGTGAATTTGTCAATGTGTGGGAGTGAGGGATGCAGTAAAGGAGGATTAGTGGATCGGAAATGAGATTGTCGTATCCCATAAGAAAATCCTGTCGTTTCCATAGAAACGTTACTCGATTTAGAAGGAAATGTCTTAGAACACATAGTATTTCATAGCGACGCAATTTCCGTGTGAATTCGGCAATGAGTGGGAGTGAGGGATGCAGTAAAGAAGGAATAGTGGATCGGAAATGAGATTGTCGTATCCCAAAAGAAAATCCTGTCGTTTCCGTAGAAACGTTACTCGATTTAGAAGGAAATGTCTTAGGACACATAGTATTTCATTGCGAAGCAATGTCCGTGTGAATTCGTCAATGAGTGGGAGTGAGGGATGCAGTAAAGAAGGATTAGTGGATCGGAAATTTGATTGTCGTATCCCAAAAGAAAATCCTGTCGTTTCCATAGAAACGTTACTCGATTTAGAAGGAAATGTCTTAGAAGAAATAGTATTTCATAGCGACGCAATTTTCGTGTGAATTCGTCAATGTGTGCTAGTGAGGGATGCAGTAAAGAAGGATTAGTGGATCGGAATTGAGATTGTCGTATCCCAAAAGAAAATCCTGTCGTTTCCATAGAAACGTAATTCGACTTAGAAGGAAATGTCTTAGAACACATAGTATTTCATAGCGACGCAATTTCCGTGTGAATTCGTCAATGAGTGGGAGTGAGGGATGCAGTAAAGAAGGATTAGTAGACCGGAAATGAGATTGTCGTATCCCAAAAGAAAATCCTGTGGTTTCCATAGAAACGTTACTCGACTTAGAAGGAAATGTCTTAGAACATACAGTATTTCATAGCGACGCAATTTCTGTGTGAATTCGTCAATGAGTGGGAGTGAGGGATGCAGTAAAGAAGGATTAGTGTATCGGAAATGAGATTGTCGTATCCCAAAAGAAAATCCTGTCGTTTCCATAGTAACGTTACTCGATTTGGAAGGAAATGTCTTAGAACACATAGTATTTCATAGCGACGCAATTTCCGTGTGAATTTGTCAATGTGTGGGAGTGAGGGATGCAGTAAAGGAGGATTAGTGGATCGGAAATGAGATTGTCGTATCCCATAAGAAAATCCTGTCGTTTCCATAGAAACGTTACTCGATTTAGAAGGAAATGTCTTAGAACACATAGTATTTCATAGCGACGCAATTTCCGTGTGAATTCGTCAATGAGTGGGAGTGAGGGATGCAGTAAAGAAGGATTAGTGGATCGGAAACGAGATTGTCGTATCCCAAAAGAAAATCCTGTCGTTTCCATAGAAACGTTACTCGATTTAGAAGGAAATGTCTTAGAACACATAGTATTTCATAGCGACGCAATTTCCGTGTGAACTCGTCAATGTGTGGGAGTGGGGGATGCAGTAAAGAAGGATTAGTGGATCGGAAATGAGATTGTCGTATCCCAAAAGAAAATCCTGTCGTTTCCATAGAAACTTTACTCGATTTAGAAGGAAATTTCTTAGAACACATAGTATTTCATAGCGACGCAATTTCCGTGTGAATTCGTCAATGAGTGGGAGTGAGGGATGCAGTAAAGAAGGATTAGTGGATCGGAAATGAGATTGTCGTATCCCAAAAGAAAATCCTGCCGTTTCCATAGAAACATTACTCGATTTAGAAGGAAATGTCTTAGATCACATAGTATTTCATAGCGACGCAATTTCCGTGTGAATTCGTCAATGAGTGGGAGTGAGGGATGCAGTAAAGAAGGATTAGTGGATCGGAAATGAGATTGTCGTATCCCAAAAGAAAATCCTGTCGTTTCCATAGAAACGTTACTCGATTTAGAAGGAAATGTCTTAGAACACATAGTTTTTCATAGCGACGCAATTTCCGTGTGAATTCGACAATGTGTGGGAGTGAGGGATGCAGTAAAGAAGGATTAGTGGATCGGAAATGTGATTGTCGTATCCCAAAAGAAAATCCTGTCGTTTCCGTAGAAACGTTACTCGATTTAGAAGGAAATGTCTTAGGACACATAGTATTTCATTGCGAAGCAATGTCCGTGTGAATTCGTCAATGAGTGGGAGTGAGGGATGCAGTAAAGAAGGATTAGTGGATCGGAAATGTGATTGTCGTATCCCAAAAGAAAATCCTGTCGTTTCCATAGAAACGTTACTCGATTTAGAAGGAAATGTCTTAGAAGAAATAGTATTTCATAGCGACGCAATTTTCGTGTGAATTCGTCAATGTGTGGGAGTGAGGGATGCAGTAAAGAAGGATTAGTGGATGGGAAATGAGATTGTCGTATCCCAAAAGAAAATCCTGTCGTTTCCATAGAAACGTAATTCGACTTAGAAGGAAATGTCTTAGAACACACAGTATTTCATAGCGACGCAATTTCCGTGTGAATTCGTCAATGAGTGGGAGTGAGGGATGCAGTAAAGAAGGATTAGTAGACCGGAAATGAGATTGTCGTATCCCAAAAGAAAATCCTGTGGTTTCCATAGAAACGTTACTCGACTTAGAAGGAAATGTCTTAGAACATACAGTATTTCATAGCGACGCAATTTCTGTGTGAATTCGTCAATGAGTGGGAGTGAGGGATGCAGTAAAGAAGGATTAGTGTATCGGAAATGAGATTGTCGTATCCCAAAAGAAAATCCTGTCGTTTCCATAGTAACGTTACTCGATTTGGAAGGAAATGTCTTAGAACACATAGTATTTCATAGCGACGCAATTTCCGTGTGAATTTGTGAATGTGTGGGAGTGAGGGATGCAGTAAAGGAGGATTAGTGGATCGGAAATGAGATTGTCGTATCCCATAAGAAAATCCTGTCGTTTCCATAGAAACGTTACTCGATTTAGAAGGAAATGTCTTAGAACACATAGTATTTCATAGCGACGCAATTTCCGTGTGAATTCGTCAATGAGTGGGAGTGAGGGATGCAGTAAAGAAGGAATAGTGGATCGGAAATGAGATTGTCGTATCCCAAAAGAAAATCCTGTCGTTTCCGTAGAAACGTTACTCGATTTAGAAGGAAATGTCTTAGGACACATAGTATTTCATTGCGAAGCAATGTCCGTGTGAATTCGTCAATGAGTGGGAGTGAGGGATGCAGTAAAGAAGGATTAGTGTATCGGAAATTTGATTGTCTTATCCCAAAAGAAAATCCTGTCGTTTCCATAGAAACGTTACTCGATTTAGAAGGAAATGTCTTAGAAGAAATAGTATTTCATAGCGACGCAATTTTCGTGTGAATTCGTCAATGTGTGCTAGTGAGGGATGCAGTAAAGAAGGATTAGTGGATCGGAATTGAGATTGTCGTATCCCAAAAGAAAATCCTGCCGTTTCCATAGAAACATTACTCGATTTAGAAGGAAATGTCTTAGATCACATAGTATTTCATAGCGACGCAATTTCCGTGTGAATTCGTCAATGAGTGGGAGTGAGGGATGCAGTAAAGAAGGATTAGTGGATCGGAAATGAGATTGTCGTATCCCAAAAGAAAATCCTGTCGTTTCCATAGAAACGTTACTCGATTTAGAAGGAAATGTCTTAGAACACATAGTATTTCATAGCGACGCAATTTCCGTGTGAATTCGACAATGTGTGGGAGTGAGGGATGCAGTAAAGAAGGATTAGTGGATCGGAAATGTGATTGTCGTATCCCAAAAGAAAATCCTGTCGTTTCCATAGAAACTTTACTCGATTTAGAAGGAAATTTCTTAGAACACATAGTATTTCATAGCGACGCAATTTCCGTGTGAATTCGTCAATGAGTGGGAGTGAGGGATGCAGTAAAGAAGGATTAGTGGATCGGAAATGAGATTGTCGTATCCCAAAAGAAAATCCTGCCGTTTCCATAGAAACATTACTCGATTTAGAAGGAAATGTCTTAGATCACATAGTATTTCATAGCGACGCAATTTCCGTGTGAATTCGTCAATGAGTGGGAGTGAGGGATGCAGTAAAAAAGGATTAGTGGATCGGAAATGAGATTGTCGTATCCCAAAAGAAAATCCTGTCGTTTCCATAGAAACGTTACTCGATTTAGAAGGAAATGTCTTAGAACACATAGTATTTCATAGCGACGCAATTTCCGTGTGAATTCGACAATGTGTGGGAGTGAGGGATGCAGTAAAGAAGGATTAGTGGATCGGAAATGTGATTGTCGTATCCCAAAAGAAAATCCTGTCGTTTCCGTAGAAACGTTACTCGATTTAGAAGGAAATGTCTTAGGACACATAGTATTTCATTGCGAAGCAATGTCCGTGTGAATTCGTCAATGAGTGGGAGTGAGGGATGCAGTAAAGAAGGATTAGTGGATCGGAAATGTGATTGTCGTATCCCAAAAGAAAATCCTGTCGTTTCCATAGAAACGTTACTCGATTTAGAAGGAAATGTCTTAGAAGAAATAGTATTTCATAGCGACGCAATTTTCGTGTGAATTTGTCAATATGTGGGAGTGAGGGATGCAGTAAAGAAGGATTAGTGGATGGGAAATGAGATTGTCGTATCCCAGAAGAAAATCCTGTCGTTTCCATAGAAACGTTACTCGATTTAGAAGGAAATGTCTTCGAACACATAGTATTTCATAGCGACGCAATTTCCGTGTGACTTCGTCAATGAGTGGGATTGAGGGATGCAGTAAAGAAGGATTAGTGGATCGGAAATGAGATTGTCGTATCCCAAAAGAAAATCCTGTCGTTTCCATAGAAACGTTACTCGATTTAGAAGGAAATGTCTTCGAACACATAGTATTTCATAGCGACGCAATTTCAGTGTGACTTCGTCAATGAGTGGGAGTGAGGGATGCAGTATAGAAGGTTTAGTGGATCGGAAGTGAGATTGTCAAATCCCAAAAGAAAATCCTGTAGTTTCCATAGAAACGTTACTCGATTTAGAAGGAAATGTCTTAGAACACATAGTATTTCATAGCTACGCAATTTCCGCGTTAATTCGTCAATGAGTGGGAGTGAGGGATGCAGTAAAGAAGGATTAGTGGATCGGAAATGAGATTGTCGTATCCCAAAAGAAAATCCTGTCGTTTCCATAGAAACGTTACTCGATTTAGAAGGAAATGTCTCAGAACACATAGTATTTCATAGCGACGCAATTTCCGTGTGAATTCGTCAATGAGTGGGAGTGAGGGATGCAGTAAAGAAGGATTAGTGGATCGGAAATGCGATTGTCGTATCCCAAAAGAAAATCCTCTCGTTTCCATAGAAACGTTACTCGAATTAGAAGGAAATGTCTTAGAACACATAGTATTTCATAGCGACGCAATTTCCGTGTGAATTCGTCAATGAGTGGGAGTGAGGGATGCAGTAAAGAAGGATTAGTGGATCGGAAATGAGATTGTCGTATCCCAAAAGAAAATCCTGTCGTTTCCATAGAAACGTTACTCGATTTAGAAGGAATTGTCTTAGAACACATAGTATTTCATAGCGACGCAATTTCCGTGTGAATTCGTCAGTGTGTGGGAGTGAGGGATGCAGTAAATAATGATTAGTGGATCGGAAATGAGATTGTCGTATCCCAAAAAAAAGTCCTGTCGTTTCCATAGAAACATTACTCGATTTAGAAGGAAATGTCTTAGAACACATAGTATTTCATAGCGACGTAATTTCCGTGTGAATTCGTCAATGAGTGGGAGTGAGGGATGCAGTAAAGAAGGATTAGTGGATCGAAAATGAGATTGTCCTATCCCAAAAGAAAATACTGTCGTTTCCATAGAAACGTTACTCGATTTAGAAGGAAATGTCTTAGAACACATAGTATTTCATAGCGACGCAATTTCCGTGTGAATTCGTCAATGTGTGGGAGTGAGGGATGCAGTAAAGAAGTATTAGTTTATCGGAAATGAGATTGTCGTATCCCAAAAGAAAATCCTGTCGTTTCCATAGAAACATTACTAGATTTAGAAGGAAATGTCTTAGAACACATAGTATTTCATAGCGACGCAATTTCCGTGTGAATTCGTCAATGTGTGGGAGTGAGGGATGAAGTAAAGAAGGATTAGTGGATCGGAAATGAGATTGTCGTATCCCAAAAGAAAATCTTGTCGTTTCCATAGAAAAGTTACTCGATTTAGAAGGAAATGTCTTAGAACACATAGTATTTCATAGCGACGCAATTTCCGTGTGAATTCGACAATGTGTGGGAGTGAGGGATGCAGTAAAGAAGGATTATTGGATCGGAAATGTGGTTGTCGTATCCCAAAAGAAAATCCTGCCGTTTCCATAGAAACGTTACTCGATTTAGAAGGAAATGTCTTAGAACACATAGTATTTCATAGCGACGCAATGTCCGTGTGAATTCGTCAATGAGTGGGAGTGAGGGATGCAGTAAAGAAGGATTAGTGGATCGGAAATGAGATTGTCGTATCCCAAAAGAAAATCCTGTCGTTTCCATAGAAACGTTACTCGATTTAGAAGGAAATGTCTTAGAACAAGTAGTATTTCATAGCGACGTAATTTCCGTGTGAATTCGTCAATGTGTGGGAGTGAGGGATGCAGTAAAGAAGGATTAGTGGACCGGAAATGAGATTGTCGTATCCCAAAAGAAAATCGTGTAGTTTCCATAGAAACGTTACTCGACATAGAAGGAAATGTCTTAGAACACATAGTATTTCATAGCGACGCAATTTCCGGTTGAATTCGTCAATGAGTGGGAGTGAGGGATGCAGTAAAAAAGGGTTAGTAGATCGGAATTGAGATTGTCGTATCCCAAAAGAAAATCCTGTGGTTTCCATTGAAACGTTACTCGACTTAGAAGGAAATGTCTTAGAACATACAGTATTTCATAGCGACGCAATTTCTGTGTGAATTCGTCAATGAGTGGGAGTGAGGGATGCAGTAAAGAAGGAATAGTGGATCGGAAATGAGATTGTCGTATCCCAAAAGAAAATCCTGTCGTTTCCGTAGAAACGTTACTCGATTTAGAAGGAAATGTCTTAGGACACATAGTATTTCATTGCGAAGCAATGTCCGTGTGAATTCGTCAATGAGTGGGAGTGAGGGATGCAGTAAAGAAGGATTAGTGTATCGGAAATTTGATTGTCTTATCCCAAAAGAAAATCCTGTCGTTTCCATAGAAACGTTACTCGATTTAGAAGGAAATGTCTTAGAAGAAATAGTATTTCATAGCGACGCAATTTTCGTGTGAATTCGTCAATGTGTGCTAGTGAGGGATGCAGTAAAGAAGGATTAGTGGATCGGAATTGAGATTGTCGTATCCCAAAAGAAAATCCTGTCGTTTCCATAGAAACGTTACTCGATTTAGAAGGAAATGTCTTAGAACACATAGTATTTCATAGCGACGCAATTTCCGTGTGAATTCGTCAATGAGTGGGAGTGAGGGATGCAGTAAAGAAGGATTAGTGGATCGGAAATGAGATTGTCGTATCCCAAAAGAAAATCCTGTAGTTTCCATAGAAACGTTACTCGATTTAGAAGGAAATGTCTTAGAACACATAGTATTTCATAGCGACGCAATTTCCGTGTGAATTCGTCAATGAGTGGGAGTGAGGGATGCAGTAAAGAAGGATTAGTGGATCGGAAATGAGATTGTCGTATCCCAGAAGAAAATCCTGTCGTTTCCATAGAAACGTTACTCGATTTAGAAGGAAATGTCTTAGAACACATAGTATTTCATAGCGACGCAATTTCCGTGTGACTTCGTCAATGAGTGGGAGTGAGGGATGCAGTAAAGAAGGATTAGTGGATCGGAAATGAGATTGTCGTATCCCAAAAGAAAATCCTGTCGTTTCCATAGAAACGTTACTCGATTTAGAAGGAAATGTCTTCGAACACATAGTATTTCATAGCGACGCAATTTCAGTGTGACTTCGTCAATGAGTGGGAGTGAGGGATGCAGTATAGAAGGTTTAGTGGATCGGAAGTGAGATTGTCAAATCCCAAAAGAAAATCCTGCAGTTTCCATAGAAACGTTACTCGATTTAGAAGGAAATGTCTTAGAACACATAGTATTTCATAGCTACGCAATTTCCGCGTTAATTCGTCAATGAGTGGGAGTGAGGGATGCAGTAAAGAAGGATTAGTGGATCGGAAATGAGATTGTCGTATCCCAAAAGAAAATCCTGTCGTTTCCATAGAAACGTTACTCGATTTAGAAGGAAATGTCTCAGAACACATAGTATTTCATAGCGACGCAATTTCCGTGTGAATTCGTCAATGAGTGGGAGTGAGGGATGCAGTAAAGAAGGATTAGTGGATCGGAAATGCGATTGTCGTATCCCAAAAGAAAATCCTGTCGTTTCCATAGAAACGTTACTCGAATTAGAAGGAAATGTCTTAGAACACATAGTATTTCATAGCGACGCAATTTCCGTGTGAATTCGTCAATGAGTGGGAGTGAGGGATGCAGTAAAGAAGGATTAGTGGATCGGAAATGTGATTGTCGTATCCCAAAAGAAAATCCTGTCGTTTCCATAGAAACGTTACTCGAATTAAAAGGAAATGTCTTAGAACACATAGTATTTCATAGCGACGCAATTTCCGTGTGAATTCGTCAATGAGTGGGAGTGAGGGATGCAGTAAAGAAGGATTAGTGGATCGGAAATAAGATTGTCGTATCCCAAAAGAAAATCCTGTCGTTTCCATAGAAACATTACTCGATTTAGAAGGAAATGTCTTAGAACACATAGTATTTCACAGCGACGCAATTTCCGTGTGAATTCGTCAATGTGTGGGAGTGGGGGATGTAGTAAATGAAGGATTAGTGGATCGGAAATGAGATTGTCGTATCCCAAAAGAAAATCCTGTCGTTTCCATAGAAACGTTACTCGATTTAGAAGGAAATGTCTTAGAACACATAGTATTTCATAGCGACGCAATTTCCGTGTGAATTCGTCAATGAGTGGGAGTGAGGGATGCAGTAAAGAAGGATTAGTGGATCGGAAATGAGATTGTCGTATCCCAAAAGAAAATCCTGTCGTTTCCATAGAAACGTTACTCGATTTAGAAGGAATTGTCTTAGAACACATAGTATTTCATAGCGACGCAATTTCCGTGTGAATTCGTCAGTGTGTGGGAGTGAGGGATGCAGTAAATAATGATTAGTGGATCGGAAATGAGATTGTCGTATCCCAAAAAAAAGTCCTGTCGTTTCCATAGAAACATTACTCGATTTAGAAGGAAATGTCTTAGAACACATAGTATTTCATAGCGACGTAATTTCCGTGTGAATTCGTCAATGAGTGGGAGTGACGGATGCAGTAAAGAAGGATTAGTGGATCGGAAATGAGATTGTCCTATCCCAAAAGAAAATACTGTCGTTTCCATAGAAACGTTACTCGATTTAGAAGGAAATGTCTTAGAACACATAGTATTTCATAGCGACGCAATTTCCGTGTGAATTCGTCAATGTGTGGGAGTGAGGGATGCAGTAAAGAAGTATTAGTTTATCGGAAATGAGATTGTCGTACCCCAAAAGAAAATCTTGTCGTTTCCATAGAAACATTACTAGATTTAGAAGGAAATGTCTTAGAACACATAGTATTTCATAGCGACGCAATTTCCGTGTGAATTCGTCAATGTGTGGGAGTGAGGGATGAAGTATAGAAGGATTAGTGGATCGGAAATGAGATTGTCGTATCCCAAAAGAAAATCCTGTCGTTTCCATAGAAAAGTTACTCGATTTAGAAGGAAATGTCTTAGAACACATAGTATTTCATAGCGACGCAATTTCCGTGTGAATTCGACAATGTGTGGGAGTGAGGGATGCAGTAAAGAAGGATTATTGGATCGGAAATGTGGTTGTCGTATCCCAAAAGAAAATCCTGCCGTTTCCATAGAAACGTTACTCGATTTAGAAGGAAATGTCTTAGAACACATAGTATTTCATAGCGACGCAATGTCCGTGTGAATTCGTCAATGAGTGGGAGTGAGGGATGCAGTAAAGAAGGATTAGTGGATCGGAAATGAGATTGTCGTATCCCAAAAGAAAATCCTGTCGTTTCCATAGAAACGTTACTCGATTTAGAAGGAAATGTCTTAGAACAAGTAGTATTTCATAGCGACGTAATTTCCGTGTGAATTCGTCAATGTGTGGGAGTGAGGGATGCAGTAAAGAAGGATTAGTGGACCGGAAATGAGATTGTCGTATCCCAAAAGAAAATCGTGTAGTTTCCATAGAAACGTTACTCGACATAGAAGGAAATGTCTTAGAACACATAGTATTTCATAGCGACGCAATTTCCGTGTGAATTCGTCAATGAGTGGGAGTGAGGGATGCAGTAAAATAGGGTTAGTAGATCGGAATTGAGATTGTCGTATCCCAAAATAAAATTTTGTCGTTTCCATAGAAACGTTACTCGATTTAGAAGGAAATGTCTTAGAACACATAGTATTTCATAGCGACGCAATTTCCGTGTGAATTCGTCAATGAGTGGGAGTGAGGGATGCAGTAAAGAAGGATTAGTGTAACGGAAATGAGATTGTCGTATCCCAAAAGAAAATCCTGTCGGTTTCATAGAAACGTTACTCGATTTAGAAGGAAATGTCTTAGAACACATAGTATTTCATAGCGACGCAATTTCCGTGTGAATTCGTCAATGTGTGGGAGTGAGGGATGCAGTAAAGGAGGATTAGAGGATCGGAAATGAGATTGTCGTATCCCAAAAGAAAATCCTGTCGTTCCCATAAAAACGTTACTCGATTTAGAAGGAAATGTCATAGAACACATAGTATTTCATAGCGACGCAAATTCCGTGTGAATTCGTCAATGAGTGGGAGTGAGGAATGCAGTAAAGAAATATTAGTGGATCAGAAATGAGATGGTCGTGTCCCAAAAGAAAATCCTGTCGTTTCCATAGAAAAGTTACTCGATTTAGAAGGAAATGTCTTAGAACGCATATTATTTCATAGCGACGCAATTTCCGTGTGAATTCGTCAATGAGTGGGAGTGAGGGATGTAGTAAAGAAGGATTAGTGGATCGGAAATGTGATTGTCGTATCCCAAAAGAATATCCTGTCGTTTCCATAGAAACGTTACTCGAATTAGAAGGAAATCTCTTAGAACACATAGTATTTCATAGCGACGCAATATCCGTATGAATTCGTCAATGAGTGGGAGTGAGGGATGCAGTAAAGAAGGATTAGTGGATCGGAATTGAGATTGTCGTATCCCAAAAGAAAATCCTGTCGTTTCCATAGAAACGTTACTCGATTTAGAAGGAAATGTCTTAGAACACATAGTATTTTATAGCGACGCAATTTCCGTGTGAATTCGTCAATGAGTGGGAGTGAGGGATGCAGTAAAGAAGGATTAGTGGATCGGAAATGAGATTGTCGTATCCCAAAAGAAAATCCTGTCGTTTCCATAGAAACGTTACTCGATTTAGAAGGAAATGTCTTAGAACACATAATATTTCATAGCGACGTAATTTCCGTGTGAATTCGTCAATGAGTGGGAGTGAGGGATGCAGTAAAGAAGGATTAGTGGATCGGAAATGAGATTGTCGTATCCCAAAAGAAAATCCTGTCGTTTCCATAGAAACGTTACTCGACTTAGAAGGAAATGTCTTAGAACACATAGTATTTCATAGCGACGCAATTTCCGTGTGATTTCGTCAATGAGTGGTAGTGAGGGATGCAGTAAAGAAGGATTAGTGGATCGGAAACGAGATTGTCGTATCCCAAAAGAAAATCCTGTCGTTTACATAGAAACGTTACTCGATTTAGAAGGAAATGTCTTAGAACACATAGTATTTCATAGCGACGCAATTTCCGTGTGAATTCGTCAATGTGTGGGAGTGGGGGATGCAGTAAAGAAGGATTAGTGGATCGGAAATGAGATTGTCGTATCCCAAAAGAAAATCCTGTCGTTTCCATAGAAACGTTACTCGATTTAGAAGGAATTGTCTTAGAACACATAGTATTTCATAGCGACGCAATTTCCGTGTGAATTCGTCAGTGTGTGGGAGTGAGGGATGCAGTAAATAAGGATTAGTGGATCGGAAATGAGATTGTCGTATCCCAAAAAAAAGTCCTGTCGTTTCCATAGAAACATTACTCGATTAAGAAGGAAATGTCTTAGAACACATAGTATTTCATAGCGACGCAATTTCCGTGTGAATTCGTCAATGAGTGGGAGTGAGGGATGCAGTAAAGAAGGATTAGTGGATCGGAAATGAGATTGTCGTATCCCAAAAGAAAATACTGTCGTTTCCATAGAAACGTTACTCGATTTAGAAGGAATTGTCTTAGAACACATAGTATTTCATAGCGACGCAATTTCCGTGTGAATTCGTCAGTGTGTGGGAGTGAGGGATGCAGTAAATAAGGATTAGTGGATCGGAAATGAGATTGTCGTATCCCAAAAAAAAGTCCTGTCGTTTCCATAGAAACATTACTCGATTTAGAAGGAAATGTCTTAGAACACATAGTATTTCATAGCGACGTAATTTCCGTGTGAATTCGTCAATGAGTGGGAGTGAGGGATGCAGTAAAGAAGGATTAGTGGATCGGAAATGAGATTGTCGTATCCCAAAAGAAAATCCTGTCGTTTCCATAGAAAAGTTACTCGATTTAGAAGGAAATGTCTTAGAACACATAGTATTTCATAGCGACGCAATTTCCGTGTGAATTCGTCAATGAGTGGGAGTGAGGGATGCAGTAAAGAAGGATTAGTGGATCGGAAACGAGATTGACGTATCCCAAAAGAAAATCCTGTCGTTTACATAGAAACGTTACTCGATTTAGAAGGAAATGTCTTAGAACACATAGTATTTCATAGCGACGCAATTTCCGTGTGACTTCGTCAATGAGTGGGAGTGAGGGATGCAGTAAAGAAGGATTAGTGGATCGGAAATGAGATTGTCGTATCCCAAAAGAAAATCCTGTCGTTTCCATAGAAACGTTACTCGATTTAGAAGGAAATGTCTTCGAACACATAGTATTTCATAGCGACGCAATTTCAGTGTGACTTCGTCAATGAGTGGGAGTGAGGGATGCAGTAAAGAAGGTTTAGTGGATCGGAAGTGAGATTGTCAAATCCCAAAAGAAAATCCTGTAGTTTCCATAGAAACGTTACTCGATTTAGAAGGAAATGTCTTAGAACACATAGTATTTCATAGCTACGCAATTTCCGCGTTAATTCGTCAATGAGTGGGAGTGAGGGATGCAGTAAAGAAGGATTAGTGGATCGGAAATGAGATTGTCGTTTCCCAAAAGAAAATCCTGTCGTTTCCATAGAAACGTTACTCGATTTAGAAGGAAATGTCTCAGAACACATAGTATTTCATAGCGACGCAATTTCCGTGTGAATTCGTCAATGAGTGGGAGTGAGGGATGCAGTAAAGAAGGATTAGTGGATCGGAAATGCGATTGTCGTATCCCAAAAGAAAATCCTGTCGTTTCCATAGAAACGTTACTCGAATTAGAAGGAAATGTCTTAGAACACATAGTATTTCATAGCGACGCAATTTCCGTGTGAATTCGTCAATGAGTGGGAGTGAGGGATGCAGTAAAGAAGGATTAGTGGATCGGAAATGTGATTGTCGTATCCCAAAAGAAAATCCTGTCGTTTCCATAGAAACGTTACTCGAATTAAAAGGAAATGTCTTAGAACACATAGTATTTCATAGCGACGCAATTTCCGTGTGAATTCGTCAATGAGTGGGAGTGAGGGATGCAGTAAAGAAGGATTAGTGGATCGGAAATAAGATTGTCGTATCCCAAAAGAAAATCCTGTCGTTTCCATAGACACATTACTCGATTTAGAAGGAAATGTCTTAGAACACATAGTAATTCATAGCGACGCAATTTCCGTGTGAATTCGTCAATGAGTGGGAGTGTGGGATGCAGTAAAGGAGGATTAGTGGATCGGAAATGAGATTGTCGTATCCCAAAAGAAAATCCTGTCGTTTCCATAGAAACGTTACTCGATTTAGAAGGATATGTCTTAGAACACATAGTATTTCATAGCGACGCAATTTCCGTGTGAATTCGTCAATGAGTGGGAGTGAGGGATGCAGTAAAGAAGGATTAGTGGATCGGAAACGAGATTGTCGTATCACAAAAGAAAATCCTGTCGTTTCCATAGAAACGTTACTCGATTTAGAAGGAAATGTCTTAGAACACATAGTATTTCACAGCGACGCAATTTCCGTGTGAATTCGTCAATGTGTGGGAGTGGGGGATGTAGTAAATGAAGGATTAGTGGATCGGAAATGAGATTGTCGTATCCCAAAAGAAAATCCTGTCGTTTCCATAGAAACGTTACTCGATTTAGAAGGAAATGTCTTAGAACACATAGTATTTCATAGCGACGCAATTTCCGTGTGAATTCGTCAATGAGTGGGAGTGAGGGATGCAGTAAAGAAGGATTAGTGGATCGGAAATGAGATTGTCGTATCCCAAAAGAAAATCCTGTCGTTTCCCTAGAAATGTTACTCGATTTAGAAGGAAATGTCTTAGAACACGTAGTATTTCAGAGCGACGCAATTTCCGTGTGAATTCGTCAATGAGTGGTAGTGAGGGATGCAGTAAAGAAGGCTTAGTGGATCGGAAATGAGATTGTCCTATCCCAAAAGAAAATCCTGTGGTTTCCATAGAAACGTTACTCGATTTAGAAGGAAATGTCTTAGAACACATAGTATTTCATAGCGACGCAATTTCCGTGTGAATTCTTCAATGTGTGGGAGTGAGGGATGCAGTAAAGAAGTATTAGTTTATCGGAAATGAGATTGTCGTATCCCAAAAGAAAATCCTGTCGTTTCCATAGAAACATTACTAGATTTAGAAGGAAATGTCTTAGAACACATAGTATTTCATAGCGACGCAATTTCCGTGTGAATTCGTCAATGTGTGGGAGTGAGGGATGAAGTAAAGAAGGATTAGTGGATCGGAAATGAGATTGTCGTATCCCAAAAGAAAATCCTGTCGTTTCCATAGAAAAGTTACTCGATTTAGAAGGAAATGTCTTAGAACACATAGTATTTCATAGCGACGCAATTTCCGTGTGAATTCGACAATGTGTGGGAGTGAGGGATGCAGTAAAGAAGGATTATTGGATCGGAAATGAGATTGTCGTATCCCAAAAGAAAATCCTGTCGTTTCCATAGAAACGTTACTCGATTTAGAAGGAAATGTCTTAGAACAAGTAGTATTTCATAGCGACGTAATTTCCGTGTGAATTCGTCAATGTGTGGGAGTGAGGGATGCAGTAAAGAACGATTAGTGGACCGGAAATGAGATTGTCGTATCCCAAAAGAAAATCGTGTAGTTTCCATAGAAACGTTACTCGACATAGAAGGAAATGTCTTAGAACACATAGTATTTCATAGCGACGCAATTTCCGTGTGAATTCGTCAATGAGTGGGAGTGAGGGATGCAGTAAAAAAGGGTTAGTAGATCGGAATTGAGATTGTCGTATCCCAAAATAAAATTTTGTCGTTTCCATAGAAACGTTACTCGATTTAGAAGGAAATGTCTTAGAACACATAGTATTTCATAGCGACGCAATTTCCGTGTGAATTCGTCAATGAGTGGGAGTGAGGGATGCAGTAAAGAAGGATTAGTGTAACGGAAATGAGATTGTCGTATCCCAAAAGGAAATCCTGTCGGTTTCATAGAAACGTTACTCGATTTAGAAGGAAATGTCTTAGAACACATAGTATTTCATAGCGACGCAATTTCCGTGTGAATTCGTCAATGTGTGGGAGTGAGGGATGCAGTAAAGGAGGATTAGAGGATCGGAAATGAGATTGTCGTATCCCAAAAGAAAATCCTGTCGTTTCCATAAAAACGTTACTCGATTTAGAAGGAAATGTCATAGAACACATAGTATTTCATAGCGACGCAAATTCCGTGTGAATTCGTCAATGAGTGGGAGTGAGGAATGCAGTAAAGAAATATTAGTGGGTCAGAGGTGAGATTGTCGTGTCCCAAAAGAAAATCCTGTCGTTTTCATAGAAACGTTACTCGATTTAGAAGGAAATGTCTTAGAACGCATATTATTTCATAGCGACGCAATTTCCGTGTGAATTCGTCAATGTGTGGGAGTGGGGGATGCAGTAAAGAAGGATTAGTGGATCGGAAATGAGATTGTCGTATCCCAAAAGAAAATCCTGTCGTTTCCATAGAAACGTTACTCCATTTAGAAGGAATTGTCTTAGAACACATAGTATTTCATAGCGACGCAATTTCCGTGTGAATTCGTCAGTGTGTGGGAGTGAGGGATGCAGTAAATAAGGATTAGTGGATCGGAAATGAGATTGTCGTATCCCAAAAAAAAGTCCTGTCGTTTCCATAGAAACATTACTCGATTTAGAAGGAAATGTCTTAGAACACATAGTATTTCATAGCGACGCAATTTCCGTGTGAATTCGTCAATGAGTGGGAGTGAGGGATGCAGTAAAGAAGGATTAGTGGATCGGAAATGAGATTGTCGTATCCCAAAAGAAAATCCTGTCGTTTCCATAGAAACGTTACTCGATTTAGAAGGAATTGTCTTAGAACACATAGTATTTCATAGCGACGCAATTTCCGTGTGAATTCGTCAGTGTGTGGGAGTGAGGGATGCAGTAAATAAGGATTAGTGGATCGGAAATGAGATTGTCGTATCCCAAAAAAAAGTCCTGTCGTTTCCATAGAAACATTACTCGATTTAGAAGGAAATGTCTTAGAACACATAGTATTTCATAGCGACGTAATTTCCGTGTGAATTCGTCAATGAGTGGGAGTGAGGGATGCAGTAAAGAAGGATTAGTGGATCGGAAATGAGATTGTCGTATCCCAAAAGAAAATCCTGTCGTTTCCGTAGAAACGTTACTCGACTTAGAAGGAAATGTCTTAGAACACATAGTATTTCATAGCGACGCAATTTCCGTGTGATTTCGTCAATGAGTGGGAGTGAGGGATGCAGTAAAGAAGGATTAGTGGATCGGAAACGAGATTGACGTATCCCAAAAGAAAATCCTGTCGTTTACATAGAAACGTTACTCGATTTAGAAGGAAATGTCTTAGAACACATAGTATTTCATAGCGACGCAATTTCCGTGTGACTTCGTCAATGAGTGGGAGTGAGGGATGCAGTAAAGAAGGATTAGTGGATCGGAAATGAGATTGTCGTATCCCAAAAGAAAATCCTGTCGTTTCCATAGAAACGTTACTCGATTTAGAAGGAAATGTCTTCGAACACATAGTATTTCATAGCGACGCAATTTCAGTGTGACTTCGTCAATGAGTGGGAGTGAGGGATGCAGTAAAGAAGGTTTAGTGGATCGGAAGTGAGATTGTCAAATCCCAAAAGAAAATCCTGTAGTTTCCATAGAAACGTTACTCGATTTAGAAGGAAATGTCTTAGAACACATAGTATTTCATAGCTACGCAATTTCCGCGTTAATTCGTCAATGAGTGGGAGTGAGGGATGCAGTAAAGAAGGATTAGTGGATCGGAAATGAGATTGTCGTATCCCAAAAGAAAATCCTGTCGTTTCCATAGAAACGTTACTCGATTTAGAAGGAAATGTCTCAGAACACATAGTATTTCATAGCGACGCAATTTCCGTGTGAATTCGTCAATGAGTGGGAGTGAGGGATGCAGTAAAGAAGGATTAGTGGATCGGAAATGCGATTGTCGTATCCCAAAAGAAAATCCTGTCGTTTCCATAGAAACGTTACTCGAATTAGAAGGAAATGTCTTAGAACACATAGTATTTCATAGCGACGCAATTTCCGTGTGAATTCGTCAATGAGTGGGAGTGAGGGATGCAGTAAAGGAGGATTAGTGGATCGGAAATGTGATTGTCGTATCCCAAAAGAAAATCCTGTCGTTTCCATAGAAACGTTACTCGAATTAAAAGGAAATGTCTTAGAACACATAGTATTTCATAGCGACGCAATTTCCGTGTGAATTCGTCAATGAGTGGGAGTGAGGGATGCAGTAAAGAAGGATTAGTGGATCGGAAATAAGATTGTCGTATCCCAAAAGAAAATCCTGTCGTTTCCATAGAAACATTACTCGATTTAGAAGGAAATGTCTTAGAACACATAGTATTTCATATCGACGCAATTTCCGTGTGAATTCGTCAATGAGTGGGAGTGTGGGATGCAGTAAAGGAGGATTAGTGGATCGGAAATGAGATTGTCGTATCCCAAAAGAAAATCCTGTCGTTTCCATAGAAACGTTACTCGATTTAGAAGGATATGTCTTAGAACACATAGTATTTCATAGCGACGCAATTTCCGTGTGAATTCGTCAATGAGTGGGAGTGAGGGATGCAGTAAAGAAGGATTAGTGGATCGGAAACGAGATTGTCGTATCACAAAAGAAAATCCTGTCGTTTCCATAGAAACGTTACTCGATTTAGAAGGAAATGTCTTAGAACACATAGTATTTCACAGCGACGCAATTTCCGTGTGAATTCGTCAATGTGTGGGAGTGGGGGATGTAGTAAATGAAGGATTAGTGGATCGGAAATGAGATTGTCGTATCCCAAAAGAAAATCCTGTCGTTTCCATAGAAACGTTACTCGATTTAGAAGGAAATGTCTTAGAACACATAGTATTTCATAGCGACGCAATTTCCGTGTGAATTCGTCAATGAGTGGGAGTGAGGGATGCAGTAAAGAAGGATTAGTGGATCGGAAATGAGATTGTCGTATCCCAAAAGAAAATCCTGTCGTTTCCCTAGAAATGTTACTCGATTTAGAAGGAAATGTCTTAGAACACGTAGTATTTCAGAGCGACGCAATTTCCGTGTGAATTCGTCAATGAGTGGTAGTGAGGGATGCAGTAAAGAAGGCTTAGTGGATCGGAAATGAGATTGTCCTATCCCAAAAGAAAATCCTGTGGTTTCCATAGAAACGTTACTCGATTTAGAAGGAAATGTCTTAGAACACATAGTATTTCATAGCGACGCAATTTCCGTGTGAATTCTTCAATGTGTGGGAGTGTGGGATGCAGTAAAGAAGTATTAGTTTATCGGAAATGAGATTGTCGTATCCCAAAAGAAAATCCTGTCGTTTCCATAGAAACATTACTAGATTTAGAAGGAAATGTCTTAGAACACATAGTATTTCATAGCGACGCAATTTCCGTGTGAATTCGTCAATGAGTGGGAGTGAGGGATGCAGTAAAGAAGGATTAGTGGATCGGAAACGAGATTGACGTATCCCAAAAGAAAATCCTGTCGTTTACATAGAAACGTTACTCGATTTAGAAGGAAATGTCTTAGAACACATAGTGTTTCATAGCGACGCAATTTCCGTGTGACTTCGTCAATGAGTGGGAGTGAGGGATGCAGTAAAGACGGATTAGTGGATCGGAAATGAGATTGTCGTATCCCAAAAGAAAATCCTGTCGTTTCCATAGAAACGTTACTCGATTTAGAAGGAAATGTCTTCGAACACATAGTATTTCATAGCGACGCAATTTCAGTGTGACTTCGTCAATGAGTGGGAGTGAGGGATGCAGTAAAGAAGGTTTAGTGGATCGGAAGTGAGATTGTCAAATCCCAAAAGAAAATCCTGTAGTTTCCATAGAAACGTTACTCGATTTAGAAGGAAATGTCTTAGAACACATAGTATTTCATAGCTACGCAATTTCCGCGTTAATTCGTCAATGAGTGGGAGTGAGGGATGCAGTAAAGAAGGATTAGTGGATCGGAAATGAGATTGTCGTATCCCAAAAGAAAATCCTGTCGTTTCCATAGAAACGTTACTCGATTTAGAAGGAAATGTCTCAGAACACATAGTATTTCATAGCGACGCAATTTCCGTGTGAATTCGTCAATGAGTGGGAGTGAGGGATGCAGTAAAGAAGGATTAGTGGATCGGAAATGCGATTGTCGTATCCCAAAAGAAAATCCTGTCGTTTCCATAGAAACGTTACTCGAATTAGAAGGAAATGTCTTAGAACACATAGTATTTCATAGCGACGCAATTTCCGTGTGAATTCGTCAATGAGTGGGAGTGAGGGATGCAGTAAAGAAGGATTAGTGGATCGGAAATGTGATTGTCGTATCCCAAAAGAAAATCCTGTCGTTTCCATAGAAACGTTACTCGAATTAAAAGGAAATGTCTTAGAACACATAGTATTTCATAGCGACGCAATTTCCGTGTGAATTCGTCAATGAGTGGGAGTGAGGGATGCAGTAAAGAAGGATTAGTGGATCGGAAATAAGATTGTCGTATCCCAAAAGAAAATCCTGTCGTTTCCATAGACACATTACTCGATTTAGAAGGAAATGTCTTAGAACACATAGTAATTCATAGCGACGCAATTTCCGTGTGAATTCGTCAATGAGTGGGAGTGTGGGATGCAGTAAAGGAGGATTAGTGGATCGGAAATGAGATTGTCGTATCCCAAAAGAAAATCCTGTCGTTTCCATAGAAACGTTACTCGATTTAGAAGGATATGTCTTAGAACACATAGTATTTCATAGCGACGCAATTTCCGTGTGAATTCGTCAATGAGTGGGAGTGAGGGATGCAGTAAAGAAGGATTAGTGGATCGGAAACGAGATTGTCGTATCACAAAAGAAAATCCTGTCGTTTCCATAGAAACGTTACTCGATTTAGAAGGAAATGTCTTAGAACACATAGTATTTCACAGCGACGCAATTTCCGTGTGAATTCGTCAATGTGTGGGAGTGGGGGATGTAGTAAATGAAGGATTAGTGGATCGGAAATGAGATTGTCGTATCCCAAAAGAAAATCCTGTCGTTTCCATAGAAACGTTACTCGATTTAGAAGGAAATGTCTTAGAACACATAGTATTTCATAGCGACGCAATTTCCGTGTGAATTCGTCAATGAGTGGGAGTGAGGGATGCAGTAAAGAAGGATTAGTGGATCGGAAATGAGATTGTCGTATCCCAAAAGAAAATCCTGTCGTTTCCCTAGAAATGTTACTCGATTTAGAAGGAAATGTCTTAGAACACGTAGTATTTCAGAGCGACGCAATTTCCGTGTGAATTCGTCAATGAGTGGTAGTGAGGGATGCAGTAAAGAAGGCTTAGTGGATCGGAAATGAGATTGTCCTATCCCAAAAGAAAATCCTGTGGTTTCCATAGAAACGTTACTCGATTTAGAAGGAAATGTCTTAGAACACATAGTATTTCATAGCGACGCAATTTCCGTGTGAATTCTTCAATGTGTGGGAGTGAGGGATGCAGTAAAGAAGTATTAGTTTATCGGAAATGAGATTGTCGTATCCCAAAAGAAAATCCTGTCGTTTCCATAGAAACATTACTAGATTTAGAAGGAAATGTCTTAGAACACATAGTATTTCATAGCGACGCAATTTCCGTGTGAATTCGTCAATGTGTGGGAGTGAGGGATGAAGTAAAGAAGGATTAGTGGATCGGAAATGAGATTGTCGTATCCCAAAAGAAAATCCTGTCGTTTCCATAGAAAAGTTACTCGATTTAGAAGGAAATGTCTTAGAACACATAGTATTTCATAGCGACGCAATTTCCGTGTGAATTCGACAATGTGTGGGAGTGAGGGATGCAGTAAAGAAGGATTATTGGATCGGAAATGAGATTGTCGTATCCCAAAAGAAAATCCTGTCGTTTCCATAGAAACGTTACTCGATTTAGAAGGAAATGTCTTAGAACAAGTAGTATTTCATAGCGACGTAATTTCCGTGTGAATTCGTCAATGTGTGGGAGTGAGGGATGCAGTAAAGAACGATTAGTGGACCGGAAATGAGATTGTCGTATCCCAAAAGAAAATCGTGTAGTTTCCATAGAAACGTTACTCGACATAGAAGGAAATGTCTTAGAACACATAGTATTTCATAGCGACGCAATTTCCGTGTGAATTCGTCAATGAGTGGGAGTGAGGGATGCAGTAAAAAAGGGTTAGTAGATCGGAATTGAGATTGTCGTATCCCAAAATAAAATTTTGTCGTTTCCATAGAAACGTTACTCGATTTAGAAGGAAATGTCTTAGAACACATAGTATTTCATAGCGACGCAATTTCCGTGTGAATTCGTCAATGAGTGGGAGTGAGGGATGCAGTAAAGAAGGATTAGTGTAACGGAAATGAGATTGTCGTATCCCAAAAGGAAATCCTGTCGGTTTCATAGAAACGTTACTCGATTTAGAAGGAAATGTCTTAGAACACATAGTATTTCATAGCGACGCAATTTCCGTGTGAATTCGTCAATGTGTGGGAGTGAGGGATGCAGTAAAGGAGGATTAGAGGATCGGAAATGAGATTGTCGTATCCCAAAAGAAAATCCTGTCGTTTCCATAAAAACGTTACTCGATTTAGAAGGAAATGTCATAGAACACATAGTATTTCATAGCGACGCAAATTCCGTGTGAATTCGTCAATGAGTGGGAGTGAGGAATGCAGTAAAGAAATATTAGTGGGTCAGAGATGAGATTGTCGTGTCCCAAAAGAAAATCCTGTCGTTTCCATAGAAACGTTACTCGATTTAGAAGGAAATGTCTTAGAACGCATATTATTTCATAGCGACGCAATTTCCGTGTGAATTCGTCAATGTGTGGGAGTGGGGGATGCAGTAAAGAAGGATTAGTGGATCGGAAATGAGATTGTCGTATCCCAAAAGAAAATCCTGTCGTTTCCATAGAAACGTTACTCGATTTAGAAGGAATTGTCTTAGAACACATAGTATTTCATAGCGACGCAATTTCCGTGTGAATTCGTCAGTGTGTGGGAGTGAGGGATGCAGTAAATAAGGATTAGTGGATCGGAAATGAGATTGTCGTATCCCAAAAAAAAGTCCTGTCGTTTCCATAGAAACATTACTCGATTTAGAAGGAAATGTCTTAGAACACATAGTATTTCATAGCGACGCAATTTCCGTGTGAATTCGTCAATGAGTGGGAGTGAGGGATGCAGTAAAGAAGGATTAGTGGATCGGAAATGAGATTGTCGTATCCCAAAAGAAAATCCTGTCGTTTCCATAGAAACGTTACTCGATTTAGAAGGAATTGTCTTAGAACACATAGTATTTCATAGCGACGCAATTTCCGTGTGAATTCGTCAGTGTGTGGGAGTGAGGGATGCAGTAAATAAGGATTAGTGGATCGGAAATGAGATTGTCGTATCCCAAAAAAAAGTCCTGTCGTTTCCATAGAAACATTACTCGATTTAGAAGGAAATGTCTTAGAACACATAGTATTTCATAGCGACGTAATTTCCGTGTGAATTCGTCAATGAGTGGGAGTGAGGGATGCAGTAAAGAAGGATTAGTGGATCGGAAATGAGATTGTCGTATCCCAAAAGAAAATCCTGTCGTTTCCGTAGAAACGTTACTCGACTTAGAAGGAAATGTCTTAGAACACATAGTATTTCATAGCGACGCAATTTCCGTGTGATTTCGTCAATGAGTGGGAGTGAGGGATGCAGTAAAGAAGGATTAGTGGATCGGAAACGAGATTGACGTATCCCAAAAGAAAATCCTGTCGTTTACATAGAAACGTTACTCGATTTAGAAGGAAATGTCTTAGAACACATAGTATTTCATAGCGACGCAATTTCCGTGTGACTTCGTCAATGAGTGGGAGTGAGGGATGCAGTAAAGAAGGATTAGTGGATCGGAAATGAGATTGTCGTATCCCAAAAGAAAATCCTGTCGTTTCCATAGAAACGTTACTCGATTTAGAAGGAAATGTCTTCGAACACATAGTATTTCATAGCGACGCAATTTCAGTGTGACTTCGTCAATGAGTGGGAGTGAGGGATGCAGTAAAGAAGGTTTAGTGGATCGGAAGTGAGATTGTCAAATCCCAAAAGAAAATCCTGTAGTTTCCATAGAAACGTTACTCGATTTAGAAGGAAATGTCTTAGAACACATAGTATTTCATAGCTACGCAATTTCCGCGTTAATTCGTCAATGAGTGGGAGTGAGGGATGCAGTAAAGAAGGATTAGTGGATCGGAAATGAGATTGTCGTATCCCAAAAGAAAATCCTGTCGTTTCCATAGAAACGTTACTCGATTTAGAAGGAAATGTCTCAGAACACATAGTATTTCATAGCGACGCAATTTCCGTGTGAATTCGTCAATGAGTGGGAGTGAGGGATGCAGTAAAGAAGGATTAGTGGATCGGAAATGCGATTGTCGTATCCCAAAAGAAAATCCTGTCGTTTCCATAGAAACGTTACTCGAATTAGAAGGAAATGTCTTAGAACACATAGTATTTCATAGCGACGCAATTTCCGTGTGAATTCGTCAATGAGTGGGAGTGAGGGATGCAGTAAAGGAGGATTAGTGGATCGGAAATGTGATTGTCGTATCCCAAAAGAAAATCCTGTCGTTTCCATAGAAACGTTACTCGAATTAAAAGGAAATGTCTTAGAACACATAGTATTTCATAGCGACGCAATTTCCGTGTGAATTCGTCAATGAGTGGGAGTGAGGGATGCAGTAAAGAAGGATTAGTGGATCGGAAATAAGATTGTCGTATCCCAAAAGAAAATCCTGTCGTTTCCATAGAAACATTACTCGATTTAGAAGGAAATGTCTTAGAACACATAGTATTTCATATCGACGCAATTTCCGTGTGAATTCGTCAATGAGTGGGAGTGTGGGATGCAGTAAAGGAGGATTAGTGGATCGGAAATGAGATTGTCGTATCCCAAAAGAAAATCCTGTCGTTTCCATAGAAACGTTACTCGATTTAGAAGGATATGTCTTAGAACACATAGTATTTCATAGCGACGCAATTTCCGTGTGAATTCGTCAATGAGTGGGAGTGAGGGATGCAGTAAAGAAGGATTAGTGGATCGGAAACGAGATTGTCGTATCACAAAAGAAAATCCTGTCGTTTCCATAGAAACGTTACTCGATTTAGAAGGAAATGTCTTAGAACACATAGTATTTCACAGCGACGCAATTTCCGTGTGAATTCGTCAATGTGTGGGAGTGGGGGATGTAGTAAATGAAGGATTAGTGGATCGGAAATGAGATTGTCGTATCCCAAAAGAAAATCCTGTCGTTTCCATAGAAACGTTACTCGATTTAGAAGGAAATGTCTTAGAACACATAGTATTTCATAGCGACGCAATTTCCGTGTGAATTCGTCAATGAGTGGGAGTGAGGGATGCAGTAAAGAAGGATTAGTGGATCGGAAATGAGATTGTCGTATCCCAAAAGAAAATCCTGTCGTTTCCCTAGAAATGTTACTCGATTTAGAAGGAAATGTCTTAGAACACGTAGTATTTCAGAGCGACGCAATTTCCGTGTGAATTCGTCAATGAGTGGTAGTGAGGGATGCAGTAAAGAAGGCTTAGTGGATCGGAAATGAGATTGTCCTATCCCAAAAGAAAATCCTGTGGTTTCCATAGAAACGTTACTCGATTTAGAAGGAAATGTCTTAGAACACATAGTATTTCATAGCGACGCAATTTCCGTGTGAATTCTTCAATGTGTGGGAGTGTGGGATGCAGTAAAGAAGTATTAGTTTATCGGAAATGAGATTGTCGTATCCCAAAAGAAAATCCTGTCGTTTCCATAGAAACATTACTAGATTTAGAAGGAAATGTCTTAGAACACATAGTATTTCATAGCGACGCAATTTCCGTGTGAATTCGTCAATGTGTGGGAGTGAGGGATGAAGTAAAGAAGGATTAGTGGATCGGAAATGAGATTGTCGTATCCCAAAAGAAAATCCTGTCGTTTCCATAGAAAAGTTACTCGATTTAGAAGGAAATGTCTTAGAACACATAGTATTTCATAGCGACGCAATTTCCGTGTGAATTCGACAATGTGTGGGAGTGAGGGATGCAGTAAAGAAGGATTATTGGATCGGAAATGTGGTTGTCGTATCCCAAAAGAAAATCCTGCCGATTCCATAGAAACGTTACTCGATTTAGAAGGAAATGTCTTAGAACACATAGTATTTCATAGCGACGCAATGTCCGTGTGAATTCGTCAATGAGTGGGAGTGAGGGATGCAGTAAAGAAGGATTAGTGGATCGGAAATGAGATTGTCGTATCCCAAAAGAAAATCCTGTCGTTTCCCTAGAAACGTTACTCGATTTAGAAGGAAATGTCTTAGAACAAGTAGTATTTCATAGCGACGTAATTTCCGTGTGAATTCGTCAAAGTGTGGGAGTGAGGGATGCAGTAAAGAACGATTAGTGGACCGGAAATGAGATTGTCGTATCCCAAAAGAAAATCGTGTAGTTTCCATAGAAACGTTACTCGACATAGAAGGAAATGTCTTAGAACACATAGTATTTCATAGCGACGCAATTTCCGTGTGAATTCGTCAATGAGTGGGAGTGAGGGATGCAGTAAAAAAGGGTTAGTAGATCGGAATTGAGATTGTCGTATCCCAAAATAAAATTTTGTCGTTTCCATAGAAACGTTACTCGATTTAGAAGGAAATGTCTTAGAACACATAGTATTTCATAGCGACGCAATTTCCGTGTGAATTCGTCAATGAGTGGGAGTGAGGGATGCAGTAAAGAAGGATTAGTGTAACGGAAATGAGATTGTCGTATCCCAAAAGGAAATCCTGTCGGTTTCATAGAAACGTTACTCGATTTAGAAGGAAATGTCTTAGAACACATAGTATTTCATAGCGACGCAATTTCCGTGTGAATTCGTCAATGTGTGGGAGTGAGGGATGCAGTAAAGGAGGATTAGAGGATCGGAAATGAGATTGTCGTATCCCAAAAGAAAATCCTGTCGTTTCCATAAAAACGTTACTCGATTTAGTAGGAAATGTCATAGAACACATAGTATTTCATAGCGACGCAAATTCCGTGTGAATTCGTCAATGAGTGGGAGTGAGGAATGCAGTAAAGAAATATTAGTGGATCAGAAATGAGATTGTCGTGTCCCAAAAGAAAATCCTGTCGTTTCCATAGAAACGTTACTCGATTTAGAAGGAAATGTCTTAGAACGCATATTATTTCATAGCGACGCAATTTCCGTGTGAATTCGTCAATGTGTGGGAGTGGGGGATGCAGTAAAGAAGGATTAGTGGATCGGAAATGAGATTGTCGTATCCCAAAAGAAAATCCTGTCGTTTCCATAGAAACGTTACTCGATTTAGAAGGAGAAGTCATAGAACACGTAGTATTTCATATCGACGCAATTTCCGTGTGAATTCGTCAATGTGTGGGAGTGAGGGATGCAGTAAAGAAGGATTAGTGGATCGAAAATGAGATTGTCGTATCCCAAAAAAAAGTCCTGTCGTTTCCATAGAAACATTACTCGATTTAGAAGGAAATGTCTTAGAACACATAGTATTTCATAGCGACGCAATTTCCGTGTGAATTCGTCAATGAGTGGGAGTGAGGGATGCAGTAAAGAAGGATTAGTGGATCGGAAATGAGATTGTCGTATCCCAAAAGAAAATCCTGTCGTTTCCATAGAAACGTTACTCGAATTAGAAGGAAATGTCTTAGAACACATAGTATTTCATAGCGACGCAATTTCCGTGTGAATTCGTCAGTGTGTGGGAGTGAGGGATGCAGTAAATAAGGATTAGTGGATCGGAAATGAGATTGTCGTATCCCAAAAAAAAGTCCTGTCGTTTCCATAGAAACATTACTCGATTTAGTAGGAAATGTCTTAGAACACATAGTATTTCATAGCGACGTAATTTCCGTGTGAATTCGTCAATGAGTGGGAGTGAGGGATGCAGTAAAGAAGGATTAGTGGATCGGAAATGAGATTGTCGTATCCCAAAAGAAAATCCTGTCGTTTTCCTAGAAATGTTACTCGATTTAGAAGGAAATGTCTTAGAACACGTAGTATTTCAGAGCGACGCAATTTCCGTGTGAATTCGTCAATGAGTGGTAGTGAGGGATGCAGTAAAGAAGGCTTAGTGGATCGGAAATGAGATTGTCCTATCCCAAAAGAAAATCCTGTGGTTTCCATAGAAACGTTACTCGATTTAGAAGGAAATGTCTTAGAACACATAGTATTTCATAGCGACGCAATTTCCGTGTGAATTCGTCAATGTGTGGGAGTGAGGGATGCAGTAAAGGAGGATTAGAGGATCGGAAATGAGATTGTCGTATCCCAAAAGAAAATCCTGTCGTTTCCATAAAAACGTTACTCGATTTAGAAGGAAATGTCATAGAACACTTAGTATTTCATAGCGACGCAAATTCCGTGTGAATTCGTCAATGAGTGGGAGTGAGGAATGCAGTAAAGAAATATTAGTGGATCAGAAATGAGATTGTCGTGTCCCAAAAGAAAATCCTGTCGTTTCCATAGAAACGTTACTCGATTTAGAAGGAAATGTCTTAGAACGCATATTATTTCATAGCGACGCAATTTCCGTGTGAATTCGTCAATGTGTGGGAGTGGGGGATGCAGTAAAGAAGGATTAGTGGATCGGAAATGAGATTGTCGTATC
This sequence comes from Schistocerca cancellata, assembly GCF_023864275.1. Lineage (NCBI taxonomy): Eukaryota > Metazoa > Arthropoda > Insecta > Orthoptera > Acrididae > Schistocerca > Schistocerca cancellata. The sequence goes on from NC_064631.1 coordinate 731,295,743, forward strand.
CCAAAAGAAAATCCTGTCGTTTCCATAGAAACGTTACTCGATTTAGAAGGAATTGTCTTAGAACACATAGTATTTCATAGCGACGCAATTTCCGTGTGAATTCGTCAGTGTGTGGGAGTGAGGGATGCAGTAAATAAGGATTAGTGGATCGGAAATGAGATTGTCGTATCCCAAAAAAAAGTCCTGTCGTTTCCATAGAAACATTACTCGATTTAGAAGGAAATGTCTTAGAACACATAGTATTTCATAGCGACGCAATTTCCGTGTGAATTCGTCAATGAGTGGGAGTGAGGGATGCAGTAAAGAAGGATTAGTGGATCGGAAATGAGATTGTCGTATCCCAAAAGAAAATCCTGTCGTTTCCATAGAAACGTTACTCGATTTAGAAGGAATTGTCTTAGAACACATAGTATTTCATAGCGACGCAATTTCCGTGTGAATTCGTCAGTGTGTGGGAGTGAGGGATGCAGTAAATAAGGATTAGTGGATCGGAAATGAGATTGTCGTATCCCAAAAAAAAGTCCTGTCGTTTCCATAGAAACATTACTCGATTTAGAAGGAAATGTCTTAGAACACATAGTATTTCATAGCGACGTAATTTCCGTGTGAATTCGTCAATGAGTGGGAGTGAGGGATGCAGTAAAGAAGGATTAGTGGATCGGAAATGAGATTGTCGTATCCCAAAAGAAAATCCTGTCGTTTCCGTAGAAACGTTACTCGACTTAGAAGGAAATGTCTTAGAACACATAGTATTTCATAGCGACGCAATTTCCGTGTGATTTCGTCAATGAGTGGGAGTGAGGGATGCAGTAAAGAAGGATTAGTGGATCGGAAACGAGATTGACGTATCCCAAAAGAAAATCCTGTCGTTTACATAGAAACGTTACTCGATTTAGAAGGAAATGTCTTAGAACACATAGTATTTCATAGCGACGCAATTTCCGTGTGACTTCGTCAATGAGTGGGAGTGAGGGATGCAGTAAAGAAGGATTAGTGGATCGGAAATGAGATTGTCGTATCCCAAAAGAAAATCCTGTCGTTTCCATAGAAACGTTACTCGATTTAGAAGGAAATGTCTTCGAACACATAGTATTTCATAGCGACGCAATTTCAGTGTGACTTCGTCAATGAGTGGGAGTGAGGGATGCAGTAAAGAAGGTTTAGTGGATCGGAAGTGAGATTGTCAAATCCCAAAAGAAAATCCTGTAGTTTCCATAGAAACGTTACTCGATTTAGAAGGAAATGTCTTAGAACACATAGTATTTCATAGCTACGCAATTTCCGCGTTAATTCGTCAATGAGTGGGAGTGAGGGATGCAGTAAAGAAGGATTAGTGGATCGGAAATGAGATTGTCGTATCCCAAAAGAAAATCCTGTCGTTTCCATAGAAACGTTACTCGATTTAGAAGGAAATGTCTCAGAACACATAGTATTTCATAGCGACGCAATTTCCGTGTGAATTCGTCAATGAGTGGGAGTGAGGGATGCAGTAAAGAAGGATTAGTGGATCGGAAATGCGATTGTCGTATCCCAAAAGAAAATCCTGTCGTTTCCATAGAAACGTTACTCGAATTAGAAGGAAATGTCTTAGAACACATAGTATTTCATAGCGACGCAATTTCCGTGTGAATTCGTCAATGAGTGGGAGTGAGGGATGCAGTAAAGGAGGATTAGTGGATCGGAAATGTGATTGTCGTATCCCAAAAGAAAATCCTGTCGTTTCCATAGAAACGTTACTCGAATTAAAAGGAAATGTCTTAGAACACATAGTATTTCATAGCGACGCAATTTCCGTGTGAATTCGTCAATGAGTGGGAGTGAGGGATGCAGTAAAGAAGGATTAGTGGATCGGAAATAAGATTGTCGTATCCCAAAAGAAAATCCTGTCGTTTCCATAGAAACATTACTCGATTTAGAAGGAAATGTCTTAGAACACATAGTATTTCATAGCGACGCAAATTCCGTGTGAATTCGTCAATGAGTGGGAGTGTGGGATGCAGTAAAGGAGGATTAGTGGATCGGAAATGAGATTGTCGTATCCCAAAAGAAAATCCTGTCGTTTCCATAGAAACGTTACTCGATTTAGAAGGATATGTCTTAGAACACATAGTATTTCATAGCGACGCAATTTCCGTGTGAATTCGTCAATGAGTGGGAGTGAGGGATGCAGTAAAGAAGGATTAGTGGATCGGAAACGAGATTGTCGTATCACAAAAGAAAATCCTGTCGTTTCCATAGAAACGTTACTCGATTTAGAAGGAAATGTCTTAGAACACATAGTATTTCACAGCGACGCAATTTCCGTGTGAATTCGTCAATGTGTGGGAGTGGGGGATGTAGTAAATGAAGGATTAGTGGATCGGAAATGAGATTGTCGTATCCCAAAAGAAAATCCTGTCGTTTCCATAGTAACGTTACTCCATTTAGAAGGAAATGTCTTAGAACACATAGTATTTCATAGCGACGCAATTTCCGTGTGAATTCGTCAATGAGTGGGAGTGAGGGATGCAGTAAAGAAGGATTAGTGGATCGGAAATGAGATTGTCGTATCCCAAAAGAAAATCCTGTCGTTTCCCTAGAAATGTTACTCGATTTAGAAGGAAATGTCTTAGAACACGTAGTATTTCAGAGCGACGCAATTTCCGTGTGAATTCGTCAATGAGTGGTAGTGAGGGATGCAGTAAAGAAGGCTTAGTGGATCGGAAATGAGATTGTCCTATCCCAAAAGAAAATCCTGTGGTTTCCATAGAAACGTTACTCGATTTAGAAGGAAATGTCTTAGAACACATAGTATTTCATAGCGACGCAATTTCCGTGTGAATTCTTCAATGTGTGGGAGTGAGGGATGCAGTAAAGAACGATTAGTGGACCGGAAATGAGATTGTCGTATCCCAAAAGAAAATCGTGTAGTTTCCATAGAAACGTTACTCGACATAGAAGGAAATGTCTTAGAACACATAGTATTTCATAGCGACGCAATTTCTGTGTGAATTCGTCAATGAGTGGGAGTGAGGGATGCAGTAAAAAAGGGTTAGTAGATCGGAATTGAGATTGTCGTATCCCAAAATAAAATTTTGTCGATTCCATAGAAACGTTACTCGATTTAGAAGGAAATGTCTTAGAACACATAGTATTTCATAGCGACGCAATTTCCGTGTGAATTCGTCAATGAGTGGGAGTGAGGGATGCAGTAATGAAAGATTAGTGTAACGGAAATGAGATTGTCGTATCCCAAAAGAAAATCCTGTCGGTTTCATAGAAACGTTACTCGATTTAGAAGGAAATGTCTTAGAACACATAGTATTTCATAGCGACGCAATTTCCGTGTGAATTCGTCAATGTGTGGGAGTGAGGGATGCAGTAAAGGAGGATTAGAGGATCGGAAATGAGATTGTCGTATCCCAAAAGAAAATCCTGTCGTTTCCATAAAAACGTTACTCGATTTAGAAGGAAATGTCTTAGAACACATAGTATTTCATAGCGACGCAATTTCCGTGTGAATTCGACAATGTGTGGGAGTGAGGGATGCAGTAAAGAAGGATTATTGGATCGGAAATGTGGTTGTCGTATCCCAAAAGAAAATCCTGCCGATTCCATAGAAACGTTACTCGATTTAGAAGGAAATGTCTTAGAACACATAGTATTTCATAGCGACGCAATGTCCGTGTGAATTCGTCAATGAGTGGGAGTGAGGGATGCAGTAAAGAAGGATTAGTGGATCGGAAATGAGATTGTCGTATCCCAAAAGAAAATCCTGTCGTTTCCATAGAAACGTTACTCGATTTAGAAGGAAATGTCTTAGAACAAGTAGTATTTCATAGCGACGTAATTTCCGTGTGAATTCGTCAATGTGTGGGAGTGAGGGATGCAGTAAAGAACGATTAGTGGACCGGAAATGAGATTGTCGTATCCCAAAAGAAAATCGTGTAGTTTCCATAGAAACGTTACTCGACATAGAAGGAAATGTCTTAGAACACATAGTATTTCATAGCGACGCAATTTCCGTGTGAATTCGTCAATGAGTGGGAGTGAGGGATGCAGTAAAAAAGGGTTAGTAGATCGGAATTGAGATTGTCGTATCCCAAAATAAAATTTTGTCGTTTCCATAGAAACGTTACTCGATTTAGTAGGAAATGTCTTAGAACACATAGTATTTCATAGCGACGCAATTTCCGTGTGAATTCGTCAATGAGTGGGAGTGAGGGATGCAGTAATGAAAGATTAGTGTAACGGAAATGAGATTGTCGTATCCCAAAAGAAAATCCTGTCGGTTTCATAGAAACGTTACTCGATTTAGAAGGAAATGTCTTAGAACACATAGTATTTCATAGCGACGCAATTTCCGTGTGAATTCGTCAATGTGTGGGAGTGAGGGATGCAGTAAAGGAGGATTAGAGGATCGGAAATGAGATTGTCGTATCCCAAAAGAAAATCCTGTCGTTTCCATAAAAACGTTACTCGATTTAGAAGGAAATGTCATAGAACACATAGTATTTCATAGCGACGCAAATTCCGTGTGAATTCGTCAATGAGTGGGAGTGAGGAATGCAGTAAAGAAATATTAGTGGATCAGAAATGAGATTGTCGTGTCCCAAAAGAAAATCCTGTCGTTTCCATAGAAACGTTACTCGATTTAGAAGGAAATGTCTTAGAACGCATATTATTTCATAGCGACGCAATTTCCGTGTGAATTCGTCAATGAGTGGGAGTGAGGGATGTAGTAAAGTAGGATTAGTGGATCGGCAATGTGATTGTCGTATCCCAAAAGAATATCCTGTCGTTTCCATAGAAACGTTACTCGAATTAGAAGGAAACGTCTTAGAACACATAGTATTTCATAGCGACGCAATATCCGTATGAATTCGTCAGTGAGTGGGAGTGAGGGATGCAGTAAAGAAGGATTAGTGGATCGGAATTGAGATTGTCGTATCCCAAAAGAAAATCCTGTCGTTTCCATAGAAACGTTACTCGATTTAGAAGGAAATGTCTTAGAACACATAGTATTTTATAGCGACGCAATTTCCGTGTGAATTCGTCAATGAGTGGGAGTGAGGGATGCAGTAAAGAAGGATTAGTGGATCGGAAATGAGATTGTCGTATCCCAAAAGAAAATCCTGTCGTTTCCATAGAAACGTTACTCGATTTAGAAGGAATTGTCTTAGAACACATAGTATTTCATAGCGACGCAATTTCCGTGTGAATTCGTCAGTGTGTGGGAGTGAGGGATGCAGTAAATAATGATTAGTGGATCGGAAATGAGATTGTCGTATCCCAAAAAAAAGTCCTGTCGTTTCCATAGAAACATTACTCGATTTAGAAGGAAATGTCTTAGAACACATAGTATTTCATAGCGACGTAATTTCCGTGTGAATTCGTCAATGAGTGGGAGTGAGGGATGCAGTAAAGAAGGATTAGTGGATCGGAAATGAGATTGTCCTATCCCAAAAGAAAATCCTGTGGTTTCCATAGAAACGTTACTCGATTTAGAAGGAAATGTCTTAGAACACATAGTATTTCATAGCGACGCAATTTCCGTGTGAATTCGTCAATGTGTGGGAGTGAGGGATGCAGTAAAGAAGTATTAGTTTATCGGAAATGAGATTGTCGTATCCCAAAAGAAAATCCTGTCGTTTCCATAGAAACATTACTAGATTTAGAAGGAAATGTCTTAGAACACATAGTATTTCATAGCGACGCAATTTCCGTGTGAATTCGTCAATGTGTGGGAGTGAGGGATGAAGTAAAGAAGGATTAGTGGATCGGAAATGAGATTGTCGTATCCCAAAAGAAAATCCTGTCGTTTCCATAGAAACGTTACTCGATTTAGAAGGAAATGTCTTAGAACAAGTAGTAATTCATAGCGACGTAATTTCCGTGTGAATTCGTCAATGTGTGGGAGTGAGGGATGCAGTAAAGAAGGATTAGTGGACCGGAAATGAGATTGTCGTATCCCAAAAGAAAATCGTGTAGTTTCCATAGAAACGTTACTCGACATAGAAGGAAATGTCTTAGAACACATAGTATTTCATAGCGACGCAATTTCCGTGTGAATTCGTCAATGAGTGGGAGTGAGGGATGCAGTAAAGAAGGATTAGTGTAACGGAAATGAGATTGTCGTATCCCAAAAGAAAATCCTGTCGGTTTCATAGAAACGTTACTCGATTTAGAAGGAAATGTCTTAGAACACATAGTATTTCATAGCGACGCAATTTCCGTGTGAATTCGTCAATGTGTGGGAGTGAGGGATGCAGTAAAGTAGGATTAGAGGATCGGAAATGAGATTGTCGTATCCCAAAAGAAAATCCTGTCGTTTCCATAAAAACGTTACTCGATTTAGAAGGAAATGTCATAGAACACATAGTATTTCATAGCGACGCAAATTCCGTGTGAATTCGTCAATGAGTGGGAGTGAGGAATGCAGTAAAGAAATATTAGTGGATCAGAAATGAGATTGTCGTGTCCCAAAAGAAAATCCTGTCGTTTCCATAGAAACGTTACTCGATTTAGAAGGAAATGTCTTAGAACGCATATTATTTCATAGCGACGCAATTTCCGTGTGAATTCGTCAATGAGTGGGAGTGAGGGATGTAGTAAAGAAGGATTAGTGGATCGGAAATGTGATTGTCGTATCCCAAAAGAATATCCTGTCGTTTCCATAGAAACGTTACTCGAATTAGAAGGAAATGTCTTAGAACACATAGTATTTCATAGCGACGCAATATCCGTATGATTTCGTCAATGAGTGGGAGTGAGGGATGCAGTAAAGAAGGATTAGTGGATCGGCATTGAGATTGTCGTATCCCAAAAGAAAATCCTGTCGTTTCCATAGAAACGTTACTCGATTTAGAAGGAAATGTCTTAGAACACATAGTATTTTATAGCGACGCAATTTCCGTGTGAATTCGTCAATGAGTGGGAGTGAGGGATGCAGTAAAGAAGGATTAGTGGATCGGAAATGAGATTGTCGTATCCCAAAAGAAAATCCTGTCGTTTCCATAGAAACGTTACTCGATTTAGAAGGAATTGTCTTAGAACACATAGTATTTCATAGCGACGCAATTTCCGTGTGAATTCGTCAGTGTGTGGGAGTGAGGGATGCAGTAAATAAGGATTAGTGGATCGGAAATGAGATTGTCGTATCCCAAAAAAAAGTCCTGTCGTTTCCATAGAAACATTACTCGATTTAGAAGGAAATGTCTTAGAACACATAGTATTTCATAGCGACGTAATTTCCGTGTGAATTCGTCAATGAGTGGGAGTGAGGGATGCAGTAAAGAAGGATTAGTGGATCGGAAATGAGATTGTCGTATCCCAAAAGAAAATCCTGTCGTTTCCATAGAAACGTTACTCGACTTAGAAGGAAATGTCTTAGAACACATAGTATTTCATAGCGACGCAATTTCCGTGTGATTTCGTCAATGAGTGGGAGTGAGGGATGCAGTAAAGAAGGATTAGTGGATCGGAAACGAGATTGTCGTATCCCAAAAGAAAATCCTGTCGTTTACATAGAAACGTTACTCGATTTAGAAGGAAATGTCTTAGAACACATAGTATTTCATATCGACGCAATTTCCGTGTGAATTCGTCAATGTGTGGGAGTGGGGGATGCAGTAAAGAAGGATTAGTGGATCGGAAATGAGATTGTCGTATCCCAAAAGAAAATCCTGTCGTTTCCATAGAAACGTTACTCGATTTAGAAGGAAATGTCTTAGAACACATAGTATTTCATAGCGACGCAATTTCCGTGTGAATTCGTCAATGTGTGGGAGTGGGGGATGCAGTAAAGAAGGATTAGTGGATCGGAAATGAGATTGTCGTATCCCAAAAGAAAATCCTGTCGTTTCCATAGAAACGTTACTCGATTTAGAAGGAATTGTCTTAGAACACATAGTATTTCATAGCGACGCAATTTCCGTGTGAATTCGTCAGTGTGTGGGAGTGAGGGATGCAGTAAATAAGGATTAGTGGATCGGAAATGAGATTGTCGTATCCCAAAAAAAAGTCCTGTCGTTTCCATAGAAACATTACTCGATTTAGAAGGAAATGTCTTAGAACACATAGTATTTCATAGCGACGCAATTTCCGTGTGAATTCGTCAATGAGTGGGAGTGAGGGATGCAGTAAAGAAGGATTAGTGGAAAGGAAATGAGATTGTCGTATCCCAAAAGAAAATCCTGTCGTTTCCATAGAAACGTTACTCGATTTAGAAGGAATTGTCTTAGAACACATAGTATTTCATAGCGACGCAATTTCCGTGTGAATTCGTCAGTGTGTGGGAGTGAGGGATGCAGTAAATAAGGATTAGTGGATCGGAAATGAGATTGTCGTATCCCAAAAAAAAGTCCTGTCGTTTCCATAGAAACATTACTCGATTTAGAAGGAAATGTCTTAGAACACATAGTATTTCATAGCGACGCAATTTCCGTGTGATTTCGTGAATGAGTGGGAGTGAGGGATGCAGTAAAGAAGGATTAGTGGATCGGAAACGAGATTGACGTATCCCAAAAGAAAATCCTGTCGTTTACATAGAAACGTTACTCGATTTAGAAGGAAATGTCTTAGAACACATAGTATTTCATAGCGACGCAATTTCCGTGTGAATTCGTCAATGTGTGGGAGTGGGGGATGCAGTAAAGAAGGATTAGTGGATCGGAAATGAGAGTGTCGTATCCCAAAAGAAAATCCAGTCGTTACCATAGAAACGTTACTCGATTTAGAAGGAAATGTCTTAGAACACACAGTATTTCATAGCGACGCAATTTCCGTGTGAATTCGTCAATGAGTGGGAGTGAGGGATGCAGTAAAGAAGGATTAGTGGATCGGAAATGTGATTGTCGTATCCCAAAAGAAAATCCTGTCGTTTCCATAGAAACGTCACTCGAATTAGAAGGAAACGTCTTAGAACACATAGTATTTCATAGCGACGCAATATCCGTATGAATTCGTCAATGAGTGGGAGTGAGGGATGCAGTAAAGAAGGATTAGTGGATCGGAATTGAGATTGTCGTATCCCAAAAGAAAATCCTGTCGTTTCCATAGAAACGTTACTCGATTTAGAAGGAAATGTCTTAGAACACATAGTATTTTATAGCGACGCAATTTCCGTGTGAATTCGTCAATGAGTGGGAGTGAGGGATGCAGTAAAGAAGGATTAGTGGATCGGAAATGAGATTGTCGTATCCCAAAAGAAAATCCTGTCGTTTCCATAGAAACGTTACTCGATTTAGAAGGAATTGTCTTAGAACACATAGTATTTCATAGCGACGCAATTTCCGTGTGAATTCGTCAGTGTGTGGGAGTGAGGGATGCAGTAAATAAGGATTAGTGGATCGGAAATGAGATTGTCGTATCCCAAAAAAAAGTCCTGTCGTTTCCATAGAAACATTACTCGATTTATAAGGAAATGTCTTAGAACACATAGTATTTCATAGCGACGTAATTTCCGTGTGAATTCGTCAATGAGTGGGAGTGAGGGATGCAGTAAAGAAGGATTAGTGGATCGGAAATGAGATTGTCGTATCCCAAAAGAAAATCCTGTCGTTTCCATAGAAACGTTACTCGACTTAGAAGGAAATGTCTTAGAACACATAGTATTTCATAGCGACGCAATTTCCGTGTGATTTCGTCAATGAGTGGGAGTGAGGGATGCAGTAAAGAAGGATTAGTGGATCGGAAACGAGATTGTCGTATCCCAAAAGAAAATCCTGTCGTTTACATAGAAACGTTACTCGATTTAGAAGGAAATGTCTTAGAACACATAGTATTTCATAGCGACGCAATTTCCGTGTGAATTCGTCAATGTGTGGGAGTGGGGGATGCAGTAAAGAAGGATTAGTGGATCGGAAATGAGATTGTCGTATCCCAAAAGAAAATCCTGTCGTTTCCATAGAAACGTTACTCGATTTAGAAGGAAATGTCTTAGAACACATAGTATTTCATAGCGACGCAATTTCCGTGTGAATTCGTCAATGTGTGGGAGTGGGGGATGCAGTAAAGAAGGATTAGTGGATCGGAAATGAGATTGTCGTATCCCAAAAGAAAATCCTGTCGTTTCCATAGAAACGTTACTCGATTTAGAAGGAATTGTCTTAGAACACATAGTATTTCATAGCGACGCAATTTCCGTGTGAATTCGTCAGTGTGTGGGAGTGAGGGATGCAGTAAATAAGGATTAGTGGATCGGAAATGAGATTGTCGTATCCCAAAAAAAAAGTCCTGTCGTTTCCATAGAAACATTACTCGATTTAGAAGGAAATGTCTTAGAACACAAAGTATTTCATAGCGACGCAATTTCCGTGTGAATTCGTCAATGAGTGGGAGTGAGGGATGCAGTAAAGAAGGATTAGTGGATCGGAAATGAGATTGTCGTATCCCAAAAGAAAATCCTGTCGTTTCCATAGAAACGTTACTCGATTTAGAAGGAATTGTCTTAGAACACATAGTATTTCATAGCGACGCAATTTCCGTGTGAATTCGTCAATGTGTGGGAGTGGGGGATGCAGTAAAGAAGGATTAGTGGATCGGAAATGAGAGTGTCGTATCCCAAAAGAAAATCCAGTCGTTTCCATAGAAACGTTACTCGATTTAGAAGGAAATGTCTTAGAACACATAGTATTTCATAGCGACGTAATTTCCGTGTGAATTCGTCAATGAGTGGGAGTGAGGGATGCAGTAAAGAAGGATTAGTGGATCGGAAATGAGATTGTCGTATCCCAAAAGAAAATCCTGTCGTTTCCATAGAAACGTTACTCGACTTAGAAGGAAATGTCTTAGAACACATAGTATTTCATAGCGACGCAATTTCCTTGTGATTTCGTCAATGAGTGGGAGTGAGGGATGCAGTAAAGAAGGATTAGTGGATCGGAAACGAGATTGTCGTATCCCAAAAGAAAATCCTGTCGTTTACATAGAAACGTTACTCGATTTAGAAGGAAATGTCTTAGAACACATAGTATTTCATAGCGACGCAATTTCCGTGTGAATTCGTCAATGTGTGGGAGTGGGGGATGCAGTAAAGAATGATTAGTGGATCGGAAATGAGAGTGTCGTATCCCAAAAGAAAATCCTGTCGTTTCCATAGAAACGTTACTCGATTTAGAAGGAAATGTCTTAGAACACACAGTATTTCATAGCGACGCAATTTCCGTTTGAATTCGTCAATGAGTGGGAGTGAGGGATGCAGTAAAGTAGGATTAGTGGATCGGAAATGAGATTGTCGTATCCCAAAAGAAAATCCTGTCGTTTCCATAGAAATGTTACTCGATTTAGAAGGAAATGTCTTAGAACACATAGTATTTCATAGCGACGCAATTTCCGTGTGAATTCGTCAATGAGTGGGAGTGAGGGATGCAGTAAAGAAGGATTAGTGTATCGGAAATGAGATTGTCGTATCCCAAAAGAAAATCCTGTCGTTTCCATAGAAACGTTACTCGAATTAGAAGGAAATGTCTTAGAACACATAGTATTTCATAGCGACGCAATTTCCGTGTGAATTCGTCAATGTGTGGGAGTGAGGGACGCAGTAAAGGAGGATTAGTGGATCGGAAATGAGATTGTCGTATCCCAAAAGAAAATCCTGTCGTTTCCATAGAAACGTTACTCGATTTAGAAGGAAATGTCTTAGAACACATAGTATTTCATAGCGACGCAAATTCCGTGTGAATTCGTCAATGAGTGGGAGTGAGGGATGCAGAAAAGAAGGATTAGTGGATCGGAAATGAGATTGTCGTATCCCAAAAGAAAATCCTGTCGTTTCCATAGAAACGGTACTCGATTTAGAAGGAAATGTCTTAGAACACATAGTATTTCATAGCGACGCAATTTCCGTGTGAATTCGTCAATGAGTGGGAGTGAGGGATGCAGTAAAGAAGGATTAGTGGATCGGAAACGAGATTGTCGTATCCCAAAAGAAAATCCTGTCGTTTCCATAGAAACGTTACTCGATTTAGAAGGAAATGTCTTAGAACACATAGTATTTCATAGCGACGCAATTTCCGTGTGAATTCGTCAATGTGTGGGAGTGGGGGATGCAGTAAAGAAGGATTAGTGGATCGGAAATGAGAGTGTCGTATCCCAAGAGAAAATCCTGTCGTTTCCATAGAAACGTTACTCGATTTAGAAGGAAATGTCTTAGACCACATAGTATTTCATAGCGACGCAATTTCGGTGTGAATTCGTCAATCAGTGGGAGTGAGGGATGCAGTAAAGAAGGATTAGTGGATCGGAAATGAGATTGTCGTATCCCAAAAGAAAATCCTGTCGTTTCCATAGAAATGTTACTCGATTTAGAAGGAAATGTCTTAGAACACATAGTACTTCATAGCGACGCAATTTCCGTGTGAATTCGTCAATGAGTGGGAGTGAGGGATGGAGCAAAGAAGGATTAGTGGATCGGAAATGAGATTGTCGTATCCCAAAAGAAAATCCTGTCGTTTCCATAGAAACGTTACTCGAATTAGAAGGAAATGTCTTAGAACACATAGTATTTCATAGCGACGCAATTTCCGTGTGAATTCGTCAATGTGTGGGAGTGAGGAACGCAGTAAAGGAGAATTAGTGGATCGGAAATGAGATTGTCGTATCCCAAAAGAAAATCCTGTCGTTTGCATAGAAACGTTACTCGATTTAGAAGGAAATGTCTTAGAACACATAGTATTTCATAGCGACGCAAATTCCGTATGAATTCGTCAATGAGTGGGAGTGAGGGATGCAGTAAAGAAGGATTAGTGGATCAGAAATGAGATTGTCGTACCCCAAAAGAAAATCCTGTCGTTTGCATAGAAACGTTACTCGATTTAGAAGGAAATGTCTTAGAACACATAGTATTTCATAGCGACGCAAATTCCGTATGAATTCGTCAATGAGTGGGAGTGAGGGATGCAGTAAAGAAGGATTAGTGGATCGGAAATGTGATTGTCGTATCCCAAAAGAAAATCCATTCGTTTCCATAGAAACGTTACTCGAATTAGAAATAAATGTCTTAGAACACATAGTATTTCACAGCGACGCAATTTCCGTGTGAATTCGTCAATGAGTGGGAGTGAGGGATGCAGTAAAGAAGGATTAGTGGAACGGAAATGAGATTGTCGTATCCCAAAAGAAAATACTGTCGTTTCCATAGAAACGATACTCGATTAAGAAGGAAATGTCTTAGAACACATAGTATTTCATAGCGACGCAATTTCCGTGTGAATTCGTCAATGTGTGGGAGTGATGGAAGCAGTAAAGGAGGATTAGTGGATCGGAAATGAGATTGTCGTATCCCAAAAGAAAATCCTGTCGTTTCCATAGAAACGTTACTCGATTTAGAAGGAAATGTCTTAGAACACATAGTATATCATAGCGACGCAAATTCCGTGTGAATTCGTCAATGAGTGGGAGTGAGGGATGCAGTAAAGAAGGATTAGTGGATCAGAAATGAGATTGTCGTGTCCCAAATGAAAATCCTGTCGTTTCCATAGAAACGTTACTCGATTTAGAAGGAAATTTCTTAGAACACATAGTATTTCATAGCAACGCAATTTCCGTGTGAATTCGTCAATGAGTGGGAGTGAGGGATGCAGTAAAGAAGCATCAGTGGATCGGAAATGTGATTGTCGTATCCCAAAAGAAAATACTGTCGTTTCCATAGAAACGTTACTCGAATTAGAAGGAAACGTCTTAGAACACGTAGTTTATTCATAGCGACGCAATATCCGTGTGAATTCGTCAATGATTGGGAATGTGGGATGCAGTAAAGAAGGATTAGTGGATCGGAAATGAGATTGTCGTATCCCAAAAGAAAATCCTGTCGATTCCATAGAAACGTTACTCGATTTAGAAGGAAATGTCTTAGAACACATAGTATTTCATAGCGACGCAATTTCCGTGTGAATTCGTCAATGAGTGGGAGTGAGGGATGCAGTAAAGAAGGATTAGTGGATCGGAAATGAGATTGTCGTATCCCAAAAGAAAATCCTGTCGTTTCCATAGAAACGTTACTCGATTTAGAAGGAAATGTCTTAGAACACATAGTATTTCATAGCGACGCAATTTCCGTGTGAATTCGTCAGTGTGTGGGAGTGAGGGATGCAGTAAAGAAGGATTAGTGGATCGGAAATGAGATTGTCGTATCCCAAAAGAAAATCCTGTCGTTTCCATAGAAACGTTACTCGAATTAGAAGGAAATGTCTTAGAACACATAGTATTTTATAGCGACGCAATTTCCGTGTGAATTCGTCAATGAGTGGGAGTGAGGGATGCAGTAAAGAAGGATTAGTGGATCGGAAATGAGATTGTCGTATCCCAAAAGAAAATTCTGTCGTTTCCATAGAAACGTTACTCGATTTAGAAGGAAATGTCTTAGAACACATAGTATCTCATAGCGACGCAATTTCCGTGTGAATTCGTCAGTGTGTGGGAGTGAGGGATGCAGTAAATAAGGATTAGTGGATGGGAAATGAGATTGTGGTATCCAAAAAAAATCCTGTCGTTTCCATAGAAACATTACTCGATTTAGAAGGAAATGTCTTAGAACACATAGTATTTCATAGCGACGTAATTTCCGTGTGAATTCGTCAATGAGTGGGAGTGAGGGATGCAGTAAAGTAGGATTAGTGGATCGGAAATGAGATTGTCGTATCCCAAAAGAAAATCCTGTCGTTTCCATAGAAACGTTACTCGACTTAGAAGGAAATGTCTTAGAACACATAGTATTTCATAGCGACGCAATTTCCGTGTGAATTCGTCAATGAGTGGGAGTGAGGGATGCAGTAAAGAAGGATTGGTAGATCGGAAATGAGATTGTCGTAACCCAAAAGAAAATCCTGTCGTTTCCATAGAAACGTTACTCGATTTAGAAGGAAATGTCTTAGAACACATAGTATTTCATAGCGACGCAATTTCCGTGTGAATTCGTCAATGTGTGGGAGTGGGGGATGCAGTAAAGAAGGATTAGTGGATCGGAAATGAGAGTGTCGTATCCCAAAAGAAAATCCTGTCGTTTCCATAGAAACGTTACTCGATTTAGAGGGAAATGTCTTAGAACACATAGTATTTCATAGCGACGCAATTTCCGTGTGAATTCGTCAATGAGTGGGAGTGAGGGATGCAGTAAAGAAGGATTAGTGGATCGGAAATGAGATTGTCGTATCCTAAAAGAAAATCCTGTCGTTTCCATAGAAATGTTACTCGATTTAAAAGGAAATGTCTTAGAACACATAGTATTTCATAGCGTCGCAATTTCCGTGTGAATTCGTCAATGAGTGGGAGTGAGGGATGCAGTAAAGAAGGATTAGTGGATCGGAAATTTGATTGTCGTATCCCAAAAGAAAATCCTGTCGTTTCCATAGAAACGTTACTCGATTTAGAAGGAAATGTCTTAGAACACATAGTATTTCATAGCGACGCAATTTCCGTGTGAATTCGTCAATGAGTGGGAGTGAGGGATGCAGTAAAGAAGGATTAGTGGATCGGAAATTTGATTGTCGTATCCCAAAAGAAAATCCTGTCGTTTCCATAGAAACGTTACTCGATTTAGAAGGAAATGTCTTAGAACACATAGTATTTCATAGCGACGCAATTTCCGTGTGAATTCGTCAATGAGTGGGATTGAGGGATGCAGTAAAGAAGGATTAGTGGATCGGAAATGTGATTGTCGTATCCCAAAAGAAAATACTGTCGTTTCCATAGAAACGTTACTCGAATTAGAAGGAAATGTCTTAGAACACATAGTATTTCACAGCGACGCAATTTCCGTGTGAATTCGTCAATGAGTGGGAGTGAGGGATGCAGTAAAAAGGATTAGTGGATTGGAAATGAGATTGTCGTATCCCAAAAAAAATTATGTCCTTTCCATAGAAACGTTACTCGATTTAGAAGGAAATGTCTTAGAACACATAATATTTCATAGCGACGCAATTTTCGTGTGATTTCGTCAATGAGTGGGAGTGAGGGATGCAGTAAAGAAGGATTAGTGGATCGGAAACGAGATTGTCGTATCCCAAAAGAAAATCCTGTCGTTTCCATAGAAACGTTGCTCGATTTAGAAGGAAATGTCTTAGAACACATAGTATTTCATAGCGACGCAATTTCCGTGTGAATTCTTCAATGTGTGGGAGTGGGGAATGCTGTAAAGAAGGATTAGTGGATCGGAAATGAGATTGTCGTATCCCACAAGAAAATCCTGTCGTTTCCATAGAAACGTTACTCGATTTAGAAGGAAATGTCTTAGAACATATAGTATTTCATAGCGACGCAATTTCCGTGTGAATTCGTCAATGAGTGGGAGTGAGGGATGCAGTAAAGAAGGATTAGTGGATCGGAAATGAGATTGTCGTATCCCAAAAGAAAATCCTGTCGTTTCCATAGAAATGTTACTCGATTTAGAAGGAAATGTCTTAGAACACATAGTATTTCATAGCGACGCAATTTCCGTGTGAATTCGTCAATGAGTGGTAGTGAGGGATGCAGTAAAGAAGGATTAGTGTATCGGAAATGAGATTGTCGTGTCCCAAAAGAAAATACTGTCGTTTCCATAGAAACGATACCCGATTTAGAAGGAAATGTCTTAGAACACATAGTATTTCATAGCGACGCAATTTCCGTGTGAATTCCTCAATGTGTGGGAGTGATGGATGCAGTAAAGGAGGATTAGTGGATCGGAAATGAGATTGTCGTATCCCAAAAGAAAATCCTGTCGTTTCCATAGAAACGTTACTCGATTTAGAAGGAAATGTCTTAGAACACATAGTATTTCATAGCGACGCAAATTAAGTGTGAATTCGTCAATGAGTGGGAGTGAGGGATGCAGTAAAGAAGGATTAGTGGATCAGAAATGAGATTGTCGTGTCCCAAAAGAAAATCCTGTCGTTTCCATAGAAACGTTACTCGATTTAGAAGGAAATGTCTTAGAACACATAGTATTTCATAGCGACGCAAATTCCGTGTGAATTCGTCAATGAGTGGGAGTGAGGGATGCAGTAAAGAAGGATTAGTGGATCGGAAATGAGATTGTCGTATCCCAAAAGAAAATCCTGTCGTTTCCATAGAAACGTTACTCGATTTAGAAGGAAATGTCTTAGAACACATAGTATTTCATAGCGACGCAATTTCCGTGTGAATTCGTCAGTGTGTGGGAGTGAGGGATGCAGTAAATAAGGATTAGTGGATCGGAAATGAGATTGTGGTATCCCAAAAAATATCTTGTCGTTTCCGTAGAAACATTACTCGATTTAGAAGGAAATGTCTTAGAACACATAGTATTTCATAGCGACGTAATTTCCGTGTGAATTCGTCAATGAGTGGGAGTGAGGGATGCAGTAAAGTAGGATTAGTGGATCGGAAATGAGATTTTCGTGTCCCAAAAGAAAATCCTGTCGTTTCCATAGAAACGTTACTCGACTTAGAAGGAAATGTCTTAGAACACATAGTATTTCATAGCGACGCAATTTCCGTGTGAATTCGTCAATGAGTGGGAGTGAGGGATGCAGTAAAGAAGGATTAGTAGATCGGAAATGAGATTGTCGTATCCCAAAAGAAAATCCTGTCGTTTCCATAGAAACGTTACTCGATTTAGAAGGAAATGTCTTAGAACACATAGTATTTCATAGCGACGCAATTTCCGTGTGAATTCGTCAATGTGTGGGAGTGGGGGATGCAGTAAAGAAGGATTAGTGGATCGGAAATGAGAATGTCGTATCCCAAAAGAAAATCCTGTCGTTTCCATAGAAACGTTACTCGATTTAGAGGGAAATGTCTTAGAACACATAGTATTTCATAGCGACGCAATTTCCGTGTGAATTCGTCAATGAGTGGGAGTGAGGGATGCAGTAAAGAAGGATTAGTGGATCGGAAATGAGATTGTCGTATCCTAAAAGAAAATCCTGTCGTTTCCATAGAAATGTTACTCGATTTAGAAGGAAATGTCTTAGAACACATAGTATTTCATAGCGACGCAATTTCCGTGTGAATTCGTCAATGAGTGGGAGTGAGGGATGCAGTAAAGAAGGATTAGTGGATCGGAAATGAGATTGTCGTATCCCAAAAGAAAATCCTGTCGTTTCCATAGAAACGTTACTCGATTTAGAAGGAAATGTCTTAGAACACATAGTATATCATAGCGACGCAAATTCCGTGTGAATTCGTCAATGAGTGGGAGAGAGGGATGCAGTAAAGAAGGATTAGTGGATCAGAAATGAGATTGTCGTATCCCAAGAGAAAATCCTGTCGTTTCCATAGAAACGTTACTCGATTTAGAAGGAATTGACTTAGAACACTTAGTATTTCATAGCGACGCAATTTCCGTGTGAATTCGTCAATGAGTGGGATTGAGGGATGCAGTAAAGAAGGATTAGTGGATCGGAAATGTGATTGTCGTATCCCAAAAGAAAATCCTGTCGTTTCCATAGAAACGTTACTCGAATTAGAAGGAAATGTCTTAGAACACATAGTATTTCACAGCGACGCAATTTCCGTGTGAATTCGTCAATGAGTGGGAGTGAGGGATGCAGTAAAAAGGATTAGTGGATTGGAAATGAGATTGTCGTATCCCAAAAGAAAATCCTGTCGTTTCCATAGAAACGTTACTCGATTTAGAAGGAAATGTCTTAGAACACATAATATTTCATAGCGACGCAATTTTCGTGTGATTTCGTCAATGAGTGGGAGTGAGGGATGCAGTAAAGAAGGATTAGTGGATCGGAAACGAGATTGTCGTATCCCAAAAGAAAATCCTGTCGTTTCCATAGAAACGTTGCTCGATTTAGAAGGAAATGTCTTAGGACACATAGTATTTCATAGCGACGCAATTTCCGTGTGAATTCGTCAATGTGTGGGAGTGGGGAATGCTGTAAAGAAGGATTAGTGGATCGGAAATGAGATTGTCGTATCCCACAAGAAAATCCTGTCGTTTCCATAGAAACGTTACTCGATTTAGAAGGAAATGTCTTAGAACACATAGTATTTCATAGCGACGCAATTTCCGTGTGAATTCGTCAATGAGTGGGAGTGAGGGATGCAGTAAAGAAGGATTAGTGGATCGGAAATGAGATTGTCGTATCCCAAAAGAAAATCCTGTCGTTTCCATAGAAATGTTACTCGATTTAGAAGGAAATGTCTTAGAACACATAGTATTTCATAGCGACGCAATTTCCGTGTGAATTCGTCAATGAGTGGTAGTGAGGGATGCAGTAAAGAAGGATTAGTGTATCGGAAATGAGATTGTCGTATCCCAAAAGAAAATACTGTCGTTTCCATAGAAACGATACTCGATTTAGAAGGAAATGTCTTAGAACACATAGTATTTCATAGCGACGCAATTTCCGTGTGAATTCTTCAATGTGTGTGAGTGATGGATGCAGTAAAGGAGGATTAGTGGATCGGAAATGAGATTGTCGTATCCCAAAAGAAAATCCTGTCGTTTCCATAGAAACGTTACTCGATTTAGAAGGAAATGTCTTAGAACACATAGTATTTCATAGCGACCCAAATTAAGTGTGAATTCGTCAATGAGTGGGAGTGAGGGATGCAGTAAAGAAGGATTAGTGGATCAGAAATGAGATTGTCGTGTCCCAAAAGAAAATCCTGTCGTTTCCATAGAAACGTTACTCGATTTAGAAGGAAATGTCTTAGAACACTTAGTATTTCATAGCGACGCAAATTCCGTGTGAATTCGTCAATGAGTGGGAGTGAGGGATGCAGTAAAGAAGGATTAGTGGATCGGAAATGAGATTGTCGTATCCCAAAAGAAAATCCTGTCGTTTCCATAGAAACGTTACTCGATTTAGAAGGAAATGTCTTAGAACACATAGTATTTCATAGCGACGCAATTTCAGTGTGAATTCGTCAATGAGTGGGAGTGACTGATGCAGTAAAGAAGGATTAGTGGGTCGGAAATGTGATTGTCGTATCCCAAAAGAAAATCCTGTCGTTTCCATAGAAACGTTACTCGAATTAGAAGGAAATGTCTTAGAACACATAGTATTTAACAGCGACGCAATTTCTGTGTGAATTCGTCATTGAGTGGGAGTGAGGGATGCAGTAAAGAAGGATTAGTGGATCGGAAATGAGATTGTCGTATCCCAAAAGAAAATCCTGTCGTTTCCATAGAAACGTTACTCGATTTAGAAGGAAATGTCTTAGAACACATAGTATTTCATAGCGACGCAATTTCAGTGTGAATTCGTCAGTGTGTGGGAGTGAGGGATGCAGTAAATAAGGATTACTGGATCGGAAATGAGATTGTGGTATCCCAAAAGAAATCCTGTCGTTTCCATAGAAACGTTACTCGATTTAGAAGGAAATGTCTTAGAACACATAGTATTTCATAGCGACGTAATTTCCGTGTGAATTCGTCAATGAGTGGGAGTGAGGGATGCAGTAAAGAAGGATTAGTGGATCGGAAATGAGATTGTCGTATCCCAAAAGAAAATCCTGTCGTTTCCATAGAAACGTTACTCGACTTAGAAGGAAATGTCTTAGAACACATAGTATTTCATCGCGACGCAATTTCCGTGTGTATTCGTCAATGAGTGGGAGTGAGGGATGCAGTAAAGAAGGATTAGTAGATCGGAAATGAGATTGTCGTATCCCAAAAGAAAATCTGTCGTTTCCATAGAAACGATACTCGATTTAGAAGGAAATGTCTTAGAACACATAGTATTTCATAGCGACGCAATTTCCGTGTGATTTCGTCAATGAGTGGGAGTGAGGGATGCAGTAAAGAAGGATTAGTGTATCGGAAATGAGATTGTCGTATCCCAAAAGAAAATCCTGTCGTTTCCATAGAAACGTTACTCGATTAGGACGGAAATGTCTTAGAACACATAGTATTTCATAGCGACGCAATTTCCGTGTGAATTCGTCAATGTGTGGGATTGAGGGATGCAGTAAAGGAGGATTAGTGGATCGGAAATGAGATTGTCGTAACCCAAAAGAAAATCCTGTCGTTTCCATAAAAACGTTACTCGATTTAGAAGGAAATGTCTTAGAACACATAGTATTTCATAGCGACGCAAAGTCCGTGTGAATTCGTCAATGAGTGGGAGTGAGGGATGCAGTAAAGAAGGATTAGTGGATCAGAAATGAGATTGTCGTGTCCCAAAAGAAAATCCTGTCGTTTCCATAGAAACGTTACTCGATTTAGAAGGAAATGTCTTAGAACACATAGTATTTCATAGCGACGCAATTTCCGTGTGAATTCATCAATGAGTGGGAGTGAGGGATGCAGTAAAGAAGGATTAGTGGATCGGAAATGTGATTGTCGTATCCGAAAAGAAAATCCTGTCGTTTCCATAGAAACGTTACTCGAATTAGAAGGAAATGTCTTAGAACACATAGTATTTCACAGCGACGCAATTTCCGTGTGAATTCGTCAATGAGTGGGAGTGAGGGATGCAGTAAAGAAGGATTAGTGGATCGGAAATGAGATTGTCGTATCCCAAAAGAAAATCCTGTCGTTTCCATAGAAAGGGTACTCGATTTAGAAGGAAATGTCTTAGAACACATAGTATTTCATAGCGACGCAATTTCCGTGTGATTTCGTCAATGAGTGGGAGTGAGGGATGCAGTAAAGAAGGATTAGTAGATTGGAAACGAGATTGTCGTATCCCAAAAGAAATTCCTGTCGTTTCCATAGAAACGTTACTCGATTTAGAAGGAAATGTCTTAGAACACATAGTATTTCATAGCGACGCAAATTCCGTGTGAATTCGTCAATGAGTGGGAGTGAGGGATGCAGTAAAGAAGGATTAGTGGATCAGAAATGAGATTGTCGTATCCCAAAAGAAAATCCTGTCGTTTCCATAGAAACGTTACTCGAATTAGAAGGAAATGTCTTAGAACACATAGTATTTCACAGCGACGCAATTTCCGTGTGATTTCGTCAATGAGTGGGAGTGAGGGATGCAGTAAAGAAGGATTAGTGGATCGGAAATGAGATTGTCGTATCCCAAAAGAAAATCCTGTCGTTTCCATAGAAACGGTATTCGATTTAGAAGGAAATGTCTTAGAACACATAGTATTTCATAGCGACGCAATTTCCGTGTGATTTCGTCAATGAGTGGGAGTGAGGGTTGCACTAAAGAAGGATTAGTAGATCGGAAACGAGATTGTCGTATCCCAAAAGAAAATCCTGTTGTTTCCATAGAAACGTTACTCGATTTAGAAGGAAATGTCTTAGAACACATAGTATTTCATAGCGACGCAATTTCCGTGTGAATTCGTCAATGTGTGGGAGTGGGGGATGCAGTAAAGAAGGATTAGTGGATCGGAAATGAGAGTGTCGTATCCCAAAAGAAAATCCTGTCGTTTCCATAGAAACGTTACTCGATTTAGAAGGAAATGTCTTAGAACACATAGTATTTCATAGCGACGCAATTTCCGTGTGAATTCGTCAATGAGTGGGAGTGAGGGATGCAGTAAAGAAGGATTAGTGGATCGGAAATGAGATTGTCGTATCCTAAAAGAAAATCCTGTCGTTTCCATAGAAATGTTACTCGATTTAGAAGGAAATGTCTTAGAACACATAGTATTTCATAGCGACGCAATTTCCGTGTGAATTCGTCAATGAGTGGGAGTGAGGGATGCAGTAAAGAAGGATTAGTGGATCGGAAATGAGATTGTCGTATCCCAAAAGAAAATCCTGTCGTTTCCATAGAAACGTTACTCGATTTAGAAGGAAATGTCTTAGAACACATAGTATTTCATAGCGACGCAAATTCCGTGTGAATTCGTCAATGAGTGGGAGTGAGGGATGCAGTAAAGAAGGATTAGTGGATCAGAAATGAGATTGTCGTATCCCAAAAGAAAATCCTGTCGTTTCCATAGAAACGTTAATCGATTTAGAAGGAATTGTCTTAGAACACATAGTATTTCATAGCGACGCAATTTCCGTGTGAATTCATCAATGAGTGGGAGTGAGGGATGCAGTAAAGAAGGATTAGTGGATCGGAAATGTGATTGTCGTATCCCAAAAGAAAATCCTGTCGTTTCCATAGAAACGTTACTCGAATTAGAAGGAAATGTCTTAGAACACATAGTATTTCACAGCGACGCAATTTCCGTGTGAATTCGTCAATGAGAGGGAGTGAGGGATGCAGTAAAGAAGGATTAGTGGATTGGAAATGAGATTTTCGTATCCCAAAAGAAAATCCTGTCGTTTCCATAGAAACGTTACTCGATTTAGAAGGAAATGTCTTAGAACACATAATATTTCATAGCGACGCAATTTCCGTGTGATTTCGTCAATGAGTGGGAGTGAGGGATGCAGTAAAGAAGGATTAGTGGATCGGAAACAAGATTGTCGTATCCCAAAAGAAAATCCTGTCCTTTCCATAGAAACGTTACTCGATTTACAAGGAAATGTCTTAGAACACATAGTATTTCATAGCGACGCAATTTCCGTGTGAATTCGTCAATGTGTGGGAGTGGGGAATGCAGTAAAGGAGGATTAGTGGATCGGAAATGAGATTGTCGTATCCCAAAAGAAAATCCTGTCGTTTCCATAGAAATGTTACTCGATTTAGAAGGAAATGTCTTAGAACACATAGTATTTCATAGCGACGCAATTTCCGTGTGAATTCGTCAATGAGTGGTAGTGAGGGATGCAGTAAAGGAGGATTAGTGGATCGGAAATGAGATTGTCGTGTCCCAAAAGAAAATCCTGTCGTTTCCATAGAAACGTTACTCGATTTAGAAGGAAATGTCTTAGAACACATAGTATTTCATAGCGACGCAAATTCCGTGTGAATTCGTCAATGAGTGGGAGTGAGGAATTCAGTAAAGAAGGATTAGTGGATCAGAAATGAGATTGTCGTATCCCAAAAGAAAATCATGTCGTTTCCATAGAAACATTACTGGATTTAGAAGGAAATGTCTTAGAACACATAGTATTTCATAGCGACGCAATTTCCGTGTGAATTCGTCAATGAGTGGGAGTGAGGGATGCAGTAAAGAAGGATTAGTGGATCGGAAATGTGATTGTCGTATCCCAAAAGAAAATCCTGTCGTTTCCATAGAAACGTTACTCGAATTAGAAGGAAATGTCTTAGAACACATAGTATTTAACAGCGACGCAATTTCCGTGTGAATTCGTCATTTAGTGGGAGTGAGGGATGCAGTAAAGAAGGATTAGTGGATCGGAAGTGAGATTGTCGTATCCCAAAAGAAAATCCTGTCGTTTCCATAGAAACGTTACTCGAATTAGAAGGAAATGTCTTAGAACACATAGTATTTCATAGCGACGCAATTTCCGTGTGAATTCGTCAATGTGTGGGAGTGAGGGATGCAGTAAAGGAGGATTAGTGGATCGGAAATGAGATTGTCGTATCCCAAAAGAAAATCCTGTCGTTTCCATAGAAACGTTACTCGATTTAGAAGGAAATATCTTAGAACACATAGTATTTCATAGCGACGCAAATTCCGTGTGAATTCGTCAATGAGTGAGAGTGAGGGATGCAGTAAAGAAGGATTAGTGGATCAGAAATGAGATTGTCGTATCCCAAAAGAAAATCCTGTCGTTTCCATAGAAACGTTACTCGATTTAGAAGGAAATGTCTTAGAACACATAGTATTTCATAGCGACGCAATTTCCGTGTGAATTCGTCAATGAGTGGGAGTGAGGGATGCAGTAAAGAAGGATTAGTGGATCGGAAATGTGATTGTCGTATCCCAAAAGAAAATCCTGTCGTTTCCATAGAAACGTTACTCGAATTAGAAGGAAATGTCTTAGAACACATAGTATTTCACAGCGACGCAATTTCCGTGTGAATTCGTCAATGAGTGGGAGTGAGGGATGCAGTAAAGAAGGATTAGTGGATCGGAAATGAGATTGTCGTATCCCAAAAGAAAATCCTGTCGTTTCCATAGAAACGGTACTCGATTTAGAAGGAAATGTCTTAGAACACATAGTATTTCATAGCGACGCAATTTCCGTGTGATTTCGTCAATGAGTGGGAGTGAGGGATGCAGTAAAGAAGGATTAGTAGATCGGAAACGAGATTGTCGTATCCCAAAAGAAAATCCTGTCGTTTCCATAGAAACGTTACTCGAATTAGAAGGAAATGTCTTAGAACACATAGTATTTCACAGCGACGTAATTTCCGTGTGAATTCGTCAATGAGTGGGAGTGAGGGTTGCATTAAAGAAGGATTAGTGGATTGGAAATGAGATTGTCGTATCCCAAAAGAAAATCCTGTCGTTTCCATAGAAATGTTACTCGATTTAGAAGGAAATGTCTTAGAACACATAATATTTCATAGCGACGCAATTTCCGTGTGATTTCGTCAATGAGTGGGAGTGAGGGATGCAGTAAAGAAGGATTAGTGGATCGGAAATGAGATTGTCGTATCCCAAAACTAAAATCCTGTCGTTTCCATAGAAACGTTACTCGATTTAGAAGGAAATGTCTTAGAACACATAGTATTTCATAGCGACGCAATTTCCGTGTGAATTCGTCAATGATTGGGAGTGAGGGATGCAGTAAAGAAGGATTCTTAGATCATAATTGAGATTGTCGTATCCCAAAAGAAAATCCTGTCGTTTCCATAGAAACGTTACTCGATTTAGAAGGAAATGTCTTAGAACACATAGTATTTCATAGCGACGCAATTTCCGTGTGAATTCGTCAATGAGTGGGAGTGAGGGATGCAGTAAAGAAGGATTAGTGGATCGGAAATGAGATTGTCGTATCCCAAAAGAAAATCCTGTCGTTTCCATAGAAACGCTACTCGATTTAGAAGGAAATGTCTTAGAACAAATAGTATTTCATAGCGACGCAATTTCCGTGTGAATTCGTCAGTGTGTGGGAGTGAGGGATGCAGTAAAGAAGGATTAGTGGATCGGAAATGAGATTGTCGTATCCCAAAAGAAAATCCTGTCGTTTCCATAGAAACGTTACTCGATTTAGAAGGAAATGTCTTAGAACACATAGTATTTCATAGCGACGCAAATTCCGTGTGAATTCGTCAATGAGTGGGAGTGAGGGATGCAGTAAAGAAGGATTAGTGGATCGGAAATGTGATTGTCGTATCCCAAAAGAAAATCCTGTCGTTTCCATAGAAACGTGACACGAATTAGAAGGAAATGTCTTAGAACACATAGTATTTAACAGCGACGCAATTTCCGAGTGAATTCGTCAATGAGTGGGAGTGAGGGATGCAGTAAAGAAGGATTAGTGGATCGGAAATGTGATTGTCGTAACCCAAAAGAAAATCCTGTCGTTTCCATAGAAACGTTACTCGATTTAGAAGGAAATGTCTTAGAACACATAGTATTTCATAGCGACGCAATTTCCGTGTGAATTCGTCAGTGTGTGGGAGTGAGGGATGCAGTAAAGAAGGATTAGTGGATCGGAAATGAGATTGTCATATCCCAAAAGAAAATCCGGTCGTTTCCATAGAAACGTTACTGGATTTAGAAGGAAATGTCTTAGAACACATAGTATTTCATAGCGACGCAATTTCCGTGTGAATTCGTCAATGAGTGGGAGTGAGGGATGCAGTAAAGTAGGATTAGTGGATCGGAAATGTGATTGTCGTATCCCAAAAGAAAATCCTGTCGTTTCCATAGAAACGTTACTCGATTTAGAAGGAAATGTCTTAGAACACATAGTATTTCATAGCGACGCAATTTCCGTGTGATTTCGTCAATGAGTGGGAGTGAGGGATGCAGTAAAGAAGGATTAGTGGATCGGAAACGAGATTGTCGTATCCCAAAAGAAAATCCTGTCGTTTCCACAAAACGTTACTCGATTTAGAAGGAAATGTCTTAGAACACATAGTATTTCATAGCGACGCAATTTCCGTGTGAATTCGTCAATGTGTGGGAGTGGGGGATGCAGTAAAGAAGGATTAGTGGATCGGAAATGAGATTGTCGTATCCCAAAAGAAAATCCTGTCGTTTCCATAGAAACGTTACTCGATTAAGAAGGAAATGTCTTAGAACACATAGTATTTCATAGCGACGCAATTTCCGTGTGAATTCGTCAATGAGTGGGAGTGAGGGATGCAGTAAAGAAGGATTAGTGGATCGGAAATGAGATTGTCGTTTCCCAAAAGAAAATCCTGTCGTTTCCATAGAAATGTTACTCGATTTAGAAGGAAATGTCTTAGAACACATAGTATTTCATAGCGACGCAATTTCCGTGTGAATTCGTCAATGAGTGGGAGTGAGGGATGCAGTAAAGAAGGATTAGTGTATCGGAAATGAGATTGTCGTATCCCAAAAGGAAATCCTGTCGTTTCCATAGAAACGTTACTCGAATTAGAAGGAAATGTCTTAGAACACATACTATATCATAGCGACGCAATTTCCGTGTGAATTCGTCAATGTGTGGGAGTGAGGGATGCAGTAAAGGAGGATTAGTGGATCGGAAATGAGATTGTCGTATCCCAAAAGAAAATCCTGTCGTTTCCATAGAAACGTTACTCGATTTAGATGGAAATGTCTTAGAACACATAGTATTTCATAGCGACGCAATTTCCGTGTGAATTCGTCAATGAGTGGGAGTGAGGGATGCAGTAAAGAAGGATTAGTGGATCGGAAATGAGATTGTCGTATCCCAAAAGAAAATCCTGTCGTTTCCATAGAAATGTTACTCGATTTAGAAGGAAATGTCTCAGAACACATAGTATTTCATAGCGACGCAATTTCCGTGTGAATTCGTCAATGAGTGGGAGTGAGGGATGCAGTAAAGAAGGATTAGTGGATCGGAAATGAGATTGTCGTATCCCAAAAGAAAATCCTGTCGTTTCCATAGAAACGTTACTCGAATTAGAAGGAAATGTCTTAGAACACATAGTATTTCATAGCGACGCAATTTCCGTGTGAATTCGTCAATGTGTGGGAGTGAGGGATGCAGTAAAGGAGGATTAGTGGATCGGAAATGAGATTGTCGTATCCCAAAAGAAAATCCTGTCGTTTCCATAGAAAAGTTACTCGATTTAGAAGGAAATGTCTTAGAACACATAATATTTCATAGCGACGCAAATTCCGTGTGAATTCGTCAATGAGTGGGAGAGAGGGATGCAGTAAAGAAGGATTAGTGGATCAGAAATGAGATTGTCGTATCCCAAAAGAAAATCCTGTCGTCTCCATACAAACGTTACTCGATTTAGAAGGAAATGTCTTAGAACACATAGTATTTCATAGCGACGCAATTTCCGTGTGAATTCGTCAATGAGTGGGAGTGAGGGATGCAGTAAAGAAGAATTAGTGGATCGGAAATGAGATTGTCGTATCCCAAAAGAAAATCCTGTCGTTTCCATAGAAACGTTACTCGATTTAGAAGGAAATGTCTTAGAACACATAGTATTTCATAGCGACGCAATTTCCGTGTGATTTCGTCAATGAGTGGGAGTGAGGGATGCAGTAAAGAAGGATTAGTGGATCGGAAACGAGATTGTCGTATCCCAAAAGAAAATCCTGTCGTTTCCATAGAAACGTTACTCGATTTAGAAGGAAATGTCTTAGAACACATAGTATTTCATAGCGGCGCAATTTCCGTGTGATTTCGTCAATGAGTGGGAGTGAGGGATGCAGTAAAGAAGGATTAGTGGATCGGAAACGAGATTGTCGTATCCCAAAAGAAAATCCTGTCGTTTCCATAGAAACGTTACTCGATTTAGAAAGAAATGTCTTAGAACACATAGTATTACATAGCGACGCAATTTCCGTGTGAATTCGTCAATGAGTGGGAGTGAGGGATGCAGTAAAGAAGGATTAGTGGATCGGAAATGAGATTGTCGTATCAAAAAAGAAAATCCTGTCGTTTCCATAGAAATGTTACTCGATTTAGAAGGAAATGTCTTAGAACACATAGTATTTCATTGCGACGCAATTTCCGTGTGAATTCGTAAATGAGTGGTAGTGAGGGATGCAGTAAAGAAGGATTAGTGGATCGGAAATGAGATTGTCGAATCCCAAAAGAAAATCCTGTCGTTTCCATAGAAACGTTACTCGATTAGGACGGAAATGTCTTAGAACACATAGTATTTCATAGCGACGCAATTTCCGTGTGAATTCGTCAATGAGTGGGAGTGAGGGATGCAGTAAAGAAGGATTAGTGGATCGGAAATGAGATTGTCGTATCCCAAAAGAAAATCCTGTCGTTTCCATAGAAATGTTACTCGATTTAGAAGGAAATGTCTTAGAACACATAGTATTTCATAGCGACGCAATTTCCGTGTGAATTCGTCAATGAGCGGTAGTGAGGGATGCAGTAAAGAAGGATTAGTGGATCGGAAATGAGATTGTCGTATCCCAAAAGAAAATCCTGTCGTTTCCATAGAAACGTTACTCGATTTAGAAAGAAATGTCTTAGAACACATAGTATTTCATAGCGACGCAATTTCCATGTGAATTCGTCAATGAGTGGGAGTGAGGGATGCAATAAAGAAGGATTAGTGGATCGGAAATGAGATTGTAGTTTCCCAAAAGAAAATCCTGTCGTTTCCATAGAAATGTTACTCGATTTAGAAGGAAATGTCTTAGAACACATAGTATTTCATAGCGACGCAATTTCCGTGTGAATTCGTCAATGAGTGGGAGTGAGGGATGCAGTAAAGAAGGATTAGTGGATCGGAAATGAGATTGTCGTATCCCAAAAGAAAATCCTGTCGTTTCCATAGAAACGTTACTCGAATTAGAAGGAAATGTCTTAGAACACATAGTATTTCATAGCGACGCAATTTCCGTGTGAATTCGTCAATGTGTGGGAGTGAGGGATGCAGTAAAGGAGGATTAGTGGATCGGAAATGAGATTGTCGTATCCCAAAAGAAAATCATGTCGTTTCCATAGAAAAGTTACTCGATTTAGAAGGAAATGTCTTAGAACACATAGTATTTCATAGCGACGCAAATTCCGTGTGAATTCGTCAATGAGTGGGAGTGAGGGATGCAGTAAAGAAGGATTAGTGGATCAGAAATGAGATTGTCGTATCCCAAAAGAAAATCCTGTCGTTTCCATACAAACGTTACTTGATTTAGATGGAAATGTCTTAGAACGCATAGTATTTCATAGCGACGCAATTTCCGTGTGAATTCGTCAATGAGTGGGAGTGAGGGATGCAGTAAAGAAGGATTAGTGGATCGGAAATGTGATTGTCGTATCCCAAAAGAAAATCCTGTCGTTTCCATAGAAACGTTACTCGAATTAGAAGGAAATGTCTTAGAACACATAGTATTTCACAGCGACGCAATTTCCGTGTGAATTCGTAAATGAGTGGGAGTGAGGGATGCAGTAAAGAAGGATTAGTGGATCGGAAATGAGATTGTCGTATCCCAAAAGAAAATCCTGTCGTTTCCATAGAAACGTTACTCGATTTAGAAGGAAATGTCTTAGAACACATAGTATTTCATAGCGACGCAATTTCCGTGTGATTTCGTCAATGAGTGGGAGTGAGGGATGCAGTAAAGAAGGATTAGTGGATCGGAAACGAGATTGTCGTATCCCAAAAGAAAATCCTGTCGTTTCCATAGAAACGCTACTCGATTTAGAAGGAAATGTCTTAGAACAAATAGTATTTCATAGCGACGCAAATTCCGTGTGAATTCGTCAATGAGTGGGAGTGAGGGATGCAGTAAAGAAGGATTAGTGGATCAGAAATGAGATTGTCGTGTCCCAAAAGAAAATCCTGTCGTTTCCATAGAAACGTTACTCGATTTAGAAGGAAATGTCTTAGAACACATAGTATTTCATAGCGACGCAATTTCCGTGTGAATTCGTCAATGAGTGGGAATGAGGGATGCAGTAAAGAAGGATTAGTGGATCGGAAATGTGATTGTCGTATCCCAAAAGAAAATACTGTCGTTTCCATAGAAACGTTACTCGAATTAGAAGGAAACGTCTTTAACACATAGTTTATTCATAGCGACGCAGTATCCGTGTGAATTCGTCAATGATTGGGAGTGAGGGATGCAGTAAAGAAGGATTAGTGGATCATAATTGAGATTGTCGTATCCCAAAAGAAAATCCTGTCGTTTCCATAGAAACGTTACTCGATTTAGAAGGAAATGTCTTAGAACACATAGTATTTCATAGCGACGCAATTTCCGTGTGAATTCGTCAATGAGTGGGAGTGAGGGATGCAGTAAAGAAGGATTAGTGGATCGGAAATGAGATTGTCGTATCCCAAAAGAAAATCCTGTCGTTTCCATAGAAACGCTACTCGATTTAGAAGGAAATGTCTTAGAACAAATAGTATTTCATAGCGACGCAATTTCCGTGTGAATTCGTCAGTGTGTGGGAGTGAGGGATGCAGTAAAGAAGGATTAGTGGATCGGAAATGAGATTGTCATACCCCAAAAGAAAATCCTGTCGTTTCTATAGAAACGTTACTCGATTTAGAAGGAAATGTCTTAGAACACATAGTATTTCATAGCGACGCAAATTCCGTGTGAATTCGTCAATGAGTGGGAGTGAGGGATGCAGTAAAGAAGGATTAGTGGATCGGAAATGTGATTGTCGTATCCCAAAAGAAAATCCTGTCGTTTCCATAGAAACGTGACACGAATTAGAAGGAAATGTCTTAGAACACATAGTATTTAACAGCGACGCAATTTCCGAGTGAATTCGTCAATGAGTGGGAGTGAGGGATGCAGTAAAGAAGGATTAGTGGATCGGAAATGTGATTGTCGTAACCCAAAAGAAAATCCTGTCGTTTCCATAGAAACGTTACTCGATTTAGAAGGAAATGTCTTAGAACACATAGTATTTCATAGCGACGCAATTTCCGTGTGAATTCGTCAGTGTGTGGGAGTGAGGGATGCAGTAAAGAAGGATTAGTGGATCGGAAATGAGATTGTCGTATCCCAAAAGAAAATCCTGTCGTTTCCATAGAAACGTTACTGGATTTAGAAGGAAATGTCTTAGAACACATAGTATTTCATAGCGACGCAATTTCCGTGTGAATTCGTCAATGAGTGGGAGTTAGGGATGCAGTAAAGAAGGATTAGTGGATCGGAAATGTGATTGTCGTATCCCAAAAGAAAATCCTGTCGTTTCCATAGAAACGTTACTCGATTTAGAAGGAAATGTCTTAGAACACATAGTATTTCATAGCGACGCAATTTCCGTGTGATTTCGGCAATGAGTGGGAGTGAGGGATGCAGTAAAGAAGGATTAGTGGATCGGAAACGAGATTGTCGTATCCCAAAAGAAAATCCTGTCGTTTCCACAAAACGTTACTCGATTTAGAAGGAAATGTCTTAGAACACATAGTATTTCATAGCGACGCAATTTCCGTGTGAATTCGTC
This sequence comes from Schistocerca cancellata, assembly GCF_023864275.1. Lineage (NCBI taxonomy): Eukaryota > Metazoa > Arthropoda > Insecta > Orthoptera > Acrididae > Schistocerca > Schistocerca cancellata. The sequence continues at coordinate 731,327,973 of NC_064631.1, forward strand.
AATGTGTGGGAGTGGGGGATGCAGTAAAGAAGGATTAGTGGATCGGATATGAGATTGTCGTATCCCAAAAGAAAATCCTGTCGTTTCCATAGAAACGTTACTCGATTTAGAAGGAAATGTCTTAGAACACATAGTATTTCATAGCGACGCAATTTCCGTGTGAATTCGTCAATGAGTGGGAGTGAGGGATGCAGTAAAGAAGGATTAGTGGATCGGAAATGAGATTGTCGTTTCCCAAAAGAAAATCCTGTCGTTTCCATAGAAATGTTACTCGATTTAGAAGGAAATGTCTTAGAACACATAGTATTTCATAGCGACGCAATTTCCGTGTGAATTCGTCAATGAGTGGGAGTGAGGGATGCAGTAAAGAAGGATTAGTGTATCGGAAATGAGATTGTCGTATCCCAAAAGGAAATCCTGTCGTTTCCATAGAAACGTCACTCGAATTAGAAGGAAATGTCTTAGAACACATACTATATCATAGCGACGCAATTTCCGTGTGAATTCGTCTATGTGTGGGAGTGAGGGATGCAGTAAAGGAGGATTAGTGGATCGGAAATGAGATTGTCGTATCCCAAAAGAAAATCCCGTCGTTTCCATAGAAACGTTACTCGATTTAGATGGAAATGTCTTAGAACACATAGTATTTCATAGCGACGCAATTTCCGTGTGAATTCGTCAATGAGTGGGAGTGAGGGATGCAGTAAAGAAGGATTAGTGGATCGGAAATGAGATTGTCGTATCCCAAAGGAAAATCCTGTCGTTTCCATAGAAGTTTTACTCGATTTAGAAGGAAATGTCTTAGAACACATAGTATTTCATAGCGACGCAATTTCCATGTGAATTCGTCAATTAGTGGGAGAGAGGGATGCAGTAAAGAAGGATTAGTGGATCAGAAATGAGATTGTCGTATTCCAAAAGAAAATCCTGTCGTTTCCATACAAACGTTACTCGATTTAGAAGGAAATTTCTTAGAACACATAGTATTTCATAGCGACGCAATTTCCGTGTGAATTCGTCAATGAGTGGGAGTGAGGGATGCAGTAAAGAAGGATTAGTGGATCGGAAATGAGATTGTCGTATCCCAAAAGAAAATCCTGTCGTTTCCATAGAAACGTTACTCGATTTAGAAGGAAATGTCTTAGAACACATAGTATTTCATAGCGACGCAATTTCCGTGTGATTTCGTCAATGAGTGGGAGTGAGGGATGCAGTAAAGAAGGATTAGTGGATCGGAAACGAGATTGTCGTATCCCAAAAGAAAATCCTGTCGTTTCCATAGAAACGTTACTCGATTTAGAAGGAAATGTCTTAGAACACATAGTATTTCATAGCGACGCAATTTCCGTGTGATTTCGTCAATGAGTGGGAGTGAGGGATGCAGTAAAGAAGGATTAGTGGTTCGGAAACGAGATTGTCGTATCCCAAAAGAAAATCCTGTCGTTTCCATAGAAACGTTACTCGATTTAGAAGGAAACGTCTTAGAACACATAGTATTTCATAGCGACGCAATTTCCGTGTGAATTCGTCAATGAGTGGGAGTGAGGGATGCAGTAAAGAAGGATTAGTGGATCGGAAATGAGATTGTAGTTTCCCAAAAGAAAATCCTGTCGTTTCCATAGAAATGTTACTCGATTTAGAAGGAAATGTCTTAGAACACATAGTATTTCATAGCGACGCAATTTCCGTGTGAATTCGTCAATGAGTGGGAGTGAGGGATGCAGTAAAGAAGGATTAGTGGATCGGAAATGAGATTGTCGTATCCCAAAAGAAAATCCTGTCGTTTCCATAGAAACGTTACTCGAATTAGAAGGAAATGTCTTAGAACACATAGTATTTCATAGCGACGCAATTTCCGTGTGAATTCGTCATTGTGTGGGAGTGAGGGATGCAGTAAAGGAGGATTAGTGGATCGGAAATGAGATTGTCGTATCCCAAAAGAAAATCCTGTCGTTTCCATAGAAAAGTTACTCGATTTAGAAGGAAATGTCTTAGAACACATAGTATTTCATAGCGACGCAAATTCCGTGTGAATTCGTCAATGAGTGGGAGAGAGGGATGCAGTAAAGAAGGATTAGTGGATCAGAAATGAGATTGTCGTATCCCAAAAGAAAATCCTGTCGTTTCCATACAAACGTTACTCGATTTAGAAGGAAATGTCTTAGAACACATAGTATTTCATAGCGACGCAATTTCCGTGTGAATTCGTCAATGAGTGGGAGTGAGGGATGCAGTAAAGAAGGATTAGTGGATCGGAAATGAGATTGTCGTATCCCAAAAGAAAATCCTGTCGTTTCCATAGAAACGTTACTCGAATTACAAGGAAATGTCTTAGAACACATAGTATTTCATAGCGACGCAATTTCCGTGTGATTTCGTCAATGAGTGGGAGTGAGGGATGCAGTAAAGAAGGATTAGTGGATCGGAAATGTGATTGTCGTATCCCAAAAAAAAATCCTGTCGTTTCCATAGAAACGTTACTCGATTTAGAAGGAAATGTCTTAGAACACATAGTATTTCATAGCGACGCAATTTCCGTGTGATTTCGTCAATGAGTGGGAGTGAGGGATGCAGTAAAGAAGGATTAGTGGATCGGAAACGAGATTGTCGTATCCCAAAAGAAAATCCTGTCGTTTCCATAGAAACGTTACTCGATTTAGAAGGAAATGTCTTAGAACACATAGTATTTCATAGCGACGCAATTTCCGTGTGATTTCGTCAATGAGTGGGAGTGAGGGATGCAGTAAAGAAGGATTAGAGGATCGGAAACGAGATTGTCGTATCCCAAAAGAAAATCCTGTCGTTTCCATAGAAACGTTACTCGATTTAGAAGGAAACGTCTTAGAACACATAGTATTTCATAGCGACGCAATTTCCGTGTGAATTCGTCAATGAGTGGGAGTGAGGGATGCAGTAAAGAAGGATTAGTGGATCGGAAATGAGATTGTAGTTTCCCAAAAGAAAATCCTCTCGTTTCCATAGAAATGTTACTCGATTTAGAAGGAAATGTCTTAGAACACATAGTATTTCATAGCGACGCAATTTCCGTGTGAATTCGTCAATGAGTGGGAGTGAGGGATGCAGTAAAGAAGGATTAGTGGATCGGAAATGAGATTGTCGTATCCCAAAAGAAAATCCTGTCGTTTCCATAGAAACGTTACTCGAATTAGATGGAAATGTCTTAGAACACATAGTATTTCATAGCGACGCAATTTCCGTGTGAATTCGTCATTGTGTGGGAGTGAGGGATGCAGTAAAGGAGGATTAGTGGATCGGAAATGAGATTGTCGTATGCCAAAAGAAAATCCTGTCGTTTCCATAGAAAAGTTACTCGATTTAGAAGGAAATGTCTTAGAACACATAGTATTTCATAGCGACGCAAATTCCGTGTGAATTCGTCAATGAGTGGTAGAGAGGGATGCAGTAAAGAAGGATTAGTGGATCAGAAATGAGATTGTCGTATCCCAAAAGAAAATCCTGTCGTTTCCATACAAACGTTACTCGATTTAGAAGGAAATGTCTTAGAACACATAGTATTTCATAGCGACGCAATTTCCGTGTGAATTCGTCAATGAGTGGGAGTGAGGGATGCAGTAAAGAAGGATTAGTGGATCGGAAATGAGATTGTCGTATCCCAAAAGAAAATCCTGTCGTTTCCATAGAAACGTTACTCGAATTACAAGGAAATGTCTTAGAACACATAGTATTTCATAGCGACGCAATTTCCGTGTGATTTCGTCAATGAGTGGGAGTGAGGGATGCAGTAAAGAAGGATTAGTGGATCGGAAATGTGATTGTCGTATCCCAAAAGAAAATCCTGTCGTTTCCATAGAAACGTTACTCGATTTAGAAGGAAATGTCTTAGAACACATAGTATTTCATAGCGACGCAATTTCCGTGTGATTTCGTCAATGAGTGGGAGTGAGGGATGCAGTAAAGAAGGATTAGTGGATCGGAAACGAGATTGTCGTATCCCAAAAGAAAATCCTGTCGTTCCCATAGAAACGTTACTCGATTTAGAAGGAAACGTCTTAGAACACATAGTATTTCATAGCGACGCAATTTCCGTGTGAATTCGTCAATGAGTGGGAGTGAGGGATGCAGTAAAGAAGGATTAGTGGATCGGAAATGAGATTGTCGTATCCCAAAAGAAAATCCTGTCGTTTCCATAGAAATGTTACTCGATTTAGAAGGAAATGTCTTAGAACACATAGTATTTCATAGCGACGCAATTTCCGTGTGAATTCGTCAATGAGTGGGAGTGAGGGATGCAGTAAAGAAGGATTAGTGGATCGGAAATGAGATTGTCGTATCCCAAAAGAAAATCCTGTCGTTTCCATAGAAATGTTACTCGATTTAGTAGGAAATGTCTTAGAACACATAGTATTTCATAGCGACGCAATTTCCGTGTGAATTCGTCAATGAGTAGGAGTGAGGGATGCAGTAAAGGAGGATTAGTGGATCGGAAATGAGATTGTCGTATCCCAAAAGAAAATCCTGTCGTTTCCATAGAAAAGTTACTCGATTTAGAAGGAAATGTCTTAGAACACATAGTATTTCATAGCGACGCAAATTCCGTGTGAATTCGTCAATGAGTGGGAGTGAGGGATGCAGTAAAGAAGGATTAGTGGATCAGAAATGAGATTGTCGTATCCCAAAAGAAAATCCTGTCGTTTCCATACAAACGTTACTCGATTTAGAAGGAAATGTCTTAGAACACATAGTATCTCATAGCGACTCAATTTCCGTGTGAATTCGTCAATGAGTGGGAGTGAGGGATGCAGTAAAGAAGGATTAGTGGATCGGAAATGTGATTGTCGTATCCCAAAAGAAAATCCTGTCGTTTCCATAGAAACGTTACTCGAATTAGAAGGAAATGTCTTAGAACACATAGTATTTCACAGCGACGCAATTTCCGTGTGAATTCGTCAATGAGTGGGAGTGAGGGATGCAGTAAAGAACGATTAGTGGATCGGAAACGAGATTGTCGTATCCCAAAAGAAAATCCTGTCGTTTCCATAGAAACGTTAATCGATTTAGAAGGAAATGTCTTAGAACACATAGTATTTCATAGCGACGCAATTTCCGTGTGATTTCGTCAATGAGTGGGAGTGAGGGATGCAGTAAAGAAGGATTAGTGGATCGGAAACGAGATTGTCGTATCCCAAAAGAAAATCATGTCGTTTCCATAGAAACGTTACTCGATTTAGAAGGAAATGTCTTAGAACACATAGTATTTCATAGCGACGCAATTTCCGTGTGAATTCGTCAATGAGTGGGAGTGAGGGATGCAGTAAAGAAGGATTAGTGGATCGGAAACGAGATTGTCGTATCCCAAAAGAAAATCCTGTCGTTTCCATAGAAACGTTACTCGATTTAGAAGGAAACGTCTTAGAACACATAGTATTTCATAGCGACGCAATTTCCGTGTGAATTCGTCAATGAGTGGGAGTGAGGGATGCAGTAAAGAAGGATTAGTGGATCGGAAATGAGATTGTAGTTTCCCAAAAGAAAATCCTGTCGTTTCCATAGAAATGTTACTCGATTTAGAAGGAAATGTCTTAGAACACATAGTATTTCATAGCGACGCAATTTCCGTGTGAATTCGTCAATGAGTGGGAGTGAGGGATGCAGTAAAGAAGGATTAGTGGATCGGAAATGAGATTGTCGTATCCCAAAAGAAAATCCTGTCGTTTCCATAGAAACGTTACTCGAATTAGAAGGAAATGTCTTAGAACACATAGTATTTCATAGCGACGCAATTTCCGTGTGAATTCGTCTTTTGTGGGAGTGAGGGATGCAGTAAAGGAGGATTAGTGGATCGGAAATGAGACTGTCGTATCCCAAAAGAAAATCCTGTCGTTTCCATAGAAAAGTTACTCGATTTAGAAGGAAATGTCTTAGAACACATAGTATTTCATAGCGACGCAAATTCCGTGTGAATTCGACAATGAGTGGGAGAGAGGGATGCAGTAAAGAAGGATTAGTGGATCAGAAATGAGATTGTCGTATCCCAAAAGAAAATCCTGTCGTTTCCATACAAACGTTACTCGATTTAGAAGGAAATGTCTTAGAACACATAGTATTTCATAGCGACGCAATTTCCGTGTGAATTCGTCAATGAGTGGGAGTGAGGGATGCAGTAAAGAAGGATTAGTGGATCGGAAATGAGATTGTCGTATCCCAAAAGAAAATCCTGTCGTTTCCATAGAAACGTTACTCGAATTACAAGGAAATGTCTTAGAACACATAGTATTTCATAGCGACGCAATTTCCGTGTGATTTCGTCAATGAGTGGGAGTGAGGGATGCAGTAAAGAAGGATTAGTGGATCGGAAACGAGATTGTCGTATCCCAAAAGAAAATCCTGTCGTTCCCATAGAAACGTTACTCGATTTAGAAGGAAACGTCTTAGAACACATAGTATTTCATAGCGACGCAATTTCCGTGTGAATTCGTCAATGAGTGGGAGTGAGGGATGCAGTAAAGAAGGATTAGTGGATCGGAAATGAGATTGTCGTATCCCAAAAGAAAATCCTGTCGTTTCCATAGAAATGTTACTCGATTTAGAAGGAAATGTCTTAGAACACATAGTATTTCATAGCGACGCAATTTCCGTGTGAATTCGTCAATGAGTGGTAGTGAGGGATGCAGTAAAGAAGGATTAGTGGATCGGAAATGAGATTGTCGTATCCCAAAAGAAAATCCTGTCGTTTCCATAGAAACGTTACTCGATTAGGAAGGAAACGTCTTAGAACTCATAGTATTTCATAGCGACGCAATTTCCGTGTGAATTCGTCAATGAGTGGGAGTGAGGGATGCAGTAAAGAAGGATTAGTGGATCGGAAATGAGATTGTCGTATCCCAAAAGAAAATCATGTCGTTTCCATAGAAACATTACTGGATTTAGAAGGAAATGTCTTAGAACACATAGTATTTCATAGCGACGCAATTTCCGTGTGAATTCGTCAATGTGTGGGAGTGCGGAATGCAGTAAAGGAGGATTAGTGGATCGGAAATGAGATTGTCGTATCCCAAAAGAAAATCCTGTCGTTTCCATAGAAACGTTACTCGATTTAGAAGGAAATGTCTTAGAACACATAGTATTTCATAGCGACGCAATTTCCGTGTGAATTCGTCAATGAGTGGTAGTGAGGGATGCAGTAAAGAAGGATTAGTGTATCGGAAATGAGATTGTCGTATCCCAAAAGAAAATACTGTCGTTTCCATAGAAACGATACTCGATTTAGAAGGAAATGTCTTAGAACACATAGTATTTCATAGCGACGCAATTTCCGTGTGAATTCGTCAATGTGTGGGAGTGATGGATGCAGTAAAGGAGGATTAGTGGATCGGAAATGAGATTGTCGTATCCCAAAAGAAAATCCTGTCGTTACCATAGAAACGTTACTCGATTTAGAAGGAAATGTCTTAGAACACATAGTATTTCATAGCGACGCAAATTCCGTGTGAATTCGTCAATGAGTGGGAGTGAGGGATGCAGTAAAGAACGATTAGTGGATCAGAAATGAGATTGTCGTATCCCAAAAGAAAATCCTGTCGTTTCCATAGAAACGTTACTCGATTTAGAAGGAAAAGTCTTAGAACACATAGTATTTCATAGCGACGCAATTTCTGTGTGAATTCGTCAATGAGTGGGAGTGATGGATGCAGTAAAGGAGGATTAGTGGATCGGAAATGAGATTGTCGTATCCCAAAAGAAAATCCTGTCGTTTCCATAGAAACGTTACTCGATTTAGAAGGAAATGTCTTAGAACACATAGTATTTCATAGCGACGCAAATTCCGTGTGAATTCGTCAATGAGTGGGAGTGAGGAATTCAGTAAAGAAGGATTAGTGGATCAGAAATGAGATTGTCGTATCCCAAAAGAAAATCATGTCGTTTCCATAGAAACATTACTGGATTTAGAAGGAAATGTCTTAGAACACATAGTATTTCATAGCGACGCAATTTCCGTGTGAATTCGTCAATGAGTGGGAGTGAGGGATGCAGTAAAGAAGGATTAGTGGATCGGAAATGTGATTGTCGTATCCCAAAAGAAAATCCTGTCGTTTCCATAGAAACGTTACTCGAATTAGAAGGAAATGTCTTAGAACACATAGTATTTAACAGCGACGCAATTTCCGTGTGAATTCGTCATTTAGTGGGAGTGAGGGATGCAGTAAAGAAGGATTAGTGGATCGGAAGTGAGATTGTCGTATCCCAAAAGAAAATCCTGTCGTTTCCATAGAAACGTTACTCGAATTAGAAGGAAATGTCTTAGAACACATAGTATTTCATAGCGACGCAATTTCCGTGTGAATTCGTCAATGTGTGGGAGTGAGGGATGCAGTAAAGGAGGATTAGTGGATCGGAAATGAGATTGTCGTATCCCAAAAGAAAATCCTGTCGTTTCCATAGAAACGTTACTCGATTTAGAAGGAAATATCTTAGAACACATAGTATTTCATAGCGACGCAAATTCCGTGTGAATTCGTCAATGAGTGAGAGTGAGGGATGCAGTAAAGAAGGATTAGTGGATCAGAAATGAGATTGTCGTATCCCAAAAGAAAATCCTGTCGTTTCCATAGAAACGTTACTCGATTTAGAAGGAAATGTCTTAGAACACATAGTATTTCATAGCGACGCAATTTCCGTGTGAATTCGTCAATGAGTGGGAGTGAGGGATGCAGTAAAGAAGGATTAGTGGATCGGAAATGTGATTGTCGTATCCCAAAAGAAAATCCTGTCGTTTCCATAGAAACGTTACTCGAATTAGAAGGAAATGTCTTAGAACACATAGTATTTCACAGCGACGCAATTTCCGTGTGAATTCGTCAATGAGTGGGAGTGAGGGATGCAGTAAAGAAGGATTAGTGGATCGGAAATGAGATTGTCGTATCCCAAAAGAAAATCCTGTCGTTTCCATAGAAACGGTACTCGATTTAGAAGGAAATGTCTTAGAACACATAGTATTTCATAGCGACGCAATTTCCGTGTGATTTCGTCAATGAGTGGGAGTGAGGGATGCAGTAAAGAAGGATTAGTAGATCGGAAACGAGATTGTCGTATCCCAAAAGAAAATCCTGTCGTTTCCATAGAAACGTTACTCGAATTAGAAGGAAATGTCTTAGAACACATAGTATTTCACAGCGACGCAATTTCCGTGTGAATTCGTCAATGAGTGGGAGTGAGGGTTGCATTAAAGAAGGATTAGTGGATTGGAAATGAGATTGTCGTATCCCAAAAGAAAATCCTGTCGTTTCCATAGAAATGTTACTCGATTTAGAAGGAAATGTCTTAGAACACATAATATTTCATAGCGACGCAATTTCCGTGTGATTTCGTCAATGAGTGGGAGTGAGGGATGCAGTAAAGAAGGATTAGTGGATCGGAAATGAGATTGTCGTATCCCAAAACTAAAATCCTGTCGTTTCCATAGAAACGTTACTCGATTTAGAAGGAAATGTCTTAGAACACATAGTATTTCATAGCGACGCAATTTCCGTGTGAATTCGTCAATGATTGGGAGTGAGGGATGCAGTAAAGAAGGATTCTTGGATCATAATTGAGATTGTCGTATCCCAAAAGAAAATCCTGTCGTTTCCATAGAAACGTTACTCGATTTAGAAGGAAATGTCTTAGAACACATAGTATTTCATAGCGACGCAATTTCCGTGTGAATTCGTCAATGAGTGGGAGTGAGGGATGCAGTAAAGAAGGATTAGTGGATCGGAAATGAGATTGTCGTATCCCAAAAGAAAATCCTGTCGTTTCCATAGAAACGCTACTCGATTTAGAAGGAAATGTCTTAGAACAAATAGTATTTCATAGCGACGCAATTTCCGTGTGAATTCGTCAGTGTGTGGGAGTGAGGGATGCAGTAAAGAAGGATTAGTGGATCGGAAATGAGATTGTCGTATCCCAAAAGAAAATCCTGTCGTTTCCATAGAAACGTTACTCGATTTAGAAGGAAATGTCTTAGAACACATAGTATTTCATAGCGACGCAAATTCCGTGTGAATTCGTCAATGAGTAGGAGTGAGGGATGCAGTAAAGAAGGATTAGTGGATCGGAAATGTGATTGTCGTATCCCAAAAGAAAATCCTGTCGTTTCCATAGAAACGTGACACGAATTAGAAGGAAATGTCTTAGAACACATAGTATTTAACAGCGACGCAATTTCCGAGTGAATTCGTCAATGAGTGGGAGTGAGGGATGCAGTAAAGAAGGATTAGTGGATCGGAAATGTGATTGTCGTAACCCAAAAGAAAATCCTGTCGTTTCCATAGAAACGTTACTCGATTTAGAAGGAAATGTCTTAGAACACATAGTATTTCATAGCGACGCAATTTCCGTGTGAATTCGTCAGTGTGTGGGAGTGAGGGATGCAGTAAAGAAGGATTAGTGGATCGGAAATGAGATTGTCATATCCCAAAAGAAAATCCTGTCGTTTCCATAGAAACGTTACTGGATTTAGAAGGAAATGTCTTAGAACACATAGTATTTCATAGCGACGCAATTTCCGTGTGAATTCGTCAATGAGTGGGAGTGAGGGATGCAGTAAAGAAGGATTAGTGGATCGGAAATGTGATTGTCGTATCCCAAAAGAAAATCCTGTCGTTTCCATAGAAACGTTACTCGATTTAGAAGGAAATGTCTTAGAACACATAGTATTTCATAGCGACGCAATTTCCGTGTGATTTCGTCAATGAGTGGGAGTGAGGGATGCAGTAAAGAAGGATTAGTGGATCGGAAACGAGATTGTCGTATCCCAAAAGAAAATCCTGTCGTTTCCACAAAACGTTACTCGATTTAGAAGGAAATGTCTTAGAACACATAGTATTTCATAGCGACGCAATTTCCGTGTGAATTCGTCAATGTGTGGGAGTGGGGGATGCAGTAAAGAAGGATTAGTGGATCGGAAATGAGATTGTCGTATCCCAAAAGAAAATCCTGTCGTTTCCATAGAAACGTTACTCGATTTAGAAGGAAATGTCTTAGAACACATAGTATTTCATAGCGACGCAATTTCCGTGTGAATTCGTCAATGAGTGGGAGTGAGGGATGCAGTAAAGAAGGATTAGTGGATCGGAAATGAGATTGTCGTTTCCCAAAAGAAAATCCTGTCGTTTCCATAGAAATGTTACTCGATTTAGAAGGAAATGTCTTAGAACACATAGTATTTCATAGCGACGCAATTTCCGTGTGAATTCGTCAATGAGTGGGAGTGAGGGATGCAGTAAAGAAGGATTAGTGGATCGGAAATGAGATTGTCGTATCCCAAAAGGAAATCCTGTCGTTTCCATAGAAACGTTACTCGAATTAGAAGGAAATGTCTTAGAACACATACTATATCATAGCGACGCAATTTCCGTGTGAATTCGTCAATGTGTGGGAGTGAGGGATGCAGTAATGGAGGATTAGTGGATCGGAAATGAGATTGTCGTATCCCAAAAGAAAATCCTGTCGTTTCCATAGAAACGTTACTCGATTTAGATGGAAATGTCTTAGAACACATAGTATTTCATAGCGACGCAATTTCCGTGTGAATTCGTCAATGAGTGGGAGTGAGGGATGCAGTAAAGAAGGATTAGTGGATCGGAAATGAGATTGTCGTATCCCAAAAGAAAATCCTGTCGTTTCCATAGAAATGTTACTCGATTTAGAAGGAAATGTCTCAGAACACATAGTATTTCATAGCGACGCAATTTCCGTGTGATTTCGTCAATGAGTGGGAGTGAGGGATGCAGTAAAGAAGGATTAGTGGATCGGAAACGAGATTGTCGTATCCCAAAAGAAAATCCTTTCGTTTCCATAGAAACGTTACTCGATTTAGAAGGAAATGTCTTAGAACACATAGTATTTCATAGCGGCGCAATTTCCGTGTGATTTCGTCAATGAGTGGGAGTGAGGGATGCAGTAAAGAAGGATTAGTGGATCGGAAACGAGATTGTCGTATCCCAAAAGAAAATCCTGTCGTTTCCATAGAAACGTTACTCGATTTAGAAGGAAATGTCTTAGAACACATAGTATTACATAGCGACGCAATTTCCGTGTGAATTCGTCAATGAGTGGGAGTGAGGGATGCAGTAAAGAAGGATTAGTGGATCGGAAATGAGATTGTCGTATCAAAAAAGAAAATCCTGTCGTTTCCATAGAAATGTTACTCGATTTAGAAGGAAATGTCTTAGAACACATAGTATTTCATTGCGACGCAATTTCCGTGTGAATTCGTCAATGAGTGGTAGTGAGGGATGCAGTAAAGAAGGATTAGTGGATCGGAAATGAGATTGTCGAATCCCAAAAGAAAATCCTGTCGTTTCCATAGAAACGTTACTCGATTAGGACGGAAATGTCTTAGAACACATAGTATTTCATAGCGACGCAATTTCCGTGTGAATTCGTCAATGAGTGGGAGTGAGGGATGCAGTAAAGAAGGATTAGTGGATCGGAAATGAGATTGTCGTATCCCAAAAGAAAATCCTGTCGTTTCCATAGAAATGTTACTCGATTTAGAAGGAAATGTCTTAGAACACATAGTATTTCATAGCGACGCAATTTCCGTGTGAATTCGTCAATGAGCGGTAGTGAGGGATGCAGTAAAGAAGGATTAGTGGTTCGGAAATGAGATTGTCGTATCCCAAAAGAAAATCCTGTCGTTTCCATAGAAACGTTACTCGATTTAGAAAGAAATGTCTTAGAACACATAGTATTTCATAGCGACGCAATTTCCATGTGAATTCGTCAATGAGTGGGAGTGAGGGATGCAGTAAAGAAGGATTAGTGGATCGGAAATGAGATTGTAGTTTCCCAAAAGAAAATCCTGTCGTTTCCATAGAAATGTTACTCGATTTAGAAGGAAATGTCTTAGAACACATAGTATTTCATAGCGACGCAATTTCCGTGTGAATTCGTCAATGAGTGGGAGTGAGGGATGCAGTAAAGAAGGATTAGTGGATCGGAAATGAGATTGTCGTATCCCAAAAGAAAATCCTGTCGTTTCCATAGAAACGTTACTCGAATTAGAAGGAAATGTCTTAGAACACATAGTATTTCATAGCGACGCAATTTCCGTGTGAATTCGTCAATGTGTGGGAGTGAGGGATGCAGTAAAGGAGGATTAGTGGATCGGAAATGAGATTGTCGTATCCCAAAAGAAAATCCTGTCGTTTCCATAGAAAAGTTACTCGATTTAGAAGGAAATGTCTTAGAACACATAGTATTTCATAGCGACGCAAATTCCGTGTGAATTCGTCAATGAGTGGGAGTGAGGGATGCAGTAAAGAAGGATTAGTGGATCAGAAATGAGATTGTCGTATCCCAAAAGAAAATCCTGTCGTTTCCATACAAACGTTACTTGATTTAGATGGAAATGTCTTAGAACACATAGTATTTCATAGCGACGCAATTTCCGTGTGAATTCGTCAATGAGTGGGAGTGAGGGATGCAGTAAAGAAGGATTAGTGGATCGGAAATGTGATTGTCGTATCCCAAAAGAAAATCCTGTCGTTTCCATAGAAACGTTACTCGAATTAGAAGGAAATGTCTTAGAACACATAGTATTTCACAGCGACGCAATTTCCGTGTGAATTCGTAAATGAGTGGGAGTGATGGATGCAGTAAAGAAGGATTAGTGGATCGGAAATGAGATTGTCGTATCCCAAAAGAAAATCCTGTCGTTTCCATAGAAACGTTACTCGATTTAGAAGGAAATGTCTTAGAACACATAGTATTTCATAGCGACGCAATTTCCGTGTGATTTCGTCAATGAGTGGGAGTGAGGGATGCAGTAAAGAAGGATTAGTGGATCGGAAACGAGATTGTCGTATCCCAAAAGAAAATCCTGTCGTTTCCATAGAAACGCTACTCGATTTAGAAGGAAATGTCTTAGAACAAATAGTATTTCATAGCGACGCAAATTCCGTGTGAATTCGTCAATGAGTGGGAGTGAGGGATGCAGTAAAGAAGGATTAGTGGATCAGAAATGAGATTGTCGTGTCCCAAAAGAAAATCCTGTCGTTTCCATAGAAACGTTACTCGATTTAGAAGGAAATGTCTTAGAACACATAGTATTTCATAGCGACGCAATTTCCGTGTGAATTCGTCAATGAGTGGGAATGAGGGATGCAGTAAAGAAGGATTAGTGGATCGGAAATGTGATTGTCGTATCCCAAAAGAAAATACTGTCGTTTCCATAGAAACGTTACTCGAATTAGAAGGAAACGTCTTAGAACACATAGTTTATTCATAGCGACGCAGTATCCGTGTGAATTCGTCAATAATTGGGAGTGAGGGATGCAGTAAAGAAGGATTAGTGGATCATAATTCAGATTGTCGTATCCCAAAAGAAAATCCTGTCGTTTCCATAGAAACGTTACTCGATTTAGAAGGAAATGTCTTAGAACACATAGTATTTCATAGCGACGCAATTTCCGTGTGAATTCGTCAATGAGTGGGAGTGAGTGATGCAGTAAAGAAGGATTAGTGGATCGGAAATGAGATTGTCGTATCCCAAAAGAAAATCCTGTCGTTTCCATAGAAACGCTACTCGATTTAGAAGGAAATGTCTTAGAACAAATAGTATTTCATAGCGACGCAATTTCCGTGTGAATTCGTCAGTGTGTGGGAGTGAGGGATGCAGTAAAGAAGGATTAGTGGATCGGAAATGAGATTGTCATACCCCAAAAGAAAATCCTGTCGTTTCTATAGAAACGTTACTCGATTTAGAAGGAAATGTCTTAGAACACATAGTATTTCATAGCGACGCAAATTCCGTGTGAATTCGTCAATGAGTGGGAGTGAGGGATGCAGTAAAGAAGGATTAGTGGATCGGAAATGTGATTGTCGTATCCCAAAAGAAAATCCTGTCGTTTCCATAGAAACGTGACACGAATTAGAAGGAAATGTCTTAGAACACATAGTATTTAACAGCGACGCAATTTCCGAGTGAATTCGTCAATGAGTGGGAGTGAGGGATGCAGTAAAGAAGGATTAGTGGATCGGAAATGTGATTGTCGTAACCCAAAAGAAAATCCTGTCGTTTCCATAGAAACGTTACTCGATTTAGAAGGAAATGTCTTAGAACACATAGTATTTCATAGCGACGCAATTTCCGTGTGAATTCGTCAGTGTGTGGGAGTGAGGGATGCAGTAAAGAAGGATTAGTGGATCGGAAATGAGATTGTCGTATCCCAAAAGAAAATCCTGTCGTTTCCATAGAAACGTTACTGGATTTAGAAGGAAATGTCTTAGAACACATAGTATTTCATAGCGACGCAATTTCCGTGTGAATTCGTCAATGAGTGGGAGTTAGGGATGCAGTAAAGAAGGATTAGTGGATCGGAAATGTGATTGTCGTATCCCAAAAGAAAATCCTGTCGTTTCCATAGAAACGTTACTCGATTTAGAAGGAAATGTCTTAGAACACATAGTATTTCATAGCGACGCAATTTCCGTGTGATTTCGGCAATGAGTGGGAGTGAGGGATGCAGTAAAGAAGGATTAGTGGATCGGAAACGAGATTGTCGTATCCCAAAAGAAAATCCTGTCGTTTCCACAAAACGTTACTCGATTTAGAAGGAAATGTCTTAGAACACATAGTATTTCATAGCGACGCAATTTCCGTGTGAATTCGTCAATGTGTGGGAGTGGGGGATGCAGTAAAGAAGGATTAGTGGATCGGAAATGAGATTGTCGTATCCCAAAAGAAAATCCTGTCGTTTCCATAGAAACGTTACTCGATTTAGAAGGAAATGTCTTAGAACACATAGTATTTCATAGCGACGCAATTTCCGTGTGAATTCGTCAATGAGTGGGAGTGAGGGATGCAGTAAAGAAGGATTAGTGGATCGGAAATGAGATTGTCGTTTCCCAAAAGAAAATCCTGTCGTTTCCATAGAAATGTTACTCGATTTAGAAGGAAATGTCTTAGAACACATAGTATTTCATAGCGACGCAATTTCCGTGTGAATTCGTCAATGAGTGGGAGTGAGGGATGCAGTAAAGAAGGATTAGTGTATCGGAAATGAGATTGTCGTATCCCAAAAGGAAATCCTGTCGTTTCCATAGAAACGTCACTCGAAATAGAAGTTAATGTCTTAGAACACATACTATATCATAGCGACGCAATTTCCGTGTGAATTCGTCAATGTGTGGGAGTGAGGGATGCAGTAAAGGAGGATTAGTGGATCGGAAATGAGATTGTCGTATCCCAAAAGAAAATCCCGTCGTTTCCATAGAAACGTTACTCGATTTAGATGGAAATGTCTTAGAACACATAGTATTTCATAGCGACGCAATTTCCGTGTGAATTCGTCAATGAGTGGGAGTGAGGGATGCAGTAAAGAAAGATTAGTGGATCGGAAATGAGATTGTCGTATCCCAAAGGAAAATCCTGTCGTTTCCATAGAAATTTTACTCGATTTAGAAGGAAATGTCTTAGAACACATAGTATTTCATAGCGACGCAATTTCCATGTGAATTCGTCATTGAGCGGTAGTGAGGGATGCAGTAAAGAAGGATTAGTGGATCGGAAATGAGATTGTCGTATCCCAAAAGAAAATCCTGTCGTTTCCATAGAAACGTTACTCGATTTAGATGGAAATGTCTTAGAACACATAGTATTTCATAGCGACGCAATTTCCGTGTGAATTCGTCAATGAGTGGGAGTGAGGGATGCAGGAAAGAAGGATTAGTGGATCGGAAATGAGATTGTAGTTTCCCAAAAGAAAATCCTGTCGTTTCCTAAGAAATGTTACTCGATTTAGAAGGAAATGTTTTAGAACACATAGTATTTCATAGCGACGCAATTTCCGTGTGAATTCGTCAATGAGTGGGAGTTAGGGATGCAGTAAAGAAGGATTAGTGGATCGGAAATGAGATTGTCGTATCCCAAAAGAAAATCCTGTCGTTTCCATAGAAACGTTACTCGATTTAGAAGGAAATGTCTTAGAACACATAGTATTTCATAGCGACGCAATTTCCGTGTGAATTCGTCAATGTGTGGGAGTGAGGGATGCAGTAAAGGAGGATTAGTGGGTCGGAAATGAGATTGTCGTATCCCAAAAGAAAATCCTGTCGTTTCCATAGAAAAGTTACTCGATTTAGAAGGAAATGTCTTAGAACACATAGTATTTCATAGCGACGCAAATTCCGTGTGAATTCGTCAATTAGTGGGAGAGAGGGATGCAGTAAAGAAGGATTAGTGGATCAGAAATGAGATTGTCGTATTCCAAAAGAAAATCCTGTCGTTTCCATACAAACGTTACTCGATTTAGAAGGAAATGTCTTAGAACACATAGTATTTCATAGCGACGCAATTTCCGTGTGAATTCGTCAATGAGTGGGAGTGAGGGATGCAGTAAAGAAGGATTAGTATATCGGAAATGAGATTGTCGTATCCCAAAAGAAAATCCTGTCGTTTCCATAGAAACGTTACTCGATTTAGAAGGAAATGTCTTAGAACACATAGTATTTCATAGCGACGCAATTTCCGTGTGATTTCGTCAATGAGTGGGAGTGAGGGATGCAGTAAAGAAGGATTAGTGGATCGGAAACGAGATTGTCGTATCCCAAAAGAAAATCCTGTCGTTTCCATAGAAACGTTACTCGATTTAGAAGGAAATGTCTTAGAACACATAGTATTTCATAGCGACGCAATTTCCGTGTGATTTCGTCAATGAGTGGGAGTGAGCGATGCAGTAAAGAAGGATTAGTGGATCGGAAATGACAGTGTCGTATCCCAAAAGAAAATCCTGTCGTTTCCATAGAAACGTTACTCGAATTAGAAGGAAATGTCTTAGAACACATAGTATTTCATAGCGACGCAATTTCCGTGTGAATTCGTCAATGAGTGGTAGTGAGGGATGCAGTAAAGAAGGATTAGTGGATCGGAAATGAGATTGTCGAATCCCAAAAGAAAATCCTGTCGTTTCCATAGAAACGTTACTCGATTAGGACGGAAATGTCTTAGAACACATAGTATTTCATAGCGACGCAATTTCCGTGTGATTTCGTCAATGAGTGGGAGTGAGGGATGCAGTAAAGAAGGATTAGTGGATCGGAAATGAGATTGTCGTATCAAAAAAGAAAATCCTGTCGTTTCCATAGAAATGTTACTCGATTTAGAAGGAAATGTCTTAGAACACATAGTATTTCATTGCGACGCAATTTCCGTGTGAATTCGTCAATGAGTGGTAGTGAGGGATGCAGTAAAGAAGGATTAGTGGATCGGAAATGAGATTGTCGAATCCCAAAAGAAAATCCTGTCGTTTCCATAGAAACGTTACTCGATTAGGACGGAAATGTCTTAGAACACATAGTATTTCATAGCGACGCAATTTCCGTGTGAATTCGTCAATGAGTGGGAGTGAGGGATGCAGTAAAGAAGGATTAGTGGATCGGAAATGAGATTGTCGTATCCCAAAAGAAAATCCTGTCGTTTCCATAGAAATGTTACTCGATTTAGAAGGAAATGTCTTAGAACACATAGTATTTCATAGCGACGCAATTTCCGTGTGAATTCGTCAATGAGCGGTAGTGAGGGATGCAGTAAAGAAGGATTAGTGGATCGGAAATGAGATTGTCGTATCCCAAAAGAAAATCCTGTCGTTTCCATAGAAACGTTACTCGATTTAGAAAGAAATGTCTTAGAACACATAGTATTTCATAGCGACGCAATTTCCATGTGAATTCGTCAATGAGTGGGAGTGAGGGATGCAGTAAAGAAGGATTAGTGGATCGGAAATGAGATTGTAGTTTCCCAAAAGAAAATCCTGTCGTTTCCATAGAAATGTTACTCGATTTAGAAGGAAATGTCTTAGAACACATAGTATTTCATAGCGACGCAATTTCCGTGTGAATTCGTCAATGAGTGGGAGTGAGGGATGCAGTAAAGAAGGATTAGTGGATCGGAAATGAGATTGTCGTATCCCAAAAGAAAATCCTGTCGTTTCCATAGAAACGTTACTCGAATTAGAAGGAAATGTCTTAGAACACATAGTATTTCATAGCGACGCAATTTCCGTGTGAATTCGTCAATGTGTGGGAGTGAGGGATGCAGTAAAGGAGGATTAGTGGATCGGAAATGAGATTGTCGTATCCCAAAAGAAAATCCTGTCGTTTCCATAGAAAAGTTACTCGATTTAGAAGGAAATGTCTTAGAACACATAGTATTTCATAGCGACGCAAATTCCGTGTGAATTCGTCAATGAGTGGGAGTGAGGGATGCAGTAAAGAAGGATTAGTGGATCAGAAATGAGATTGTCGTATCCCAAAAGAAAATCCTGTCGTTTCCATACAAACGTTACTTGATTTAGATGGAAATGTCTTAGAACACATAGTATTTCATAGCGACGCAATTTCCGTGTGAATTCGTCAATGAGTGGGAGTGAGGGATGCAGTAAAGAAGGATTAGTGGATCGGAAATGTGATTGTCGTATCCCAAAAGAAAATCCTGTCGTTTCCATAGAAACGTTACTCGAATTAGAAGGAAATGTCTTAGAACACATAGTATTTCACAGCGACGCAATTTCCGTGTGAATTCGTAAATGAGTGGGAGTGAGGGATGCAGTAAAGAAGGATTAGTGGATCGGAAATGAGATTGTCGTATCCCAAAAGAAAATCCTGTCGTTTCCATAGAAACGTTACTCGATTTAGAAGGAAATGTCTTAGAACACATAGTATTTCATAGCGACGCAATTTCCGTGTGATTTCGTCAATGAGTGGGAGTGAGGGATGCAGTAAAGAAGGATTAGTGGATCGGAAACGAGATTGTCGTATCCCAAAAGAAAATCCTGTCGTTTCCATAGAAACGCTACTCGATTTAGAAGGAAATGTCTTAGAACAAATAGTATTTCATAGCGACGCAAATTCCGTGTGAATTCGTCAATGAGTGGGAGTGAGGGATGCAGTAAAGAAGGATTAGTGGATCGGAAATGAGATTGTCGTGTCCCAAAAGAAAATCCTGTCGTTTCCATAGAAACGTTACTCGATTTAGAAGGAAATGTCTTAGAACACATAGTATTTCATAGCGACGCAATTTCCGTGTGAATTCGTCAATGAGTGGGAATGAGGGATGCAGTAAAGAAGGATTAGTGGATCGGAAATGTGATTGTCGTATCCCAAAAGAAAATACTGTCGTTTCCATAGAAACGTTACTCGAATTAGAAGGAAACGTCTTAGAACACATAGTTTATTCATAGCGACGCAGTATCCGTGTGAATTCGTCAATGATTGGGAGTGAGGGATGCAGTAAAGAAGGATTAGTGGATCATAATTGAGATTGTCGTATCCCAAAAGAAAATCCTGTCGTTTCCATAGAAACGTTACTCGATTTAGAAGGAAATGTCTTAGAACACATAGTATTTCATAGCGACGCAATTTCCGTGTGAATTCGTCAATGAGTGGGAGTGAGGGATGTAGTAAAGAAGGATTAGTGGATCGGAAATGAGATTGTCGTATCCCAAAAGAAAATCCTGTCGTTTCCATAGAAACGCTACTCGATTTAGAAGGAAATGTCTTAGAACAAATAGTATTTCATAGCGACGCAATTTCCGTGTGAATTCGTCAGTGTGTGGGAGTGAGGGATGCAGTAAAGAAGGATTAGTGGATCGGAAATGAGATTGTCATACCCCAAAAGAAAATCCTGTCGTTTCTATAGAAACGTTACTCGATTTAGAAGGAAATGTCTTAGAACACATAGTATTTCATAGCGACGCAAATTCCGTGTGAATTCGTCAATGAGTGGGAGTGAGGGATGCAGTAAAGAAGGATTAGTGGATCGGAAATGAGATTGTCGAATCCCAAAAGAAAATCCTGTCGTTTCCATAGAAACGTTACTCGATTAGGACGGAAATGTCTTAGAACACATAGTATTTCATAGCGACGCAATTTCCGTGTGATTTCGTCAATGAGTGGGAGTGAGGGATGCAGTAAAGAAGGATTAGTGGATCGGAAATGAGATTGTCGTATCAAAAAAGAAAATCCTGTCGTTTCCATAGAAATGTTACTCGATTTAGAAGGAAATGTCTTAGAACACATAGTATTTCATTGCGACGCAATTTCCGTGTGAATTCGTCAATGAGTGGTAGTGAGGGATGCAGTAAAGAAGGATTAGTGGATCGGAAATGAGATTGTCGAATCCCAAAAGAAAATCCTGTCGTTTCCATAGAAACGTTACTCGATTAGGACGGAAATGTCTTAGAACACATAGTATTTCATAGCGACGCAATTTCCGTGTGAATTCGTCAATGAGTGGGAGTGAGGGATGCAGTAAAGAAGGATTAGTGGATCGGAAATGAGATTGTCGTATCCCAAAAGAAAATCCTGTCGTTTCCATAGAAATGTTACTCGATTTAGAAGGAAATGTCTTAGAACACATAGTATTTCATAGCGACGCAATTTCCGTGTGAATTCGTCAATGAGCGGTAGTGAGGGATGCAGTAAAGAAGGATTAGTGGATCGGAAATGAGATTGTCGTATCCCAAAAGAAAATCCTGTCGTTTCCATAGAAACGTTACTCGATTTAGAAAGAAATGTCTTAGAACACATAGTATTTCATAGCGACGCAATTTCCATGTGAATTCGTCAATGAGTGGGAGTGAGGGATGCAGTAAAGAAGGATTAGTGGATCGGAAATGAGATTGTAGTTTCCCAAAAGAAAATCCTGTCGTTTCCATAGAAATGTTACTCGATTTAGAAGGAAATGTCTTAGAACACATAGTATTTCATAGCGAAGCAATTTCCGTGTGAATTCGTCAATGAGTGGGAGTGAGGGATGCAGTAAAGAAGGATTAGTGGATCGGAAATGAGATTGTCGTATCCCAAAAGAAAATCCTGTCGTTTCCATAGAAACGTTACTCGAATTAGAAGGAAATGTCTTAGAACACATAGTATTTCATAGCGACGCAATTTCCGTGTGAATTCGTCAATGAGTGGGAGTGAGGGATGCAGTAAAGGAGGATTAGTGGATCGGAAATGAGATTGTCGTATCCCAAAAGAAAATCCTGTCGTTTCCATAGAAAAGTTACTCGATTTAGAAGGAAATGTCTTAGAACACATAGTATTTCATAGCGACGCAAATTCCGTGTGAATTCGTCAATGAGTGGGAGTGAGGGATGCAGTAAAGAAGGATTAGTGGATCAGAAATGAGATTGTCGTATCCCAAAAGAAAATCCTGTCGTTTCCATACAAACGTTACTTGATTTAGATGGAAATGTCTTAGAACACATAGTATTTCATAGCGACGCAATTTCCGTGTGAATTCGTCAATGAGTGGGAGTGAGGGATGCAGTAAAGAAGGATTAGTGGATCGGAAATGTGATTGTCGTATCCCAAAAGAAAATCCTGTCGTTTCCATAGAAACGTTACTCGAATTAGAAGGAAATGTCTTAGAACACATAGTATTTCACAGCGACGCAATTTCCGTGTGAATTCGTAAATGAGTGGGAGTGAGGGATGCAGTAAAGAAGGATTAGTGGATCGGAAATGAGATTGTCGTATCCCAAAAGAAAATCCTGTCGTTTCCATAGAAACGTTACTCGATTTAGAAGGAAATGTCTTAGAACACATAGTATTTCATAGCGACGCAATTTCCGTGTGATTTCGTCAATGAGTGGGAGTGAGGGATGCAGTAAAGAAGGATTAGTGGATCGGAAACGAGATTGTCGTATCCCAAAAGAAAATCCTGTCGTTTCCATAGAAACGCTACTCGATTTAGAAGGAAATGTCTTAGAACAAATAGTATTTCATAGCGACGCAAATTCCGTGTGAATTCGTCAATGAGTGGGAGTGAGGGATGCAGTAAAGAAGGATTAGTGGATCAGAAATGAGATTGTCGTGTCCCAAAAGAAAATCCTGTCGTTTCCATAGAAACGTTACTCGATTTAGAAGGAAATGTCTTAGAACACATAGTATTTCATAGCGACGCAATTTCCGTGTGAATTCGTCAATGAGTGGGAATGAGGGATGCAGTAAAGAAGGATTAGTGGATCGGAAATGTGATTGTCGTATCCCAAAAGAAAATACTGTCGTTTCCATAGAAACGTTACTCGAATTAGAAGGAAACGTCTTAGAACACATAGTTTATTCATAGCGACGCAGTATCCGTGTGAATTCGTCAATGATTGGGAGTGAGGGATGCAGTAAAGAAGGATTAGTGGATCATAATTGAGATTGTCGTATCCCAAAAGAAAATCCTGTCGTTTCCATAGAAACGTTACTCGATTTAGAAGGAAATGTCTTAGAACACATAGTATTTCATAGCGACGCAATTTCCGTGTGAATTCGTCAATGAGTGGGAGTGAGGGATGCAGTAAAGAAGGATTAGTGGATCGGAAATGAGATTGTCGTATCCCAAAAGAAAATCCTGTCGTTTCCATAGAAACGCTACTCGATTTAGAAGGAAATGTCTTAGAACAAATAGTATTTCATAGCGACGCAATTTCCGTGTGAATTCGTCAGTGTGTGGGAGTGAGGGATGCAGTAAAGAAGGATTAGTGGATCGGAAATGAGATTGTCATACCCCAAAAGAAAATCCTGTCGTTTCTATAGAAACGTTACTCGATTTAGAAGGAAATGTCTTAGAACACATAGTATTTCATAGCGACGCAAATTCCGTGTGAATTCGTCAATGAGTGGGAGTGAGGGATGCAGTAAAGAAGGATTAGTGGATCGGAAATGTGATTGTCGTATCCCAAAAGAAAATCCTGTCGTTTCCATAGAAACGTGACACGAATTAGAAGGAAATGTCTTAGAACACATAGTATTTAACAGCGACGCAATTTCCGAGTGAATTCGTCAATGAGTGGGAGTGAGGGAAGCAGTAAAGAAGGATTAGTGGATCGGAAATGTGATTGTCGTAACCCAAAAGAAAATCCTGTCGTTTCCATAGAAACGTTACTCGATTTAGAAGGAAATGTCTTAGAACACATAGTATTTCATAGCGACGCAATTTCCGTGTGAATTCGTCAGTGTGTGGGAGTGAGGGATGCAGTAAAGAAGGATTAGTGGATCGGAAATGAGATTGTCGTATCCCAAAAGAAAATCCTGTCGTTTCCATAGAAACGTTACTGGATTTAGAAGGAAATGTCTTAGAACACATAGTATTTCATAGCGACGCAATTTCCGTGTGAATTCGTCAATGAGTGGGAGTTAGGGATGCAGTAAAGAAGGATTAGTGGATCGGAAATGTGATTGTCGTATCCCAAAAGAAAATCCTGTCGTTTCCATAGAAACGTTACTCGATTTAGAAGGAAATGTCTTAGAACACATAGTATTTCATAGCGACGCAATTTCCGTGTGATTTCGGCAATGAGTGGGAGTGAGGGATGCAGTAAAGAAGGATTAGTGGATCGGAAACGAGATCGTCGTATCCCAAAAGAAAATCCTGTCGTTTCCACAAAACGTTACTCGATTTAGAAGGAAATGTCTTAGAACACATAGTATTTCATAGCGACGCAATTTCCGTGTGAATTCGTCAATGTGTGGGAGTGGGGGATGCAGTAAAGAAGGATTAGTGGATCGGAAATGAGATTGTCGTATCCCAAAAGAAAATCCTGTCGTTTCCATAGAAACGTTACTCGATTTAGAAGGAAATGTCTTAGAACACATAGTATTTCATAGCGACGCAATTTCCGTGTGAATTCGTCAATGAGTGGGAGTGAGGGATGCAGTAAAGAAGGATTAGTGGATCGGAAATGAGATTGTCGTTTCCCAAAAGAAAATCCTGTCGTTTCCATAGAAATGTTACTCGATTTAGAAGGAAATGTCTTAGAACACATAGTATTTCATAGCGACGCAATTTCCGTGTGAATTCGTCAATGAGTGGGAGTGAGGGATGCAGTAAAGAAGGATTAGTGTATCGGAAATGAGATTGTCGTATCCCAAAAGGAAATCCTGTCGTTTCCATAGAAACGTCACTCGAATTAGAAGTTAATGTCTTAGAACACATACTATATCATAGCGACGCAATTTCCGTGTGAATTCGTCAATGTGTGGGAGTGAGGGATGCAGTAAAGGAGGATTAGTGGATCGGAAATGAGATTGTCGTATCCCAAAAGAAAATCCCGTCGTTTCCATAGAAACGTTACTCGATTTAGATGGAAATGTCTTAGAACACATAGTATTTCATAGCGACGCAATTTCCGTGTGAATTCGTCAATGAGTGGGAGTGAGGGATGCAGTAAAGAAAGATTAGTGGATCGGAAATGAGATTGTCGTATCCCAAAGGAAAATCCTGTCGTTTCCATAGAAATTTTACTCGATTTAGAAGGAAATGTCTTAGAACACATAGTATTTCATAGCGACGCAATTTCCATGTGAATTCGTCATTGAGCGGTAGTGAGGGATGCAGTAAAGAAGGATTAGTTGATCGGAAATGAGATTGTCGTATCCCAAAAGAAAATCCTGTCGTTTCCATAGAAACGTTACTCGATTTAGATGGAAATGTCTTAGAACACATAGTATTTCATAGCGACGCAATTTCCGTGTGAATTCGTCAATGAGTGGGAGTGAGGGATGCAGGAAAGAAGGATTAGTGGATCGGAAATGAGATTGTAGTTTCCCAAAAGAAAATCCTGTCGTTTCCTAAGAAATGTTACTCGATTTAGAAGGAAATGTTTTAGAACACATAGTATTTCATAGCGACGCAATTTCCGTGTGAATTCGTCAATGAGTGGGAGTGAGGGATGCAGTAAAGAAGGATTAGTGGATCGGAAATGAGATTGTCGTATCCCAAAAGAAAATCCTGTCGTTTCCATAGAAACGTTACTCGATTTAGAAGGAAATGTCTTAGAACACATAGTATTTCATAGCGACGCAATTTCCGTGTGAATTCGTCAATGTGTGGGAGTGAGGGATGCAGTAAAGGAGGATTAGTGGATCGGAAATGAGATTGTCGTATCCCAAAAGAAAATCCTGTCGTTTCCATAGAAAAGTTACTCGATTTAGAAGGAAATGTCTTAGAACACATAGTATTTCATAGCGACGCAAATTCCGTGTGAATTCGTCAATTAGTGGGAGAGAGGGATGCAGTAAAGAAGGATTAGTGGATCAGAAATGAGATTGTCGTATTCCAAAAGAAAATCCTGTCGTTTCCATACAAACGTTACTCGATTTAGAAGGAAATGTCTTAGAACACATAGTAATTCATAGCGACGCAATTTCCGTGTGAATTCGTCAATGAGTGGGAGTGAGGGATGCAGTAAAGAAGGATTAGTGGATCGGAAATGAGATTGTCGTATCCCAAAAGAAAATCCTGTCGTTTCCATAGAAACGTTACTCGATTTAGAAGGAAATGTCTTAGAACACATAGTATTTCATAGCGACGCAATTTCCGTGTGATTTCGTCAATGAGTGGGAGTGAGGGATGCAGTAAAGAAGGATTAGTGGATCGGAAACGAGATTGTCGTATCCCAAAAGAAAATCCTGTCGTTTCCATAGAAACGTTACTCGATTTAGAATGAAATGTCTTAGAACACATAGTATTTCATAGCGACGCAATTTCCGTGTGATTTCGTCAATGAGTGGGAGTGAGGGATGCAGTAAAGAAGGATTAGTGGATCGGAAACGAGATTGTCGTATTCCAAAAGAAAATCCTGTCGTTTCCATAGAAACGTTACTCGATTTAGAAGGAAACGTCTTAGAACACATAGTATCTCATAGCGACGCAATTTCCGTGTGAATTCGTCAATGAGTGGGAGTGAGGGATGCAGTAAAGAAGGATTAGTGGATCGGAAATGAGATTGTAGTTTCCCAAAAGAAAATCCTGTCGTTTCCATAGAAATGTTACTCGATTTAGAAGGAAATGTCTTAGAACACATAGTATTTCATAGCGACGCAATTTCCGTGTGAATTCGTCAATGAGTGGGAGTGAGGGATGCAGTAAAGAAGGATTAGTGGATCGGAAATGAGATTGTCGTATCCCAAAAGAAAATCCTGTCGTTTCCATAGAAACGTTACTCGAATTAGAAGGAAATGTCTTAGAACACATAGTATTTCATAGCGACGCAATTTCCGTGTGAATTCGTCATTGTGTGGGAGTGAGGGATGCAGTAAAGGAGGATTAGTGGATCGGAAATGAGATTGTCGTATCCCAAAAGAAAATCCTGTCGTTTCCATAGAAAAGTTACTCGATTTAGAAGGAAATGTCTTAGAACACATAGTATTTCATAGCGACGCAAATTCCGTGTGAATTCGTCAATGAGTGGGAGAGAGGGATGCAGTAAAGAAGGATTAGTGGATCAGAAATGAGATTGTCGTATCCCAAAAGAAAATCCTGTCGTTTCCATACAAACGTTACTCGATTTAGAAGGAAATGTCTTAGAACACATAGTATTTCATAGCGACGCAATTTCCGTGTGAATTCGTCAATGAGTGGGAGTGAGGGATGCAGTAAAGAAGGATTAGTGGATCGGAAATGAGATTGTCGTATCCCAAAAGAAAATCCTGTCGTTTCCATAGAAACGTTACTCGAATTACAAGGAAATGTCTTAGAACACATAGTATTTCATAGCGACGCAATTTCCGTGTGATTTCGTCAATGAGTGGGAGTGAGGGATGCAGTAAAGAAGGATTAGTGGATCGGAAATGTGATTGTCGTATCCCAAAAGAAAATCCTGTCGTTTCCATAGAAACGTTACTCGATTTAGAAGGAAATGTCTTAGAACACATAGTATTTCATAGCGACGCAATTTCCGTGTGATTTCGTCAATGAGTGGGAGTGAGGGATGCAGTAAAGAAGGATTAGTGGATCGGAAACGAGATTGTCGTATCCCAAAAGAAAATCCTGTCGTTTCCATAGAAACGTTACTCGATTTAGAAGGAAATGTCTTAGAACACATAGTATTTCATAGCGACGCAATTTCCGTGTGATTTCGTCAATGAGTGGGAGTGAGGGATGCAGTAAAGAAGGATTAGTGGATCGGAAACGAGATTGTCGTATCCCAAAAGAAAATCCTGTCGTTTCCATAGAAACGTTACTCGATTTAGAAGGAAACGTCTTAGAACACATAGTATTTCATAGCGACGCAATTTCCGTGTGAATTCGTCAATGAGTGGGAGTGAGGGATGCAGTAAAGAAGGATTAGTGGATCGGAAATGAGATTGTAGTTTCCCAAAAGAAAATCCTGTCGTTTCCATAGAAATGTTACTCGATTTAGAAGGAAATGTCTTAGAACACATAGTATTTCATAGCGACGCAATTTCCGTGTGAATTCGTCAATGAGTGGGAGTGAGGGATGCAGTAAAGAAGGATTAGTGGATCGGAAATGAGATTGTCGTATCCCAAAAGAAAATCCTGTCGTTTCCATAGAAACGTTACTCGAATTAGAAGGAAATGTCTTAGAACACATAGTATTTCATAGCGACGCAATTTCCGTGTGAATTCGTCATTGTGTGGGAGTGAGGGATGCAGTAAAGGAGGATTAGTGGATCGGAAATGAGATTGTCGTATCCCAAAAGAAAATCCTGTCGTTTCCATAGAAAAGTTACTCGATTTAGAAGGAAATGTCTTAGAACACATAGTATTTCATAGCGACGCAAATTCCGTGTGAATTCGTCAATGAGTGGTAGAGAGGGATGCAGTAAAGAAGGATTAGTGGATCAGAAATGAGATTGTCGTATCCCAAAAGAAAATCCTGTCGTTTCCATACAAACGTTACTCGATTTAGAAGGAAATGTCTTAGAACACATAGTATTTCATAGCGACGCAATTTCCGTGTGAATTCGTCAATGAGTGGGAGTGAGGGATGCAGTAAAGAAGGATTAGTGGATCGGAAATGAGATTGTCGTATCCCAAAAGAAAATCCTGTCGTTTCCATAGAAACGTTACTCGAATTACAAGGAAATGTCTTAGAACACATAGTATTTCATAGCGACGCAATTTCCGTGTGATTTCTCAATGAGTGGGAGTGAGGGATGCAGTAAAGAAGGATTAGTGGATCGGAAATGTGATTGTCGTATCCCAAAAGAAAATCCTGTCGTTTCCATAGAAACGTTACTCGATTTAGAAGGAAATGTCTTAGAACACATAGTATTTCATAGCGACGCAATTTCCGTGTGATTTCGTCAATGAGTGGGAGTGAGGGATGCAGTAAAGAAGGATTAGTGGATCGGAAATGTGATTGTCGTATCCCAAAAGAAAATCCTGTCGTTTCCATAGAAACGTTACTCGATTTAGAAGGAAATGTCTTAGAACACATAGTATTTCATAGCGACGCAATTTCCGTGTGATTTCGTCAATGAGTGGGAGTGAGGGATGCAGTAAAGAAGGATTAGTGGATCGGAAACGAGATTGTCGTATCCCAAAAGAAAATCCTGTCGTTTCCATAGAAACGTTACTCGATTTAGAAGGAAATGTCTTAGAACACATAGTATTTCATAGCGACGCAATTTCCGTGTGATTTCGTCAATGAGTGGGAGTGAGGGATGCAGTAAAGAAGGATTAGTGGATCGGAAACGAGATTGTCGTATCCCAAAAGAAAATCCTGTCGTTTCCATAGAAACGTTACTCGATTTAGAAGGAAACGTCTTAGAACACATAGTATTTCATAGCGACGCAATTTCCGTGTGAATTCGTCAATGAGTGGGAGTGAGGGATGCAGTAAAGAAGGATTAGTGGATCGGAAATGAGATTGTAGTTTCCCAAAAGAAAATCCTGTCGTTTCCATAGAAATGTTACTCGATTTAGAAGGAAATGTCTTAGAACACATAGTATTTCATAGCGACGCAATTTCCGTGTGAATTCGTCAATGAGTGGGAGTGAGGGATGCAGTAAAGAAGGATTAGTGGATCGGAAATGAGATTGTCGTATCCCAAAAGAAAATCCTGTCGTTTCCATAGAAACGTTACTCGAATTAGAAGGAAATGTCTTAGAACACATAGTATTTCATAGCGACGCAATTTCCGTGTGAATTCGTCAATGAGTGGGAGTGAGGGATGCAGTAAAGAAGGATTAGTGGATCGGAAATGAGATTGTCGTATCCCAAAAGAAAATCCTGTCGTTTCCATAGAAACGTTACTCGAATTACAAGGAAATGTCTTAGAACACATAGTATTTCATAGCGACGCAATTTCCGTGTGATTTCGTCAATGAGTGGGAGTGAGGGATGCAGTAAAGAAGGATTAGTGGATCGGAAATGTGATTGTCGTATCCCAAAAGAAAATCCTGTCGTTTCCATAGAAACGTTACTCGATTTAGAAGGAAATGTCTTAGAACACATAGTATTTCATAGCGACGCAATTTCCGTGTGATTTCGTCAATGAGTGGGAGTGAGGGATGCAGTAAAGAAGGATTAGTGGATCGGAAACGAGATTGTCGTATCCCAAAAGAAAATCCTTTCGTTCCCATAGAAACGTTACTCGATTTAGAAGGAAACGTCTTAGAACACATAGTATTTCATAGCGACGCAATTTCCGTGTGAATTCGTCAATGAGTGGGAGTGAGGGATGCAGTAAAGAAGGATTAGTGGATCGGAAATGAGATTGTCGTATCCCAAAAGAAAATCCTGTCGTTTCCATAGAAATGTTACTCGATTTAGAAGGAAATGTCTTAGAACACATAGTATTTCATAGCGACGCAATTTCCGTGTGAATTCGTCAATGAGTGGTAGTGAGGGATGCAGTAAAGAAGGAATAGTGGATCGGAAATGAGATTGTCGTATCCCAAAAGAAAATCCTGTCGTTTCCATAGAAACGTTACTCGATTAGGAAGGAAACGTCTTAGAACACATAGTATTTCATAGCGACGCAATTTCCGTGTGAATTCGTCAATGAGTGGGAGTGAGGGATGCAGTAAAGAAGGATTAGTGGATCGGAAATGAGATTGTCGTATCCCAAAAGAAAATCCTGTCGTTTCCATAGAAATGTTACTCGATTTAGTAGGAAATGTCTTAGAACACATAGTATTTCATAGCGACGCAATTTCCGTGTGAATTCGTCAATGAGTAGGAGTGAGGGATGCAGTAAAGGAGGATTAGTGGATCGGAAATGAGATTGTCGTATCCCAAAAGAAAATCCTGTCGTTTCCATAGAAAAGTTACTCGATTTAGAAGGAAATGTCTTAGAACACATAGTATTTCATAGCGACGCAAATTCCGTGTGAATTCGTCAATGAGTGGGAGTGAGGGATGCAGTAAAGAAGGATTAGTGGATCAGAAATGAGATTGTCGTATCCCAAAAGAAAATCCTGTCGTTTCCATACAAACGTTACTCGATTTAGAAGGAAATGTCTTAGAACACATAGTATCTCATAGCGACTCAATTTCCGTGTGAATTCGTCAATGAGTGGGAGTGAGGGATGCAGTAAAGAAGGATTAGTGGATCGGAAATGTGATTGTCGTATCCCAAAAGAAAATCCTGTCGTTTCCATAGAAACGTTACTCGAATTAGAAGGAAATGTCTTAGAACACATAGTATTTCACAGCGACGCAATTTCCGTGTGAATTCGTCAATGAGTGGGAGTGAGGGATGCAGTAAAGAACGATTAGTGGATCGGAAACGAGATTGTCGTATCCCAAAAGAAAATCCTGTCGTTTCCATAGAAACGTTAATCGATTTAGAAGGAAATGTCTTAGAACACATAGTATTTCATAGCGACGCAATTTCCGTGTGATTTCGTCAATGAGTGGGAGTGAGGGATGCAGTAAAGAAGGATTAGTGGATCGGAAACGAGATTGTCGTATCCCAAAAGAAAATCCTGTCGTTTCCATAGAAACGTTACTCGATTTAGAAGGAAATGTCTTAGAACACATAGTATTTCATAGCGACGCAATTTCCGTGTGAATTCGTCAATGAGTGGGAGTGAGGGATGCAGTAAAGAAGGATTAGTGGATCGGAAACGAGATTGTCGTATCCCAAAAGAAAATCCTGTCGTCTCCATAGAAACGTTACTCGATTTAGAAGGAAACGTCTTAGAACACATAGTATTTCATAGCGACGCAATTTCCGTGTGAATTCGTCAATGAGTGGGAGTGAGGGATGCAGTAAAGAAGGATTAGTGGATCGGAAATGAGATTGTAGTTTCCCAAAAGAAAATCCTGTCGTTTCCATAGAAATGTTACTCGATTTAGAAGGAAATGTCTTAGAACACATAGTATTTCATAGCGACGCAATTTCCGTGTGAATTCGTCAATGAGTGGGAGTGAGGGATGCAGTAAAGAAGGATTAGTGGATCGGAAATGAGATTGTCGTATCCCAAAAGAAAATCCTGTCGTTTCCATAGAAACGTTACTCGAATTAGAAGGAAATGTCTTAGAACACATAGTATTTCATAGCGACGCAATTTCCGTGTGAATTCGTCATTGTGTGGGAGTGAGGGATGCAGTAAAGGAGGATTAGTGGATCGGAAATGAGACTGTCGTATCCCAAAAGAAAATCCTGTCGTTTCCATAGAAAAGTTACTCGATTTAGAAGGAAATGTCTTAGAACACATAGTATTTCATAGCGACGCAAATTCCGTGTGAATTCGACAATGAGTGGGAGAGAGGGATGCAGTAAAGAAGGATTAGTGGATCAGAAATGAGATTGTCGTATCCCAAAAGAAAATCCTGTCGTTTCCATACAAACGTTACTCGATTTAGAAGGAAATGTCTTAGAACACATAGTATTTCATAGCGACGCAATTTCCGTGTGAATTCGTCAATGAGTGGGAGTGAGGGATGCAGTAAAGAAGGATTAGTGGATCGGAAATGAGATTGTCGTATCCCAAAAGAAAATCCTGTCGTTTCCATAGAAACGTTACTCGAATTACAAGGAAATGTCTTAGAACACATAGTATTTCATAGCGACGCAATTTCCGTGTGATTTCGTCAATGAGTGGGAGTGAGGGATGCAGTAAAGAAGGATTAGTGGATCGGAAACGAGATTGTCGTATCCCAAAAGAAAATCCTGTCGTTCCCATAGAAACGTTACTCGATTTAGAAGGAAACGTCTTAGAACACATAGTATTTCATAGCGACGCAATTTCCGTGTGAATTCGTCAATGAGTGGGAGTGAGGGATGCAGTAAAGAAGGATTAGTGGATCGGAAATGAGATTGTCGTATCCCAAAAGAAAATCCTGTCGTTTCCATAGAAATGTTACTCGATTTAGAAGGAAATGTCTTAGAACACATAGTATTTCATAGCGACGCAATTTCCGTGTGAATTCGTCAATGAGTGGTAGTGAGGGATGCAGTAAAGAAGGATTAGTGGATCGGAAATGAGATTGTCGTATCCCAAAAGAAAATCCTGTCGTTTCCATAGAAACGTTACTCGATTAGGAAGGAAACGTCTTAGAACACATAGTATTTCATAGCGACGCAATTTCCGTGTGAATTCGTCAATGAGTGGGAGTGAGGGATGCAGTAAAGAAGGATTAGTGGATCGGAAACGAGATTGTCGTATCCCAAAAGAAAATCCTGTCGTTTCCATAGAAACGTTACTCGATTTAGAAGGAAACGTCTTAGAACACATAGTATTTCATAGCGACGCAATTTCCGTGTGAATTCGTCAATGAGTGGGAGTGAGGGATGCAGTAAAGAAGGATTAGTGGATCGGAAATGAGATTGTAGTTTCCCAAAAGAAAATCCTGTCGTTTCCATAGAAATGTTACTCGATTTAGAAGGAAATGTCTTAGAACACATAGTATTTCATAGCGACGCAATTTCCGTGTGAATTCGTCAATGAGTGGGAGTGAGGGATGCAGTAAAGAAGGATTAGTGGATCGGAAATGAGATTGTCGTATCCCAAAAGAAAATCCTGTCGTTTCCATAGAAACGTTACTCGAATTAGAAGGAAATGTCTTAGAACACATAGTATTTCATAGCGACGCAATTTCCGTGTGAATTCGTCATTGTGTGGGAGTGAGGGATGCAGTAAAGGAGGATTAGTGGATCGGAAATGAGACTGTCGTATCCCAAAAGAAAATCCTGTCGTTTCCATAGAAAAGTTACTCGATTTAGAAGGAAATGTCTTAGAACACATAGTATTTCATAGCGACGCAAATTCCGTGTGAATTCGACAATGAGTGGGAGAGAGGGATGCAGTAAAGAAGGATTAGTGGATCAGAAATGAGATTGTCGTATCCCAAAAGAAAATCCTGTCGTTTCCATACAAACGTTACTCGATTTAGAAGGAAATGTCTTAGAACACATAGTATTTCATAGCGACGCAATTTCCGTGTGAATTCGTCAATGAGTGGGAGTGAGGGATGCAGTAAAGAAGGATTAGTGGATCGGAAATGAGATTGTCGTATCCCAAAAGAAAATCCTGTCGTTTCCATAGAAACGTTACTCGAATTACAAGGAAATGTCTTAGAACACATAGTATTTCATAGCGACGCAATTTCCGTGTGATTTCGTC
Organism: Schistocerca cancellata; assembly: GCF_023864275.1. Taxonomy (NCBI): domain Eukaryota; kingdom Metazoa; phylum Arthropoda; class Insecta; order Orthoptera; family Acrididae; genus Schistocerca; species Schistocerca cancellata. Next base: position 731,362,312 of record NC_064631.1, read on the forward strand.
AATGAGTGGGAGTGAGGGATGCAGTAAAGAAGGATTAGTGGATCGGAAACGAGATTGTCGTATCCCAAAAGAAAATCCTGTCGTTTCCATAGAAACGTTACTCGATTTAGAAGGAAATGTCTTAGAACACATAGTATATCATAGCGACGCAATTTCCGTGTGATTTCGTCAATGAGTGGGAGTGAGGGATGCAGTAAAGAAGGATTAGTGGATCGGAAACGAGATTGTCGTATCCCAAAAGAAAATCCTGTCGTTTCCATAGAAACGTTACTCGATTTAGAAGGAAACGTCTTAGAACACATAGTATTTCATAGCGACGCAATTTCCGTGTGAATTCGTCAATGAGTGGGAGTGAGGGATGCAGTAAAGAAGGATTAGTGGATCGGAAATGAGATTGTCGTATCCCAAAAGAAAATCCTGTCGTTTCCATAGAAATGTTACTCGATTTAGAAGGAAATGTCTTAGAACACATAGTATTTCATAGCGACGCAATTTCCGTGTGAATTCGTCAATGAGTGGTAGTGAGGGATGCAGTAAAGAAGGATTAGTGGATCGGAAATGAGATTGTCGTATCCCAAAAGAAAATCCTGTCGTTTCCATAGAAACGTTACTCGATTACGAAGGAAACGTCTTAGAACACATAGTATTTCATAGCGACGCAATTTCCGTGTGAATTCGTCAATGAGTGGGAGTGAGGGATGCAGTAAAGAAGGATTAGTGGATCGGAAATGAGATTGTCGTATCCCAAAAGAAAATCCTGTCGTTTCCATAGAAATGTTACTCGATTTAGAAGGAAATGTCTTAGAACACATAGTATTTCATAGCGACGCAATTTCCGTGTGAATTCGTCAATGAGTGGGAGTGAGGGATGCAGTAAAGGAGGATTAGTGGATCGGAAATGAGATTGTCGTATCCCAAAAGAAAATCCTGTCGTTTCCATAGAAAAGTTACTCGATTTAGAAGGAAATGTCTTAGAACACATAGTATTTCATAGCGACGCAAATTCCGTGTGAATTCGTCAATGAGTGGGAGTGAGGGATGCAGTAAAGAAGGATTAGTGGATCAGAAATGAGATTGTCGTATCCCAAAAGAAAATCCTGTCGTTTCCATACAAACGTTACTCGATTTAGAAGGAAATGTCTTAGAACACATAGTATCTCATAGCGACTCAATTTCCGTGTGAATTCGTCAATGAGTGGGAGTGAGGGATGCAGTAAAGAAGGATTAGTGGATCGGAAATGTGATTGTCGTATCCCAAAAGAAAATCCTGTCGTTTCCATAGAAACGTTACTCGAATTAGAAGGAAATGTCTTAGAACACATAGTATTTCACAGCGACGCAATTTCCGTGTGAATTCGTCAATGAGTGGGAGTGAGGGATGCAGTAAAGAACGATTAGTGGATCGGAAACGAGATTGTCGTATCCCAAAAGAAAATCCTGTCGTTTCCATAGAAACGTTAATCGATTTAGAAGGAAATGTCTTAGAACACATAGTATTTCATAGCGACGCAATTTCCGTGTGATTTCGTCAATGAGTGGGAGTGAGGGATGCAGTAAAGAAGGATTAGTGGATCGGAAACGAGATTGTCGTATCCCAAAAGAAAATCCTGTCGTTTCCATAGAAACGTTACTCGATTTAGAAGGAAATGTCTTAGAACACATAGTATTTCATAGCGACGCAATTTCCGTGTGATTTCGTCAATGAGTGGGAGTGAGGGATGCAGTAAAGAAGGATTAGTGGATCGGAAACGAGATTGTCGTATCCCAAAAGAAAATCCTGTCGTTTCCATAGAAACGTTACTCGATTTAGAAGGAAACGTCTTAGAACACATAGTATTTCATAGCGACGCAATTTCCGTGTGAATTCGTCAATGAGTGGGAGTGAGGGATGCAGTAAAGAAGGATTAGTGGATCGGAAATGAGATTGTAGTTTCCCAAAAGAAAATCCTGTCGTTTCCATAGAAATGTTACTCGATTTAGAAGGAAATGTCTTAGAACACATAGTATTTCATAGCGACGCAATTTCCGTGTGAATTCGTCAATGAGTGGGAGTGAGGGATGCAGTAAAGAAGGATTAGTGGATCGGAAATGAGATTGTCGTATCCCAAAAGAAAATCCTGTCGTTTCCATAGAAACGTTACTCGAATTAGAAGGAAATGTCTTAGAACACATAGTATTTCATAGCGACGCAATTTCCGTGTGAATTCGTCATTGTGTGGGAGTGAGGGATGCAGTAAAGGAGGATTAGTGGATCGGAAATGAGACTGTCGTATCCCAAAAGAAAATCCTGTCGTTTCCATAGAAAAGTTACTCGATTTAGAAGGAAATGTCTTAGAACACATAGTATTTCATAGCGACGCAAATTCCGTGTGAATTCGACAATGAGTGGGAGAGAGGGATGCAGTAAAGAAGGATTAGTGGATCAGAAATGAGATTGTCGTATCCCAAAAGAAAATCCTGTCGTTTCCATACAAACGTTACTCGATTTAGAAGGAAATGTCTTAGAACACATAGTATTTCATAGCGACGCAATTTCCGTGTGAATTCGTCAATGAGTGGGAGTGAGGGATGCAGTAAAGAAGGATTAGTGGATCGGAAATGAGATTGTCGTATCCCAAAAGAAAATCCTGTCGTTTCCATAGAAACGTTACTCGAATTACAAGGAAATGTCTTAGAACACATAGTATTTCATAGCGACGCAATTTCCGTGTGATTTCGTCAATGAGTGGGAGTGAGGGATGCAGTAAAGAAGGATTAGTGGATCGGAAACGAGATTGTCGTATCCCAAAAGAAAATCCTGTCGTTTCCATAGAAACGTTACTCGATTTAGAAGGAAATGTCTTAGAACACATAGTATATCATAGCGACGCAATTTCCGTGTGATTTCGTCAATGAGTGGGAGTGAGGGATGCAGTAAAGAAGGATTAGTGGATCGGAAACGAGATTGTCGTATCCCAAAAGAAAATCCTGTCGTTTCCATAGAAAAGTTACTCGATTTAGAAGGAAACGTCTTAGAACACATAGTATTTCATAGCGACGCAATTTCCGTGTGAATTCGTCAATGAGTGGGAGTGAGGGATGCAGTAAAGAAGGATTAGTGGATCGGAAATGAGATTGTCGTATCCCAAAAGAAAATCCTGTCGTTTCCATAGAAATGTTACTCGATTTAGAAGGAAATGTCTTAGAACACATAGTATTTCATAGCGACGCAATTTCCGTGTGAATTCGTCAATGAGTGGTAGTGAGGGATGCAGTAAAGAAGGATTAGTGGATCGGAAATGAGATTGTCGTATCCCAAAAGAAAATCCTGTCGTTTCCATAGAAACGTTACTCGATTACGAAGGAAACGTCTTAGAACACATAGTATTTCATAGCGACGCAATTTCCGTGTGAATTCGTCAATGAGTGGGAGTGAGGGATGCAGTAAAGAAGGATTAGTGGATCGGAAATGAGATTGTCGTATCCCAAAAGAAAATCCTGTCGTTTCCATAGAAATGTTACTCGATTTAGAAGGAAATGTCTTAGAACACATAGTATTTCATAGCGACGCAATTTCCGTGTGAATTCGTCAATGAGTGGGAGTGAGGGATGCAGTAAAGGAGGATTAGTGGATCGGAAATGAGATTGTCGTATCCCAAAAGAAAATCCTGTCGTTTCCATAGAAAAGTTACTCGATTTAGAAGGAAATGTCTTAGAACACATAGTATTTCATAGCGACGCAAATTCCGTGTGAATTCGTCAATGAGTGGGAGTGAGGGATGCAGTAAAGAAGGATTAGTGGATCAGAAATGAGATTGTCGTATCCCAAAAGAAAATCCTGTCGTTTCCATACAAACGTTACTCGATTTAGAAGGAAATGTCTTAGAACACATAGTATCTCATAGCGACTCAATTTCCGTGTGAATTCGTCAATGAGTGGGAGTGAGGGATGCAGTAAAGAAGGATTAGTGGATTGGAAATGTGATTGTCGTATCCCAAAAGAAAATCCTGTCGTTTCCATAGAAACGTTACTCGAATTAGAAGGAAATGTCTTAGAACACATAGTATTTCACAGCGACGCAATTTCCGTGTGAATTCGTAAATGAGTGGGAGTGAGGGATGCAGTAAAGAAGGATTAGTGGATCGGAAATGAGATTGTCGTATCCCAAAAGAAAATCCTGTCGTTTCCATAGAAACGTTACTCGATTTAGAAGGAAATGTCTTAGAACACATAGTATTTCATAGCGACGCAATTTCCGTGTGATTTCGTCAATGAGTGGGAGTGAGGGATGCAGTAAAGAAGGATTAGTGGATCGGAAACGAGATTGTCGTATCCCAAAAGAAAATCCTGTCGTTTCCATTGAAACGTTACTCGATTCAGAAGGAAATGTCTTAGAACACATAGTATTTCATAGCGACGCAATTTCCGTGTGATTTCGTCAATGAGTGGGAGTGAGGGATGCAGTAAAGAAGGATTAGTGGATCGGAAACAAGATTGTCGTATCCCAAAAGAAAATCCTGTCGTTTCCATTGAAACGTTACTCGATTTAGAAGGAAATGTCTTAGAACACATAGTATTTCATAGCGACGCAATTTCCGTGTGAATTCGTCAATGAGTGGGAGTGAGGGATGCAGTAAAGAAGGATTAGTGGATCGGAAATGAGATTGTAGTATCCCAAAAGAAAATCCTGTCGTTTCCATAGAAACATTACTCGATTTAGAAGGAAATGTCATAGAACACATAGTATTTCATAGCGACGCAATTTTCGTGTGAATTCGTCAATGAGTGGGAGTGAGGGATGAAGTAAAGGAGGATTAGTGGATCGGAAATGAGATTGTAGCATCCCAAAAGAAAATCGTGTCGTTTCCATAGAAACGTTACTCGATTTAGAAGGAAATGTCTTAGAACACATAGTATTTCATAGCGACGCAATTTCCGTGTGAATTCGACAATGTGTGGGAGTGAGGGATGCAGTAAAGAAGGATTAGTGGATCGGAAATGTGATTGTCGTATCCCAAAAGAAAATCCTGTCGTTTCCATAGAAACGTTACTCGATTTAGAAGGAAATGTCTTAGAACACATAGTATTTCATAGCGACGAAATTTCCGTGTGAATTCGTCAATGAGTGGGAGTGAGGGATGCAGTAAAGAAGGATTAGTGGATCGGAAATGAGAGTGTCATATCCCAAAAGAAAATCCTGTCGTTTCCATAGAGACGTTACTCGATTTAGAAGGAAATGTCTTAGAACACATAGTATTTCATAGCGACGCAATTTCCGTGTGAATTCGTCAATGAGTGGGAGTGAGGGATGCAGTAGAGAAGGATTAGTGGATCGGAAATGAGATTGTCGTATCCCAAAAGAAAATCCTGCCGTTTCCATAGAAATGTTACTCGATTTAGAAGGAAATGTCTTAGAACACATAGTATTTCATAGCGACGCAAATTCCGTGTGAATTCGTCAATGAGTGGGAGTGAGGGATGCAGTAAAGAAGGATTAGTGGATCAGAAATGAGATTGTCGTATCCCAAAAGAAAATCCTGTCGTTTCCATACAAACGTTACTCGATTTAGAAGGAAATGTCTTAGAACACATAGTATCTCATAGCGACTCAATTTCCGTGTGAATTCGTCAATGAGTGGGAGTGAGGGATGCAGTAAAGAAGGATTAGTGGATCGGAAATGTGATTGTCGTATCCCAAAAGAAAATCCTGTCGTTTCCATAGAAACGTTACTCGAATTAGAAGGAAATGTCTTAGAACACATAGTATTTCACAGCGACGCAATTTCCGTGTGAATTCGTAAATGAGTGGGAGTGAGGGAAGCAGTAAAGAAGGATTAGTGGATCGGAAATGAGATTGTCGTATCCCAAAAGAAAATCCTGTCGTTTCCATAGAAACGTTACTCGATTTAGAAGGAAATGTCTTAGAACACATAGTATTTCATAGCGACGCAATTTCCGTGTGATTTCGTCAATGAGTGGGAGTGAGGGATGCAGTAAAGAAGGATTAGTGGATCGGAAACGAGATTGTCGTATCCCAAAAGAAAATCCTGTCGTTTCCATTGAAACGTTAATCGATTTAGAAGGAAATGTCTTAGAACACATAGTATTTCATAGCGACGCAATTTCCGTGTGATTTCGTCAATGAGTGGGAGTGAGGGATGCAGTAAAGAAGGATTAGTGGATCGGAAACGAGATTGTCGTATCCCAAAAGAAAATCCTGTCGTTTCCATAGAAACGTTACTCGATTTAGAAGGAAATGTCTTAGAACACATAGTATTTCATAGCGACGCAATTTCCGTGTGAATTCGTCAATGAGTGGGAGTGAGGGATGCAGTAAAGAAGGATTAGTGGATCGGAAATGAGATTGTCGTATCCCAAAAGAAAATCCTGTCGTTTCCATAGAAATGTTACTCGAATTAGAAGGAAATGTCTTAGAACACATAGTATTTCATAGCGACGCAATTTCCGTGTGAATTCGTCAATGAGTGGTAGTGAGGGATGCAGTAAAGAAGGATTAGTGGATCGGAAATGATATTGTCGTATCCCAAAAGAAAATCCTGTCGTTTCCATTGAAACGTTACTCGATTTAGAAGGAAATGTCTTAGAACACATAGTATTTCATAGCGACGCAATTTCCGTGTGAATTCGTCAATGTGTGGGAGTGAGGGATGCAGTAAAGAAGGATTAGTGGATCGGAAATGAGATTGTAGTATCCCAAAAGAAAATCCTGTCGTTTCCATAGAAACATTACTCGATTTAGAAGGAAATGTCTTAGAACACATAGTATTTCATAGCGACGCAATTTTCATGTGAATTCGTCAATGAGTGGGAGTGAGGGATGAAGTAAAGGAGGATTAGTGGATCGGAAATGAGATTGTAGCATCCCAAAAGAAAATCGTGTCGTTTCCATAGAAACGTTACTCGATTTAGAAGGAAATGTCTTAGAACACATAGTATTTCATTGCGACGCAATTTCCGTGTGAATTCGACAATGTGTGGGAGTGAGGGATGCAGTAAAGAAGGATTAGTGGATCGGAAATGTGATTGTCGTATCCCAAAAGAAAATCCTGTCGTTTCCATAGAAACGTTACTCGATTTAGAAGGAAATGTCTTAGAACACATAGTATTTCATAGCGACGAAATTTCCGTGTGAATTCGTCAATGAGTGGGAGTGAGGGATGCAGTAAAGAAGGATTAGTGGATCGGAAATGAGAGTGTCATATCCCAAAAGAAAATCCTGTCGTTTCCATAGAGACGTTACTCGATTTAGAAGGAAATGTCTTAGATCACATAGTATTTCATAGCGACGCAATTTCCGTGTGAATTCGTCAATGAGTGGGAGTGAGGGATGCAGTAAAGAAGGATTAGTGGATCGGAAATGAGATTGTCGTATCCCAAAAGAAAATCCTGTCGTTTCCATAGAAACGTTACTCCATTTAGAAGGAAATGTCTTAGAACACATAGTATTTCTTAGCGACGCAATGTCCGTGTGAATTCGTCAATGAGTGGGAGTGAGGGATGCAGTAAAGAAGGATTAGTGGATCGGAAATGAGATTGTCGTATCAGAAAAGAAAATCCTGTCGTTTCCATAGAAACATTACTCGATTTAGAATCTAAATGTCTTAGAACAAATAGTATTTCATAGCGACGCAATTTCCGTGTGAATTCGTCAATGTGTGGGAGTGAGGGATGCAGTAAAGAAGGATTAGTGGATCGGAAATGAGCTTGTCGTATCCCAAAAGAAAATCCTGTCGTTTCCATAGAAACGTTACTCGACTTAGAAGGAAATGTCTTAGAACACATAGTATTTCATAGCGACGCAATTTCCGTGTGAATTCGTCAATGAGTGCGAGTGAGGGATGCAGTAAAGAAGGATTAGTAGATCGGAAATGAGATTGTCGTATCCCAAAAGAAAATCCTGTCGTTTCCATAGAAACGTTACTCGATTTTGAAGGAAATGTCTTAGAACACATAGTATTTCATAGCGACGCAATTTCCGTGTGAATTCGTCAATGAGTGGGAGTGAGGCATGCAGTAAAGAAGGATTAGTGTATCGGAGATGAGATTGTCGTATCCCAAAAGAAAATCCTGTCGTTTCCATAGAAACGTTACTCGATTTAGAAGGAAATGTCATAGAACACATAGTATTTCATAGCGACGCAATTTCCATGTGAATTCGTCAATGTGTGGGAGTGAGGGATGCAGTAAAGGAGGATTAGTGGATCGGAAATGAGATTGTCGTATCCCAAAAGAAAATCGTGTCGTTTCCATAGAAACGTTACTCGATTTAGAAGGAAATGTCTTAGAACACATAGTATTTCATAGCGACGCAATTTCCGTGAGAATTCGTCAATGAGTGGGAGTGAGGGATGCATTATAGAAGGATTAGTGGATCGGAAATGAGATTGTCGTATCCCAAAAGAAAATCCTGTCGTTTCCATTGAAACGTTACTCGATTTAGAAGGAAATGTCTTAGAACACATAGTATTTCATAGCGACGCAATTTCCGTGTGATTTCGTCAATGAGTGTTAGTGAGGGATGCAGTAAAGAAGGATTAGTGGATCGGAAACGAGATTGTCGTATCCCAAAAGAAAATCCTGTCGTTTCCATAGAAACGTTACTCGAATTAGAAGGAAATGTCTTAGAACACATAGTATATCATAGCGACGCAATTTCCGTGTGAATTCGTCAATGTGTGGGAGTGAGGGATGCAGTAAAGGAGGATTAGTGGATCGGAAATGAGATTGTCGTATCCCAAAAGAAAATCCTGTCATTTCCATAGAAACGTTACTCGATTTAGAAGGAAATGTCTTAGAACACATAGTATTTCATAGCGACGCAAATTCCGTGTGAATTCGTCAATGAGTGGGAGTGAGGGATGCAGTAAAGAAGGATTAGTGGATCAGAAATGTGATTGTCGTATCCCAAAAGAAAATACTGTCGTTTCCATAGAAACGTTACTCGATTTAGAAGGAAATGTCTTAGAACACATAGTATTTCATAGCGACGCAATTTCCATGTGACTTCGTCAATGAGTGGGAGTGAGGGATGCAGTAAAGAAGGATTAGTGGATCGGAAACGAGATTGTCGTATCCCAAAAGAAAATCCTGCCGTTTCCATAGAAATGTTACTCGATTTAGAAGGAAATGTCTTAGAACACATAGTATTTCATAGCGACGCAATTTCCGTGTGATTTCGTCAATGAGTGGGAGTGAGGGATGCAGTAAAGAAGGATTAGTGGATCGGAAACGAGATTGTCGTACCCCAAAAGAAAATCCTGTCGTTTCCATAGAAACGTTACTCGATTTAGAAGGAAATGTCTTAGAACACATAGTATTTCATAGCGACGCAATTTCCGTGTGAATTCGTCAATGTGTGGGAGTGGGGGATGCAGTAAATAAGGATTAGTGGATCGGAAATGAGATTGTCGTATCCCAAAAGAAAATCCTGTCGTTTCCATAGAAACGTTACTCGATTTAGAAGGAAATGTCTTAGAACACATAGTATTTCATAGCGACGCAATTTCCGTGTGAATTCGTCAATGAGTGGGAGTGAGAGATGCAGTAAAGAAGGATTAGTGGATCGGAAATGAGATTGTCGTATCCCAAAAGAATATCCTTTTGTTTCCATAGAAATGTTACTCGATTTAGAAGGAAATGTCTTAGAACACATAGTATTTCATAGCGACGCAATTTCCGTGTGAATTCGTCAATGTGTGGGAGTGAGGGATGCAGTAAAGAAGGATTAGTGGATCGGAAATGAGATTGTAGTATCCCAAAAGAAAATCCTGTCGTTTCCATAGAAACATTACTCGATTTAGAAGGAAATGTCTTAGAACACATAGTATTTCATAGCGACGCAATTTCCGTGTGAATTCGTCAATGAGGGGGAGTGAGGGATGCAGTAGAGAAGGATTAGTGGATCGGAAATGAGATTGTCGTATCCCAAAAGAAAATCCTGCCGTTTCCATAGAAATGTTACTCGATTTAGAAGGAAATGTCTTAGAACACATAGTATTTCATAGCGACGCAATTTCCGTGTGATTTCGTCAATGAGTGGGAGTGAGGGATGCAGTAAACAAGGATTAGTGGATCGGAAACGAGGTGGTCGTATCCCAAAAGAAAATCCTGTCGTTTCCATAGAAACGTTACTCGATTTAGAAGGAAATGTCTTAGAACACATAGTATTTCATAGCGACGCAATTACCGTGTGAATTCGTCAATGTGTGGGAGTGGGGGATGCAGTAAAGAAGGATTAGTGGATCGGAAATGAGATTGTCGTATCCCAAAAGAAAATCCTGTCGTTTCCATAGAAACGTTACTCGATTTAGAAGGAAATGTCTTAGAACACATAGTATTTCATAGCGACGAAATTTCCGTGTGAATTCGTCAATGAGTGGGAGTGAGGGATGCAGTAAAGAAGGATTAGTGGATCGGAAATGAGATTGTCGTATCCCAAAAGAAAATCCTTTCGTTTATATAGAAATGTTACTCGATTTAGAAGGAAATGTCTTTGAACACATAGTATTTCATAGCGACGCAATTTTCGTGTGAATTCGTCAATGAGTGGGAGTGAGGGATGAAGTAAAGGAGGATTAGTGGATCGGAAATGAGATTGTAGCATCCTAAAAGAAAATCGTGTCGTTTCCATAGAAACGTTACTCGATTTAGAAGGAAATGTCTTAGAACACATAGTATTTCATAGCGACGCAATTTCCGTGTGAATTCGACAATGTGTGGGAGTGAGGGATGCAGTAAAGAAGGATTAGTGGATCGGAAATGTGATTGTCGTATCCCAAAAGAAAATCCTGTCGTTTCCATAGAAACATTACTCGATTTAGAAGGAAATGTCTTAGAACACATAGTATATCATAGCGACGCAATTTCCGTGTGATTTCGTCAATGAGTGGGAGTGAGGGATGCAGTAAAGAAGGATTAGTGGATCGGAAACGAGATTGTCGTATCCCAAAAGAAAATCCTGTCGTTTCCATAGAAACGTTACTCGATTTAGAAGGAAATGTCTTAGAACACATAATATTTCATAGCGACGCAATTTCCGTGTGAATTCGTCAATGTGTGGGAGTGGGGGATGCAGTAAAGAAGGATTAGTGGATTGGAAATGAGATTGTCATATCCCAAAAGAAAATCCTGTCGTTTCCATAGAAACGTTACTCGAATTAGAAGGAAATGTCTTAGAACACATAGTATTTCATAGCGACGCAATTTCCGTGTGAATTCGTCAATGAGTGGGAGTGAGGGATGCAGTAGAGAAGGATTAGTGGATTGGAAATGAGATTGTCGTATCCCAAAAGAAAATCCTGCAGTTGCCATAGAAATGTTACTCGATTTAGAAGGAAATGTCTTAGAACACATAGTATTTCATAGCGACGCAATTTCCGTGTGATTTCGTCAATGAGTTGGAGTGAGGGATGCAGTAAAGAAGGATTAGTGGATCGGAAACGAGATTGTCGTATCCCAAAAGAAAATCCTGTCGTTTCCATAGAAACGTTACTCGATTTAGAAGGAAATGTCTTAGAACACATAGTATTTCATAGCGACGCAATTTCCGTGTGAATTCGTCAATGTGTGGGAGTGGGGGATGCAGTAAAGAAGGATTAGTGGATCGGAAATGAGATTGTCGTATCCCAAAAGAAAATCCTGTCGTTTCCATAGAAACGTTACTCGATTTAGAAGGAAAAGTCTTAGAACACATAGTATTTCATAGCGACGCAATTTCCGTGTGAATTCGTCAATGAGTGGGAGTGAGAGATGCAGTAAAGAAGGATTAGTGGATCGGAAATGAGATTGTCGTATCCCAAAAGAATATCCTTTCGTTTCCATAGAAATGTTACTCGATTTAGAAGGAAATGTCTTAGAACACATAGTATTTCATAGCGACGCAATTTCCGTGTGAATTCGTCAATGTGTGGGAGTGAGGGATGCAGTAAAGAAGGATTAGTGGATCGGAAATGAGATTGTAGTATCCCAAAAGAAAATCCTGTCGTTTCCATAGAAACATTACTCGATTTAGAAGGAAATGTCTTAGAACACATAGTATTTCATAGCGACGCAATTTCCGTGTGAATTCGTCAATGAGTGGGAGTGAGGGATGCAGTAGAGGAGGATTAGTGGATCGGAAATGAGATTGTCGTTTCCCAAAAGAAAATCCTGCCGTTTCCATAGAAATGTTACTCGATTTAGAAGGAAATGTCTTAGAACACATAGTATTTCATAGCGACGCAATTTCCGTGTGATTTCGTCAATGAGTGGGAGTGAGGGATGCAGTAAAGAAGGATTAGTGGATCGGAAACGAGATTGTCGTATCCCAAAAGAAAATCCTGTCGTTTCCATAGAAACGTTACTCGATTTAGAAGGAAATGTCTTAGAACACATAGTATTTCATAGCGACGCAATTACCGTGTGAATTCGTCAATGTGTGGGAGTGGGGGATGCAGTAAAGAAGGATTAGTGGATCGGAAATGAGATTGTCGTATCCCAAAAGAAAATCCTGTCGTTTCCATAGAAACGTTACTCGATTTAGAAGGAAATGTCTTAGAACACATAGTATTTCATAGCGACGCAATTTCCGTGTGAATTCGTCAATGAGTGGGAGTGAGGGATGCAGTAAAGAAGGATTAGTGGATCGGAAATGAGATTGTCGTATCCCAAAAGAAAATCCTTTCGTTTCCATAGAAATGTTACTCGATTTAGAAGGAAATGTCTTAGAACACATAGTATTTCATAGCGACGAAATTTTCGTGTGAATTCGTCAATGAGTGGGAGTGAGGGATGAAGTAAAGGAGGATTAGTGGATCGGAAATGAGATTGTAGCATCCCAAAAGAAAATCGTGTCGTTTCCATAGAAACGTTACTCGATTTAGAAGGATATGTCTTAGAACACATAGTATTTCATAGCGACGCAATTTCCGTGTGAATTCGACAATGTGTGGGAGTGAGGGATGCAGTAAAGAAGGATTAGTGGATCGGAAATGTGATTGTCGTATCCCAAAAGAAAATCCTGTCGTTTCCATAGAAACGTTACTCGATTTAGAAGGAAATGTCTTAGAACACATAGTATTTCATAGCGACGAAATTTCCGTGTGAATTCTTCAATGAGTGGGAGTGAGGGATGCAGTAAAGAAGGATTAGTGGATCGGAAATGAGAGTGACATATCCCAAAACAAAATCCTGTCGTTTCCATAGAGACGTTACTCGATTTAGAAGGAAATGTCTTAGAACACATAGTATTTCATAGCGACGCAATTTCCGTGTGAATTCGTCAATGAGTGGGAGTGAGGGATGCAGTAAAGTATGATTAGTGGATCGGAAATGAGATTGTCGTATCCCAAAAGAAAATCCTGTCGTTTCCATAGAAACATTACTCGATTTAGAATCTAAATGTCTTAGAACAAGTAGTATTTCATAGCGACGCAATTTCCGTGTGAATTCGTCAATGTGTGGGAGTGAGGGATGCAGTAAAGAAGGATTAGTGGATCGGAAATGAGCTTGTCGTATCCCAAAAGAAAATCCTGTCGTTTCCATAGAAACGTTACTCGACATAGAAGGAAATGTCTTAGAACACATAGTATTTCATAGCGACGCAATTTCCGTGTGAATTCGACAATGTGTGGGAGTGAGGGATGCAGTAAAGAAGGATTAGTGGATCGGAAATGTAATTGTCGTATCCCATAAGAAAATCCTGTCGTTTCCATAGAAACTTTACTCGATTTAGAAGGAAATGTCTTAGAACACATAGTATTTCATAGCGACGAAATTTCCGTATGAATTCGTCAATGAGTGGGAGTGAGGGATGCAGTAAAGAAGGATTAGTGGATCGGAAATGAGAGTGTCATATCCCAAAAGAAAATCCTGTCGTTTCCATTTAGAAGTTACTCGATTTAGAAGGAAATGTCTTAGAACACATAGTATTTCATAGCGACGCAATTTCCGTGTGAATTCGTCAATGAGTGGGAGTGAGGGATGCAGTAAAGAAGGATTAGTGGATCGGAAATGAGATTGTCGTATCCCAAAAGCAAATCCTTTCGTTTCCATAGAAACGTTACTCGATTTAGAAGGAAATGTCTTAGAACACATAGTATTTCCTAGCGACGCAATGTCCGTGTGAATTCGTCAATGAGTGGGAGTGAGGGATGCAGTAAAGAAGGATTAGTGGATCGGAAATGAGATTGTCGTATCAGAAAAGAAAATCCTGTCGTTTCCATAGAAACATTACTCGATTTAGAATATAAATTTCTTAGAACAAATAGTATTTCATAGCGACGCAATTTCCATGTGAATTCGTCAATGAGTGGGAGTGAGGGATGCAGTAAAGAAGGATTAGTGTATCGGCAATGAGATTGTCGTATCCCAAAAGAAAATCCTGTCGTTTCCATAGAAACGTTACTCGATTTAGAAGGAAATGTCTTAGAACACATAGTATTTCATAGCGACGCAATTTCCGTGTGATTTCGTCAATGAGTGGGAGTGAGGGATGCAGTAAAGAAGGATTAGTGGATCGGAAACGAGATTGTCGTATCCCAAAAGAAAATCCTGTCGTTTCCATAGAAACGTTACTCGATTTAGAAGGAAATGTCTTAGAACACATAGTATTTCATAGCGACGCAATTACCGTGTGAATTCGTCAATGTGTGGGAGTGGGGGATGCAGTAAAGAAGGATTAGTGGATCGGAAATGAGATTGTCGTATCCCAAAAGAAAATCCTGTCGTTTCCATAGAAACGTTACTCGATTTAGAAGGAAATGTCTTAGAACACATAGTATTTCATAGCGACGCAATTTCCGTGTGAATTCGTCAATGAGTGGGAGTGAGGGATGCAGTAAAGAAGGATTAGTGGATCGGAAATGAGATTGTCGTATCCCAAAAGAAAATCCTTTCGTTTCCATAGAAATGTTACTCGATTTAGAAGGAAATGTCTTAGAACACATAGTATTTCATAGCGACGCAATTTCCGTGTGAATTCGTCAATGAGTGGTAGTGAGGGATGCAGTAAAGAGGGATTAGTGGATCGGAAATGAGATTGTCGTATCCCAAAAGAAAATCCTGTCGTTTCCATAGAAACATTACTCGATTTAGAAGGAAATGTCTTAGAACACATAGTATTTCATAGCGACGCAATTTTCGTGTGAATTCGTCAATGAGTGGGAGTGAGGGATGAAGTAAAGGAGGATTAGTGGATCGGAAATGAGATTGTAGCATCCCAAAAGAAAATCGTGTCGTTTCCATAGAAACGTTACTCGATTTAGAAGGAAATGTCTTAGAACACATAGTATTTCATAGCGACGCAATTTCCGTGAGAATTCGACAATGTGTGGGAGTGAGGGATGCAGTAAAGTAGGATTAGTGGATCGGAAATGTGATTGTCGTATCCCAAAAGAAAATCCTGTCGTTTCCATAGAAACGTTACTCGATTTAGAAGGAAATGTCTTAGAACACATAGTATTTCATAGCGACGAAATTTCCGTGTGAATTCGTCAATGAGTGGGAGTGAGGGATGCAGTAAAGAAGGATTAGTGGATCGGAAATGAGAGTGACATATCCCAAAACAAAATCCTGTCGTTTCCATAGAGACGTTACTCGATTTAGAAGGAAATGTCTTAGAACACATAGTATTTCATAGCGACGCAATTTCCGAGTGAATTCGTCAATGAGTGGGAGTGAGGGATGAAGTAAAGGAGGATTAGTGGATCGGAAATGAGATTGTCGTATCCCAAAAGAAAATCCTTTCGTTTCCATAGAAATGTTACTCGATTTAGAAGGAAATGTCTTAGAACACATAGTATTTCATAACGACGCAATTTCCGTGTGAATTCGACAATGTGTGGGAGTGAGGGATGCAGTAAAGAAGGATTAGTGGACCGGAAACGAGATTGTCGTATCCCAAAAGAAAATCCTGTCGTTTCCATAGAAACGTTACTCGATTTTGAAGGAAATGTCTTAGAACACATAGTATTTCATAGCGACGCAATTTCCGTGTGAATTCGTCAATGTGTGGGAGTGGGGGATGCAGTAAAGAAGGATTAGTGGATCGGAAATGAGATTGTCGTATCCCAAAAGAAAATCCTGTCGTTTCCATAGAAACGTTACTCGATTTAGTAGGAAATGTCTTAGAACACATAGTATTTCATAGCGACGCAATTTCCGTGTGAATTCGTCAATGAGTGGGAGTGAGGGATGCAGTAAAGAAGGATTAGTGGATCGGAAATGAGATTGTCGTATCCCAAAAGAAAATCCTGTCGTTTCCATAGAAATGTTACTCGATTTAGAAAGAAATGTCTTAGAACACATAGTATTTCATAGCGACGCAATTTCCGTGTGAATTCGTCAATGAGTGGTAGTGAGGGATGCAGTAAAGAAGGATTAGTGGATCGGAAATGAGGTTGTCGTATCCCAAAAGAAAGTCCTGTCGTTTCCATTGAAACGTTACTCGATTTAGAAACAAATGTCTTAGAACACATAGTATTTCATAGCGACGCAATTTCCGTGTGAATTCTTCAATGAGTGGTAGTGAGGGATGCAGTAAAGAAGGATTAGTGGATCGGAAATGAGATTGTCGTATCCCAAAAGAAAATCCTGTCGTTTCCATTGAAACGTTACTCGATTTAGAAGGAAATGTCTTAGAACACATAGTATTTCATAGCGACGCAATTTCCGTGTGAATTCGTCAATGAGTGGGAGTGAGGGATGCAGTAAAGAAGGATTAGTGGATCGGAAACGAGATTGTCGTATCCCAAAAGAAAATCCTGTCGTTTCCATAGAAACGTTACTCGAATTAGAAGGAAATGTCTTAGAACACATAGTATTTCATAGCGACGCAATTTCCGTGTGAATTCGTCAATGATTGGGAGTGAGGGATGCAGTAGAGAAGGATTAGTGGATCGGAAATAAGATTGTCGTATCCCAAAAGAAAGTCCTGCCGTTTCCATAGAAATGTTACTCGATTTAGAAGGAAATGTCTTAGAACACATAGTATTTCATAGCGACGCAATTTCCGTGTGAATTCGTCAATGAGTGGGAGTGAGGGATGCAGTTATGAAGGATTAGTGGATCGGAAATGAGATTGTCGTATCCCAAAAGAAAATCCTGTCGTTTCCATAGAAACGTTACTCGAATTAGAAGGAAATGTCTTAGAACACATAGTATATCATAGCGACGCAATTTCCGTGTGAATTCGTCAATGTGTGGGAGTGAGGGATGCAGTAAAGGAGGATTAGTGGATCGGAAATGAGATTGTCGTATCCCAAAAGAAAATCCTGTCGTTTCCATAGAAACGTTACTCGATTTAGAAGGAAATGTCTTAGAACACATAGTATTTCATAGCGACGCAAATTCCGTGTGAATTCGTCAATGAGTGGGAGTGAGGGATCCAGTAAAGAAGGATTAGTGGATCAGAAATGAGTTTGTCGTATCCCAAAAAAAATCCTGTCGTTTCCATAGAAACGTTACTCGATTTAGAAGGAAATGTCTTAGAACACATAGTATTTCATAGCGACGCAATTTCCGTGTGAATTCGTCAATGAGTGGGAGTGAGGGATGCAGTAAAGAAGGATTAGTGGATCGGAAATGTGATTGTCGTATCCCAAAAGAAAATCCTGTCGTTTCCATAGAAACGTTACTCGAATTAGAAGGAAATGTCTTAGAACACATAGTATTTCACAGCGACGCAATTTCCATGTGAATTCGTCATTGAGTGGGAGTGAGGGATGCAGTAAAGAAGGATTAGTGGATCGGAAATGAGATTGTCGTATCCCAAAAGAAAATCCTGTCGTTTCCATAGAAACGTTACTCGATTTAGAAGGAAATGCCTTAGAACACATAGTATTTCATAGCGACGCAATTTCCGTGTGATTTCGTCAATGAGTGGGAGTGAGGGATGCAGTAAAGAAGGATTAGTGGATCGGAAACGAGATTGTCGTATCCCAAAAGAAAATCCTGTCGTTTCCATAGAAACGTTAATCGATTTTGAAGGAAATGTCTTAGAACACATAGTATTTCATAGCGACGCAATTTCCGTGTGAATTCGTCAATGTGTGGGAGTGGGGGATGCAGTAAAGAAGGATTAGTGGATCGGAAATGAGATTGTCGTATCCCAAAAGAAAATCCTGTCGATTCCATAGAAACGTTACTCGATTTAGAAGGAAATGTCTTAGAACACATAGTATTTCATAGCGACGCAATTTCCGTGTAAATTCGTCATTGAGTGGGAGTGAGGGATGCAGTAAAGAAGGATTAGTGGATCGGAAATGAGATTGTCGTATCCCAAAAGAAAATCCTGTCGTTTCCATAGAAATGTTACTCGATTTAGAAGGAAATGTCTTAGAACACATAGTATTTCATAGCGACGCAATTTCCGTGTGAATTCGTCAATCAGTGGGAGTGAGGGATGAAGTAAAGGAGGATTAGTGGATGGGAAATGAGATTGTAGCATCCCAAAAGAAAATCGTGTCGTTTCCTTAGAAACGTTACTCGATTTAGAAAGAAATGTCTTAGAACACATAGTATTTCATAGCGACGCAATTTCCGTGTGAATTCGACAATGTGTGGGAGTGAGGGATGCAGTAAAGAAGGATTAGTGGATCGGAAATGTGATTGTCGTATCCCAAAAGAAAATCCTGTCGTTTCCATAGAAACGTTACTCGATTTAGAAGGAAATGTCTTAGAACACATAGTATTTCATAGCGACGAAATTTCCGTGTGAATTCGTCAATGAGTGGGAGTGAGGGATGCAGTAAAGAAGGATTAGTGGATCGGAAATGAGAGTGTCGTATCCCAAAAGAAAATCCTGTCGTTTCCATAGAGACGTTACTCGATTTAGAAGGAAATGTCTTAGAACACATAGTATTTCATAGCGACGCAATTTCCGTGTGAATTCGTCAATGAGTGGGAGTGAGGGATGCAGTAAAGAAGGATTAGTGGATCAGAAATGAGATTGTCGTATCCCAAAAGAAAATCCTGTCGTTTCCATAGAAACGTTACTCGATTTAGAAGGAAATGTCTTAGAACACATAGTATTTCATAGCGACGCAATGTCCGTGTGAATTCGTCAATGAGTGGTAGTGAGGGATGCAGTAAAGAAGGATTAGTGGATCGGAAATGAGATTGTCGTATCAGAAAAGAAAATCCTGTCGTTTCCATAGAATCATTACTCGATTTAGAATCTAAATGTCTTAGAACAAATAGTATTTCATAGCGACGCAATTTCCGTGTGAATTCGTCAATGTGTGGGAGTGAGGGATGCAGTAAAGAAGGATTAGTGGATCGGAAATGAGCTTGTCGTATCCCAAAAGAAAATCCTGTCGTTTCCATAGAAACGTTACTCGACTTAGAAGGAAATGTCTTAGAACACATAGTATTTCATAGCGACGCAATTTCCGTGTGAATTCGTCAATGAGTGGGAGAGAGGGATGCAGTAAAGAAGGATTAGTAGATCGGAAATGAGATTGTCGTATCCCAAAAGAAAATCCTGTCGTTTCCATAGAAACGTTACTCGATTTAGAAGGAAATGTCTTAGAACACATAGTATTTCATAGCGACGCAATTTCCGTGTGAACTCGTCAATGAGTGGGAGTGAGGGATGCAGTAAAGAAGGATTAGTGTATCGGAAATGAGATTGTCGTATCCCAAAAGAAAATCCTGTCGTTTCCATAGAAACGTTACTCGATTTAGAAGGAAATGTCTTAGAACACATAGTATTTCATAGCGACGAAATTTCCATGTGATTTCGTCAATGTGTGGGAGTGAGGGATGCAGTAAAGGAGGATTAGTGGATCGGAAATGAGATTGTCGTATCCCAAAAGAAAATCCTGTCGTTTCCATAGAAACGTTACTCGATTTAGGAGGAAATGTCTTAGAACACATAGTATTTCATAGCGACGCAATTTCCGTGAGATTTCGTCAATGAGTGGGAGTGAGGGATGCAGTATAGAAGGATTAGTGGATCGGAAATGAATTTATCGTATCCCAAAAGAAAATCCTGTCGTTTCCATAGAAACGTTACTCGATGTAGAAGGAAATGTCTTAGAACGCATAGTATTTCATAGCGACGCAATTTCCGTGTGAATTCGTCAATGAGTGGGAGTGAGGGATGCAGTAAAGAAGGATTAGTGTATCGGAAATGAGATTGTCGTATCCCAAAAGAAAATCCTGTAGTTTCCATAGAAACGTTATTCGATTTAGAAGGAAATGTCTTAGAACACATAGTATTTCATAGCGACGCAATTTCCGTGTGAATTCGTCAATGAGTGGGAGTGAGGGATGCAGTAAAGAAGGAATAGTGGATCGGAAATGTGATTGTCGTATCCCAAAAGAAAATCCTGACGTTTCCATAGAAACGTTAGTCGAATTAGAAGGAAATGTCTTAGAACACATAGTATTTCATAGCGACGCAATTTCCGTGTGATTTCATCAATGAGTGGGAGTGAGGGATGCAGTAAAGAAGGATTAGTGGATTGGAAATGAGATTGTCGTATCCCAAAAGAAAATCCTGTCGTTGCCATAGAAACGTTACTCGATTTAGAAGGAAATACCTTAGAACACATAGTATTTCATAGCGACGCAATTTCCGTGTGATTTCGTCAATGAGTGGGAGTGAGGGATGCAGTAAAGAAGGATTAGTGGATCGGAAACGAGATTGTCGTATCCCAAAAGAAAATCCTGTCGTTTCCATAGAAACGTTACTCGATTTAGAAGGAAATGTCTTAGAACACATAATATTTCATAGCGACGCAATTTCCGTGTGAATTCGTCAATGTGTGGGAGTGGGGGATGCAGTAAAGAAGGATTAGTGGATCGGAAATGAGATTGTCATATCCCAAAAGAAAATCCTGTCGTTTCCATAGAAACGTTACTCGAATTAGAAGGAAATGTCTTAGAACACATAGTGTTTCATAGCGACGCAATTTCCGTTTGAATTCATGAATGAGTGGGAGTGAGGGATGCAGTAAAGAAGGATCAGTGGATCGGAAATGAGATTGTCGTATCCCAAAAGAAAATCCTGTCGTTTCCATAGAAATATTACTCGATTTAGAAGGAAATGTCTTAGAACACATAGTATTTCATAGCGACGCAATTTCCGTGTGAATTCGTCAATGAGTGGTAGTGAGGGATGCATTAAAGAAGGATTAGTGGATCGGAAATGAGATTGTCGTATCCCAAAAGAAAATCCTGTCGTTTCCATAGAAACGTTACTCGATTTAGAAGGAAATGTCTTGGAACACATAGTATTTCATAGCGACGCAATTTCCGTGTGAATTCGTCAATGTGTGGGAGTGAGGGATGCAGTAAAGAAGGATTAGTGGATCGGAAATGAGATTGTCGTATCCCAAAAGAAAATCCTGACGTTTCCATAGAACCATTACTCGATTAAGAAGGAAATGTCTTAGAACACATAGTATTTCATAGCGACGCAATTTCCGTGTGAATTCGTCAATGAGTTTGAGTGAGGGATGAAGTAAAGTAGGATTAGTGGATCGGAAATGAGATTGTCGTATCCCAAAAGAAAATCCTGTCGTTTCCATAGAAACGTTACTCGATTTAGAAGGAAATGTCTTAGAACACATAGTATTTTATAGCGACGCATTGTCCGTGTGAATTCGTCAATGAGTGGGAGTGAGGGATGCAGTAAAGAAGGATTAGTGGATCGGAAATGAGATTGTCGTATCGGAAAAGAAAATCCTGTCGTTTCCATAGAAACATTACTCGATTTAGAATCTAAATGTCTTAGAACAAATAGTATTTCATAGCGGCGCAATTTCCGTGTGAATTCGTCAATGAGTGTGAGTGAGGGATGCAGTAAAGAAGGATTAGTGGATCGGAAATGAGATTGTCGTATCAGAAAAGAAAATCCTGTCGTTTCCATAGAAACATTACTCGATTTAGAAGGAAATGTCTTAGAACACATAGTATTTCATAGCGACGCAATTTCCGTGTGAATTCGTCGATGAGTGGGAGTGAGGGATGCAGTAAAGTAGGATTAGTGGATCGGAAATGAGAGTGTCGTATCCCAAAAGAAAATCCTGTCGTTTCCATAGAGACGTTACTCGATTTAGAAGGAAATGTCTTAGAACACATAATATTTCATAGCGACGCAATTTCCGTGTGAATTCGTCAATGAGTGGGAGTGAGGGATGCAGTAAAGAAGGATTAGTGGATCGGAAATGAGATTGTCGTATCCCAAAAGAAAATCCTGTGGTTTCCATAGAAACGTTACTCGATTTAGAAGGAAATGTCTTAGAACACATAGTATTTCATAGCGACGCAATTTCCGTGTGAATTCGTCAGTGAGTGGGAGTGAGGGATGCAGTAAAGAAGGATTAGTGGATCGGAAATGAGATTGTCGTATCCCAAAAGAAAATCCTGTCGTTTCCATAGAAACATTACTCGATTTAGAAGGAAATGTCTTAGAACACATAGTATTTCATAGCGACGCAATTTCCGTGTGAATTCGTCAGTAAGTGGGAGTGAGGGATGCAGTAAAGAAGGATTAGTTGATCGGAAATGAGATTGTCGTATCCCAAAAGAAAATCCTGTCGTTTCCATAGAAACGTTACTCGATTTAGAAGGAAATGTCTTAGAACACATAGTATTTCATAGCGACGCAATTTCCGTGTGAATTCGACAATGTGTGGGAGTGAAGGATGCAGTAAAGAAGGATTAGTGAATCGGAAATGTGATTGTCGTATCCCAAAAGAAAATCCTGTCGTTTCCATAGAAACGTTACTCGATTTAGAAGGAAATGTCTTAGAACACATAGTATTTCATAGCGACGCATTGTCCGTGTGAATTCGTCAATGAGTGGGAGTGAGGGATGCAGTAAAGAAGGATTAGTGGATCGGAAATGAGATTGTCGTATCAGAAAAGAAAATCCTGTCGTTTCCATAGAAACATTATTCGATTTAGAAGAAATGTCTTAGAACATATAGTATTTCATAGCGACGCAACTTCCGTGTGAATTCGTCAATGTGTGGGAGTGTGGGATGCAGTAAAGAAGGATTAGTGGATCGGAAATGAGATTGTCGTTTTCCAAAAAAAAATCCTGTCGTTTCCATAGAAACGTTGCTCGACTTAGAAGGAAATGTCTTAGAACACATAGGATTTCATAGCGACGCAATTTCCGTGTGAATTCGTCAATGAGTGGGAGTGAGGGATGCAGTAAAAAAGGATTAGTGTATCGGAAATGAGATTGTCGTATCCCAAAAGAAAATCCTGTCGTTTCCATAGAAACGTTACTCGATTTAGAAGGAAATGTCTTAGAACACATAGTATTTCATAGCGACGCAATTTCCGTGTGAATTCGTCAATGAGTGGGAGTGAGGGATGCAGTAAAGAAGGATTACTGTATCGGAAATGAGATTGTCGTATCCCAAAAGAAAATCCTGTCGTTTCCATAGAAACGTTACTCGATTTAGAAGGAAATGTCTTAGAACACATAGTATTTCATAGAGACGCAATTTCCGTGTGAATTCGTCAATGTGTGGGAGTGAGGGATGCAGTAAAGAAGGATTAGTGGATCGGAAATGAGATTGTCGTATCCCAAGAGAAAATCCTATCGTTTCCATAGAAACATTACTCGATTTAGAAGGAAATGTCTTAGAACACATAGTATTTCATAGCGACGCAATTTCCGTGTGAATTCGTCAAAGAGGTTTAGTGAGGGATGAAGTAAAGAAGGATTAGTGGATCGGAAATGAGATTGTCGTATCCCAAAAGAAAATCCTGTCGTTTCCATAGAAACGTTACTCGATTTAGAAGAAAATGTCTTAGAACACATAGTATTTCATAGCGACGAAATCTCCGTGTGAATTCGACAATGTGTGGGAGTGAGGGATGCAGTAAAGAAGGATAAGTGGATCGGAAATGTGATTGTCGTATTCCAAAAGAAAATCCTGTCGTTTCCATAGAAACGTTACTCGATTTAGAAGGAAATGTCTTAGACCACATAGTATTTCATAGCGACGCAATTTCCGTGTGAATTCGTCAATGAGTGGGAGTGAGGGATGCAGTAAAGAAGGATTAGTGGATCGGAAATGAGATTGTCGTATCCCAAAAGAAAATCCTGTCGTTTCCATAGAAACGTTACTCGATTTAGAAGGAAATGTCTTAGAACACATAGTATTTCATAGCGACGCAATTTCCGTGTGAATTCGTCAGTGTGTGGGAGTGAGGGATGCAGTAAAGAAGGATTAGTGGATCGGAAATGAGATTGTCGTATCCCAAAAGAAAATCCTGTCGTTTCCATAGAAACATTACTCGATTGAGAAGGAAATGTCTTAGAACACATAGTATTTCATAGCGACGCAATTTCCGTGTGAATTCGTCAGTAAGTGGGAGTGAGGGATGCAGTAAAGAAGGATTAGTGGATCGGAAATGAGATTGTCGTATCCCAAAAGAAAATCCTGTCGTTTCCATAGAAACGTTACTCGATTTAGAAGGAAATGTCTTAGAACACATAGTAATTCATAGCGACGCAATTTCCGTGTGAATTCGACAATGTGTGGGAGTGAGGGATGCAGTAAAGAAGGATTAGTGGATCGGAAATGTGATTGTCGTATCCCAAAAGAAAATCCTGTCGTTTCCATAGAAACGTTACTCGAATTAGAAGGAAATGTCTTAGAACACATAGTATTTCATAGCGACGCAATGTCCGTGTGAATTCGTCAATGAGTGGGAGTGAGGGATGCAGTAAAGAAGGATTAGTGGATCGGAAATGAGATTGTCGTATCAGAAAAGAAAATCCTGCCGTTTCCATAGAAACATTACTCGATTTAGAAGGAAATGTCTTAGAACAAATAGTATTTCATAGCGACGCAATTTCCGTGTGAAATCGTCAATGTGTGGGAGTGAGGGATGCAGTAAAGAAGGATTAGTGGATCAGAAATGAGATTGTCGTTTTCCAAAAGAAAATCCTGTCGTTTCCATAGAAACGTTACTCGACTTAGAAGGAAATGTCTTAGAACACATAGTATTTCATAGCGACGCAATTTCCGTGTGAACTCGTCAATGAGTGGGAGTGAGGGATGCAGTAAAGAAGGATAAGTAGATCGGAAATGTGATTGTCGTATCCGAAAAGAAAATCCTGTCGTTTCCATAGAAACGTTACTCGATTTAGAAGGAAATGTCTTAGAACACATAGTATTTCATAGCGACGCAATTTCCGTGTGAATCGTCAATGAGTGGGAGTGAGGGATGCAGTAAAGAAGGATTAGTGTATCGGAAATAAGATTGTCGTATCCCAAAAGAAAATCCTGTCGTTCCCATAGAAACGTTACTCGATTTAGAAGGAAATGTCTTAGAACACATAGTATTTCATAGCGACGCAATTTCCGTGTGAATTCATCAATGTGTGGGAGTGAGGGATGCAGTAAAGAAGGATTAAAGGATCGGAAATGAGATTGTCGTATTCCAAAAGAAAATCCTATCGTTTCCATAGAAACGTTACTCGATTTAGAAGGAAATGTCTTAGAACACATAGTATTTCATAGCGACACAATGTCCGTGTGAATTCGTCAATGAGTGGGACTGAGGGATGCAGTAAAGGAGGATTAGTATATCGGAAATGAGATTGTCGTATCCCAAAAGAAAATCCTGTCGTTTCAATAGAGACGTTACTCGATTTAGAAGGAAATGTCTTAGAACACATAGTATTTCATAGCGACGCAATTTCCGTGTGAATTCGTCAGTGTGTGGGAGTGAGGGATGCAGTAAAGAAGGATTAGTGGATCGGAAATTAGATTGTCGTATCCGAAAAAAAAATCCTGTCGTTTCCATAGAAACGTTACTCGATTTAGAAGGAAATGTCTTAGAACACATAGTATTTCATAGCGACGGAATTTCCGTGTGAATTCGCCAATGAGTGGGAGTGAGGGATGCAGTAAAGAAGGATTAGTGGATCGGAAATGAGATTGTCGTATCCCAAAAGAAAATCCTGTCGTTTCCATAGAAACATTACTCGATTTAGAAGGAAATGTCTTAGAACACATAGTATTTCATAGCGACGCAATTTCCGTGTGAATTCATCAATGAGTTTGAGTGAGGGATGAAGTAAAGAAGGATTAGTGGATCGGAACTGAGATTGTCGTATCCCCAAAGAAAATCCTGTCGTTTCAATAGAGACGTTACTCGATTTAGAAGGAAATGTCTTAGAACACATAGTATTTCATAGCGACGCAATTTCCGTGTGAATTCGTCAGTGTGTGGGAGTGAGGGATGCAGTAAAGAAGGATAAGTGGATCGGAAATGTGATTGTCGTATCCCAAAAGAAAATCCTGTCGTTTCCATAGAAACGTTACTCGATTTAGAAGGAAATGTCTTAGGACACATAGTATTTCATAGCGACGCAATTTCCGTGTGAATTCGTCAGTGTGTGGGAGTGAGGGATGCAGTAAAGAAGGATTGGTGGATCGGAAATGAGATTGTCGTATCCCAAAAGAAAATCCTGTCGTTTCCATAGAAACATTACTCGATTTAGAAGGAAATGTCTTAGAACACATAGTATTTCATAGCGACGCAATTTCCGTGTGAATTCGTCAATGAGTGGGAGTGAGGGATGCAGTAAAGAAGGATTAGTGGATAGGAAATGAGATTGTCGTATCCCAAAAGAAAATCCTGTCGTTTCCATAGAAACGTTACTCGATTTAGAAGGAAATGTCTTAGAACACATAGTATTTCATAGCGACGCAATTTCCGTGTGAATTCGACAATGTGTGGGAGTGAGGGATGCAGTAAAGAAGGATTAGTGGATCGGAAATGTGATTGTCGTATCCCAAAAGAAAATCCTGTCGTTTCCATAGAAACGTTACTCGATTTATAAGGAAATGTCTTAGAACACATAGTATTTCATAGCGACGCAATAGCCGTGTGAATACGTCAATGAGTGGGACTGAGGGATGCAGTAAAGAAGGATTAGTGGATCGGAAATGAGATTGTCGTATCAGAAAAGAAAATCCTGTCGTTTCCATAGAAACATTACTCGATTTAGAAGGAAATGTCTTAGAACAAATAGTATTTCATAGCGACGCAATTTCCGTGTGAATTCGTCAATGAGTGGGAGTGAGGGATGCAGTAAAGAAGGATTAGTAGATCGGAAATGAGATTGTCGTATCCCAAAAGAAAATCCTGTCGTTTCCATAGAAACGTTACTCGATTTAGAAGGAAATGTCTTAGAACACATAGTATTTCATAGCGACGCAATTTCCGTGTGAATTCGTCAATGTGTGGGGGTGAGGGATGCAGTAAAGGAGGATTAGTGGATCGGAAATGAGATTGTCGTATCCCAAAAGAAAATCCTGTCGTTTCCATAGCAACGTTACTCGATTTAGAAGGAAATATCTTAGAACACATAGTATTTCATAGCGACGCAATTTCCTTGTGAATTCGTCAATGAGTGGGAGTGAGGGATGCAGTATAGAAGGATTAGTGGATCGGAAATGAGATTGCCGTATCCCAAAAGAAAATCCTGTCGTTTCCATAGAAACGTTACTCGATTTAGAAGGAAATGTCTTAGAACACATAGTATTTCATAGCGACACAATGTCCGTGTGAATTCGTCAATGAGTGGGACTGAGGGATGCAGTAAAGGAGGATTAGTATATCGGAAATGAGATTGTCGTATCCCAAAAGAAAATCCTGTCGTTTCCATAGAAACGTTACTCGATT
Source organism: Schistocerca cancellata (assembly GCF_023864275.1). Lineage (NCBI taxonomy): Eukaryota > Metazoa > Arthropoda > Insecta > Orthoptera > Acrididae > Schistocerca > Schistocerca cancellata. The sequence goes on from NC_064631.1 coordinate 731,389,961, forward strand.
TAGAATGAAATGTCTTAGAACACATAGTATTTCATAGCGACGCAATTTCCGTGTGAATTCGTCAATGAGTGGGAGTGAGGGATGCAGTATAGAAGGAATAGTGGATCTTAAATGAGATTGTCGTATCCCAAAAGAAAATCCTGTCGTTTCCATAGAAACGTTACTCGATTTAGAAGGAAATGTCTTAGAACACATAGTATTTCATAGCGACGCAATTTCCGTGTGAATTCGTCAATGAGTGGGAGTGAGGGATGCAGTAAAGAAGGATTAGTGGATCGGAAATGAGGTTGTCGTATCCCAAAAGAAAATCCTGTAGTTTCAATAGGAACGTTACTCGATTTAGAAGGAAATGTCTTAGAACACATAGTATTTCATAGCGACGCAATTTCCGTGTGAATTCGCCAATGAGTGGGAGTGAGGGATGCAGTAAAGAAGGATTAGTGGATCGGAAATTAGATTGTCGTATCCGAAAAAAAAATCCTGTCGTTTCCATAGAAACGTTACTCGATTTAGAAGGAAATGTCTTAGAACACATAGTATTTCATAGCGACGGAATTTCCGTGTGAATTCGCCAATGAGTGGGAGTGAGGGATGCAGTAAAGAAGGATTAGTGGATCGGAAATGAGATTGTCGTATCCCAAAAGAAAATCCTGTCGTTTCCATAGAAACGTTACTCTATTTAGAAGGAAATGTCTTAGAACACATAGTATTTCATAGCGACGGAATTTCCGTGTGAATTCGCCAATGAGTGGGAGTGAGGGATGCAGTAAAGAAGGATTAGTGGATCGGAAATGAGATTGTCGTATCCCAAAAGAAAATCCTGTCGTTTACATAGAAACGTTACTCGACTTAGAAGGAAATGTCTTAGAACACATAGTATTTCATAGCGACGCAATTTCCGTGTGAATTCGTCAATGAGTGGGAGTGAGGGATGCAGTAAAGAAGGATTAGTGTATCGGAAATGAGATTGTCGTATCCCAAAAGAAAATCCTGTCGTTTCCATAGAAACGTTACTCGATTTAGAAGGAAATGTCTTAGAACACATAGTATTTCATAGCGACGCAATTTCCGTGTGAATTCGTCAATGTGTGGGAGTGAGGGATGCAGTAAAGAAGGATTAGTGGATCGGAAATGAGATTGTCGTATCCCAAAAGAAAATCCTGTCGTTTAAATTGAAACATTACTCGATTTAGAAGGAAATGTCTTAGAACACATAGTATTTCATAGCGACGCAATTTCCGTGTGAATTCGTCAATGAGTTTGAGTGAGGGATGAAGTAAAGAAGGATTAGTGGATCGGAACTGAGATTGTCGTATCCCCAAAGAAAATCCTGTCGTTTCCATAGAAACGTTACTCGATTTAGAAGGAAATGTCTTAGAACACATAGTATTTCATAGCGACGCAATGTCCGTGTGAATTCGACAATGTGTGGGAGTGAGGGATGCAGTAAAGAAGGATAAGTGGATCGGAACTGAGATTGTCGTATCCCCAAAGAAAATCCTGTCGTTTCCATAGAAACGTTACTCGATTTAGAAGGAAATGTCTTAGAACACATAGTATTTCATAGCGACGCAATTTCCGTGTGAATTCGACAATGTGTGGGAGTGAGGGATGCAGTAAAGAAGGATAAGTGGATCGGAAATGAGAGTGTCGTATCCCAAAAGAAAATCCTGTCGTTTCAATAGAGACGTTACTCGATTTAGAAGGAAATGTCTTAGAACAGATAGTATTTCATAGCGACGCAATTTCCATGTGAATTCGTCAATGAGTGGGAGTGAGGGATGTAGTAAAGAAGGATTAGTGGATCGGAAATGAGATTGTAGTATCCCAAAAGAAAATCCTGTCGTTTCCATAGAAACGTTACTCGATTTAGAAGGAAATGTCTTAGAACACATAGTATTTCATAGCGACGCAATTTCCGTGTGAATTCGTCAGTGTGTGGGAGTGAGGGATGCAGTAAAGAAGGATTGGTGGATCGGAAATGTGATTGTCGTATCCCAAAAGAAAATCCTGTCGTTTCCATAGAAACATTACTCGATTTAGAAGGAAATGTCTTAGAACACATAGTATTTCATAGCGACGCAATTTCCGTGTGAATTCGTCAATGAGTGGGAGTGAGGGATGCAGTAAAGAAGGATTAGTGGATAGGAAATGAGATTGTCGTATCCCAAAAGAAAATCCTGTCGTTTCCATAGAAACGTTACTCGATTTAGAAGGAAATGTCTTAGAACACATAGTATTTCATAGCGACGCAATTTCCGTGTGAATTCGACAATGTGTGGGAGTGAGGGATGCAGTAAAGAAGGATTAGTGGTTCGGAAATGTGATTGTCGTATCCCAAAAGAAAATCCTGTCGTTTCCATAGAAACGTTACTCGATTTATAAGGAAATGTCTTAGAACACATAGTATTTCATAGCGACGCAATAGCCGTGTGAATACGTCAATGAGTGGGACTGAGGGATGCAGTAAAGAAGGATTAGTGGATCGGAAATGAGATTGTCGTATCAGAAAAGAAAATCCTGTCGTTTCCATAGAAACATTACTCGATTTAGAAGGAAATGTCTTAGAACAAATAGTATTTCATAGCGACGCAATTTCCGTGTGAATTCGTCAATGAGTGGGAGTGAGGGATGCAGTAAAGAAGGATTAGTAGATCGGAAATGAGATTGTCGTATCCCAAAAGAAAATCCTGTCGTTTCCATAGAAACGTTACTCGATTTAGAAGGAAATGTCTTAGAACACATAGTATTTCATAGCGACGCAATTTCCGTGTGAATTCGTCAATGTGTGGGGGTGAGGGATGCAGTAAAGGAGGATTAGTGGATCGGAAATGAGATTGTCGTATCCCAAAAGAAAATCCTGTCGTTTCCATAGCAACGTTACTCGATTTAGAAGGAAATATCTTAGAACACATAGTATTTCATAGCGACGCAATTTCCTTGTGAATTCGTCAATGAGTGGGAGTGAGGGATGCAGTATAGAAGGATTAGTGGATCGGAAATGAGATTGCCGTATCCCAAAAGAAAATCCTGTCGTTTTTATAGAAACGTTACTCGATTTAGAAGGAAATGTCTTAGAACACATAGTATTTCATAGCGACGCAATTTCCATGTGAATTCGTCAATGAGTGGGAGTGAGGGATGTAGTAAAGAAGGATTAGTGGATCGGAAATGAGATTGTCGTATCCCAAAAGAAAATACTGTCGTTTCCATAGAAACGTTACTCGATTTAGAAGGAAATGTCTTAGGACACATAGGATTTCATAGCGACGCAATTTCCGTGTGAATTCGTCAGTGTGTGGGAGTGAGGGATGCAGTAAAGAAGGATTGGTGGATCGGAAATGAGATTGTCGTATCCCAAAAGAAAATCCTGTCGTTTCCATAGAAACATTACTCGATTTAGAAGGAAATGTCTTAGAACACATAGTATTTCATAGCGACGCAATTTCCGTGTGAATTCGTCAATGAGTGGGAGTGAGGGATGCAGTAAAGAAGGATTAGTGGATAGGAAATGAGATTGTCGTATCCCAAAAGAAAATCCTGTCGTTTCCATAGAAACGTTACTCGATTTAGAAGGAAATGTCTTAGAACACATAGTATTTCATAGCGACGCAATTTCCGTGTGAATTCGACAATGTGTGGGAGTGAGGGATGCAGTAAAGAAGGATTAGTGGTTCGGAAATGTGATTGTCGTATCCCAAAAGAAAATCCTGTCGTTTCCATAGAAACGTTACTCGATTTATAAGGAAATGTCTTAGAACACATAGTATTTCATAGCGACGCAATAGCCGTGTGAATACGTCAATGAGTGGGACTGAGGGATGCAGTAAAGAAGGATTAGTGGATCGGAAATGAGATTGTCGTATCAGAAAAGAAAATCCTGTCGTTTCCATAGAAACATTACTCGATTTAGAAGGAAATGTCTTAGAACAAATAGTATTTCATAGCGACGCAATTTCCGTGTGAATTCGTCAATGAGTGGGAGTGAGGGATGCAGTAAAGAAGGATTAGTAGATCGGAAATGAGATTGTCGTATCCCAAAAGAAAATCCTGTCGTTTCCATAGAAACGTTACTCGATTTAGAAGGAAATGTCTTAGAACACATAGTATTTCATAGCGACGCAATTTCCGTGTGAATTCGTCAATGTGTGGGGGTGAGGGATGCAGTAAAGGAGGATTAGTGGATCGGAAATGAGATTGTCGTATCCCAAAAGAAAATCCTGTCGTTTCCATAGCAACGTTACTCGATTTAGAAGGAAATATCTTAGAACACATAGTATTTCATAGCGACGCAATTTCCTTGTGAATTCGTCAATGAGTGGGAGTGAGGGATGCAGTATAGAAGGATTAGTGGATCGGAAATGAGATTGCCGTATCCCAAAAGAAAATCCTGTCGTTGTCATAGAAACGTTACTCGATTTAGAAGGAAATGTCTTAGAACACATAGTATTTCATAGCGACGGAATTTCCGTGTGAATTCTACAATGAGTGGGAGTGAGGGATGCAGTAAAGAAGGATTAGTGGATCGGAAATTAGATTGTCGTATCCGAAAAGAAAATCCTGTCGTTTCCATAGAAACGTTACTCGATTTAGAAGGAAATGTCTTAGAACACATAGTATTTCATAGCGACGCAATTTCCGTGTGAATTCGTCAATGAGTGGGAGTGAGGGATGCAGTATAGAAGGAATAGTGGATCTTAAATGAGATTGTCGTATCCCAAAAGAAAATCCCGTCGTTTCCATAGAAACGTTACTCGATTTAGAAGGAAATGTCTTAGAACACATAGTATTTCATAGCGACGCAATTTCCGTGTGAATTCGTCAATGAGTGGGAGTGAGGGATGCAGTAAAGAAGGATTAGTGGATCGGAAATGAGGTTGTCGTATCCCAAAAGAAAATCCTGTAGTTTCAATAGGAACGTTACTCGATTTAGAAGGAAATGTCTTAGAACACATAGTATTTCATAGCGACGCAATTTCCGTGTGAATTCGCCAATGAGTGGGAGTGAGGGATGCAGTAAAGAAGAATTAGTGGATCGGAAATTAGATTGTCGTATCCGAAAAAAAAATCCTGTCGTTTCCATTGAAACGTTACACGATTTAGAAGGAAATGTCTTAGAACACATAGTATTTCATAGCGACGGAATTTCCGTGTGAATTCGCCAATGAGTGGGAGTGAGGGATGCAGTAAAGAAGGATTAGTGGATCGGAAATGAGATTGTCGTATCCCAAAAGAAAATCCTGTCGTTTCCATAGAAACGTTACTCGATTTAGAAGGAAATGTCTTAGAACACATAGTATTTCATAGCGACGGAATTTCCGTGTGAATTCGCCAATGAGTGGGAGTGAGGGATGCAGTAAAGAAGGATTAGTGGATCGGAAATGAGATTGTCGTATCCCAAAAGAAAATCCTGTTGTTTACATAGAAACGTTACTCGACTTAGAAGGAAATGTCTTAGAACACATAGTATTTCATAGCGACGCAATTTCCGTGTGAATTCGTCAATGAGTGGGAGTGAGGGATGCAGTAAAGAAGGATTAGTGTATCGGAAATGAGATTGTCGTATCCCAAAAGAAAATCCTGTCGTTTCCATAGAAACGTTACTCGATTTAGAAGGAAATGTCTTAGAACACATAGTATTTCATAGCGACGCAATTTCCGTGTGAATTCGTCAATGTGTGGGAGTGAGGGATGCAGTAAAGAAGGATTAGTGGATCGGAAATGAGATTGTCGTATCCCAAAAGAAAATCCTGTCGTTTCCATAGAAACATTACTCGATTTAGAAGGAAATGTCTTAGAACACATAGTATTTCATAGCGACGCAATTTCCGTGTGAATTCGTCAATGAGTTTGAGTGAGGGATGAAGTAAAGAAGGATTAGTGGATCGGAACTGAGATTGTCGTATCCCCAAAGAAAATCCTGTCGTTTCCATAGAAACGTTACTCGATTTAGAAGGAAATGTCTTAGAACACATAGTATTTCATAGCGACGCAATTTCCGTGTGAATTCGACAATGTGTGGGAGTGAGGGATGCAGTAAAGAAGGATAAGTGGATCGGAAATGTGATTGTCGTATCCCAAAAGAAAATCCTGTCGTTCCCATAGAAACGTTACTCGATTTAGAAGGAAATGTCTTAGAACACATAGTATTTCATAGCGACGCAATTTCCGTGTGAATTCGTCAATGAGTGGGAGTGAGGGATGCAGTAAAGAAGGATTAGTGGATCGGAAATGAGAGTGTCGTATCCCAAATGAAAATCCTGTCGTTTCAATAGAGACGTTACTCGTTTTAGAAGGAAATGTATTAGAACAGATAGTATTTCATAGCGACGCAATTTCCGTGTGAATTCGTCAATGAGTGGGAGTGAGGGATGTAGTAAAGAAGGATTAGTGGATCGGAAATGAGATTGTCGTATCCCAAAAGAAAATCCTGTCGTTTCCATAGAAACGTTACTCGATTTAGAAGGAAATGTCTTAGGACACATAGTATTTCATAGCGACGCAATTTCCGTGTGAATTCGTCAGTGTGTGGGAGTGAGGGATGCAGTAAAGAAGGATTGGTGGATCGGAAATGAGATTGTCGTATCCCAAAAGAAAATCCTGTCGTTTCCATAGAAACATTACTCGATTTAGAAGGAAATGTCTTAGAACACATAGTATTTCATAGCGACGCAATTTCCGTGTGAATTCGTCAATGAGTGGGAGTGAGGGATGCAGTAAAGAAGGATTAGTGGATAGGAAATGAGATTGTCGTATCCCAAAAGAAAATCCTGTCGTTTCCATAGAAACGTTACTCGATTTAGAAGGAAATGTCTTAGAACACATAGTATTTCATAGCGACGGAATTTCCGTGTGAATTCGCCAATGAGTGGGAGTGAGGGATACAGTAAAGAAAGATTAGTGGATCGGAAATGAGATTGTCGTATCCCAAAAGAAAATCCTGTCGTTTCCATAGAAACGTTACTCGATTTAGAAGGAAATGTCTTAGAACACATAGTATTTCATAGCGACGCAATTTCCGTGTGAATTCGTCAATGAGTTTGAGTGAGGGATGAAGTAAAGAAGGATTAGTGGATCGGAAATGAGATTGTCGTATCCCAAAAGAAAATCCTGTCGTTTCCATAGAAACGTTACTCGATTTAGAAGGAAATGTCTTAGAACACATAGTATTTCATAGCGACGCAATTTCCGTGTGAATTCGTCAGTGTGTGGGAGTGAGGGATGCAGTAAAGAAGGATTAGTGGATCGGAAATGAGATTGTCGTATCCCAAAAGAAAATCCTGTCGTTTCCATAGAAACATTACTCGATTTAGAAGGAAATGTCTTAGAACACATAGTATTTCATAGCGACGCAATTTCCGTGTGAATTCGTCAATGAGTGGGAGTGAGGGATGCAGTAAAGAAGGATTAGTGGATCGGAAATGAGATTGTCGTATCCCAAAAGAAAATCCTGTGGTTTCCGTAGAAACGTTACTCGATTTAGAAGGAAATGTCTTAGAACACATAGTATTTAATAGCGACGCAATTTCCGTGTGAATTCGTCAGTGTGTGGGAGTGAGGGATGCAGTAAAGAAGGATTAGTGGATCGGAAATGAGATTGTCGTATCCCAAAAGAAAATACTGTCGTTTCCATAGAAACATTACTCGATTTAGAAGGAAATGTCTTAGAACACATAGTATTTCATAGCGACGCAATTTCCGTGTGAATTCGTCAGTAAGTGGGAGTGAGGGATGCAGTAAAGAAGGATTAGTGGATCGGAAATGAGATTGTCGTATCCCAAAAGAAAATCCTGTCGTTTCCATAGAAACGTTACTCGATTTAGAAGGAAATGTCTTAGAACACATAGTAGTTCATAGCGACGCAATTTCCGTGTGAATTCGACAATGTGTGGGAGTGAGGGATGCAGTAAAGAAGGATTAGTGGATCGGAAATGTGATTGTCGTATCCCAAAAGAAAATCCTGTCGTTTCCATAGAAACGTTACTCTAATTAGAAGGAAATGTCTTAGAACACATAGTATTTCATAGCGACGCAATGTCCGTGTGAATTCGTCAATGAGTGGGAGTGAGGGATGCAGTAAAGAAGGATTAGTGGATCGGAAATGAGATTGTCGTATCAGAAAAGAAAATCCTGTCGTTTCCATAGAAACATTACTCGATTTAGAAGGAAATGTCTTAGAACAAATAGTATTTCATAGCGACGCAATATCCGTGTGAATTCGTCAATGTGTGGGAGTGAGGGATGCAGGAAAGAAGGATTAGTGGATCGGAAATGAGATTGTCGTATCCCAAAAGAAAATCCTGTCGTTTCCATAGAAACATCACTCGATTTAAAAGGAAATGTCTTAGAACACATAGTATTTCATAGCGACGCAATTTCCGTGTGAATTCGTCAATGAGTGGGAGTGAGGGATGCAGTAAAGAAGGATTAGTGTATCGGAAATAAGATTGTCGTATCCCAAAAGAAAATCCTGTCGTTCCCATAGAAACGTTACTCGATTTAGAAGGAAATGTCTTAGAACACATAGTATTTCATAGCGACGCAATTTCCGTGTGAATTCGTCAATGTGTGGGAGTGAGGGATGCAGTAAAGAAGGATTAGTGGATCGGAAATGAGATCGTCGTATCCCAAAAGAAAATCCTATCGTTTCCATAGAAACGTTACTCGATTTAGAAGGAAATGTCTTAGAACACATAGTATTTCATAGCGACGCAATTTCCGTGTGAATTCGTCAATGAGTTTGAGTGAGGGATGAAGTAAAGAAGGATTAGTGGATCGGAAATGAGATTGTCGTATCCCAAAAGAAAATCCTGTCGTTTCCATAGAAACGTTACTCGATATAGAAAGAAATGTCTTAGGACACATGGTATTTCATAGCGACGCAATTTCCGTGTGAATTCGACAATGTGTGGGAGTGAGGGATACAGTAAAGAAGGATTAGTGGATCGGAAATGAGATTGTCGTATCCCAAAAGAAAATCCTGTCGTTTCCATAGAAACGTTACTCGACTTAGAAGGAAATGTCTTAGAACACATAGTATTTCATAGCGACGCAATTTCCGTGTCAATTCGTCAATGAGTGGGAGTGAGGGATGCAGTAAAGAAGGATTAGTGTATCGGAAATGAGATTGTCGTATCCCAAAAGAAAATCCTGTCGTTTCCATAGAAACGTTGCTCGATTTAGAAGGAAATGTCTTAGAACACATAATATTTCATAGCGACGCAATTTCCGTGTGAATTCGACAATGTGAGGGAGTGAGGGATGCAGTAAAGAAGGATTAGTGGATCGGAAATGAGATTGTCGTATCCCAAAAGAAAATCCTGTCGTTTCCATAGAAACATTACTCGATTTGGAAGGAAATGTCTTAGAACACATAGTATTTCATAGCGACGCAATTTCCGTGTGAATTCGTCAATGAGTTTGAGTGAGGGATGAAGTAAAGAAGGATTAGTGGATCGGAACTGAGATTGTCGTATCCCCAAAGAAAATCCTGTCGTTTCCATAGAAACGTTACTCGATTTAGAAGGAAATGTCTTAGAACACATAGTATTTCATAGCGACGCAATTTCCGTGTGAATTCGACAATGTGTGGGAGTGAGGGATGCAGTGAAGAAGGATAAGTGGATTGGAAATGTGATTGTCGTATCCGAAAAGAAAATCCTGTCGTTTCCATAGAAACGTTACTCGATTTAGAAGGAAATGTCTTAGAACACATAGTATTTCATAGCGACGCAATTTCCGTGTGAATTCGTCAATGAGTGGGAGTGAGGGATGCAGTAAAGAAGGATTAGTGGATCGGAAATGAGAGTGTCGTATCCCAAAAAAAAGTCCTGTCGTTTCAATAGAGACGTTACTCGATTTAGAAGGAAATGTCTTAGAACAGATAGTATTTCATAGCGACGCAATTTCCGTGTGAATTCGTCAATGAGTGGGAGTGAGGGATGTAGTAAAGAAGGATTAGTGGATCGGAAATGAGATTGTCGTATCCCAAAAGAAAATCCTGTCGTTTCCATAGAAACGTTACTCGATTTAGAAGGAAATGTCTTAGGACACATAGTATTTCATAGCGACGCAATTTCCGTGTGAATTCGTCAGTGTGTGGGAGTGAGGGATGCAGTAAAGAAGGATTAGTGGATCGGAAATGAGATTGTCGTATCACAAAAGAAAATCCTGTCGTTTCCATAGAAACATTACTCGATTTAGAAGGAAATTTCTTAGAACACATAGTATTTCATAGCGACGCAATTTCCGTGTGAATTCGTCAATGAGTGGGAGTGAGGGATGCAGTAAAGAAGGATTAGTGGATCGGAAATGAGATTGTCGTATCCCAAAAGAAAATCCTGTCGTTTCCATAGAAACGTTACTCGATTTAGAAGGAAATGTCTTAGAACACATAGTATTTCATAGCGAAGCAATTTCCGTGTGAATCCGACAATGTGTGGGAGTGAGGGATGCAGTAAAGAAGGATTAGTGGATCGGAAATGTGATTGTCGTATCCCAAAAGTAAATCCTGTTGTTTCCATAGAAACGTTACTCGATTTATAAGGAAATGTCTTAGAACACATAGTGTTTCATAGCGACGCAATGTCCGTGTGAATACGTCAATGAGTGGGACTGAGGGATGCAGTAAAGAAGGATTAGTGGATCGGAAATGGGATTGTCGTATCAGAAAAGAAAATCCTGTCGTTTCCATAGAAACATTACTCGATTTAGATGGAAATGTCTTAGAACAAATAGTATTTCATAGCGACGCAATTTCCGTGTGAATTCGCCAATGAGTGGGAGTGAGGGATGCAGTAAAGAAGGATTAGTGGATCGGAAATGAGAGTGTCGTATCCCAAAAGAAAATCCTGTCGTTTCCATAGAGACGTTACTCGATTTAGAAGGAAATGTCTTAGAACACATAGTATTTCATAGCGACGCAATTTCCGTGTGAATTCGTCAATGAGTGGGAGTGAGGGATGTAGTAAAGAAGGATTAGTGGATCGGAAATGAGATTGTCGTATCCCAAAAGACAATCCTGTCGTTTCCGTAGAAACGTTACTCGATTTAGAAGGAAATGTCTTAGAACACATAGTATTTCATAGCGACGCAATTTCCGTGTGAATTCGTCAGTGTGTGGGAGTGAGGGATGCAGTAAAGAAGGATTAGTGGATCGGAAATGAGATTGTCGTATCCCAAAAGAAAATCCTGTCGTTTCCATAGAAACATTACTCGATTTAGAAGGAAATGTCTTAGAACACATAGTATTTCATAGCGACGCAATTTCCGTGTGAATTCGTCAATGAGTGGGAGTGAGGGATGCAGTAAAGAAGGATTAGTGGATCGGAAATGAGATTGTCGTATCCCAAAAGAAAATCCTGTGGTTTCCGTAGAAACGTTACTCGATTTAGAAGGAAATGTCTTAGAACACATAGTATTTAATAGCGACGCAATTTCCGTGTGAATTCGTCAGTGTGTGGGAGTGAGGGATGCAGTAAAGAAGGATTAGTGGATCGGAAATGAGATTGTCATATCCCAAAAGAAAATCCTGTCGTTTCCATAGAAACATTACTCGATTTAGAAGGAAATGCCTTAGAACACATAGTATTTCATAGCGACGCGATTTCCGTGTGAATTCGTCAGTAAGTGGGAGTGAGGGATGCAGTAAAGAAGGATTAGTGGATCGGAAATGAGATTGTAGTATCCCAAAAGAAAATCCTGTCGTTTCCGTAGAAATGTTACTCGATTTAGAAGGAAATGTCTTAGAACACATAGTAGTTCATAGCGACGCAATTTCTGTGTGAATTCGACAATGTGTGGGAGTGAGGGATGCAGTAAAGAAGGATTAGTGGATCGGAAATGTGATTGTCGTATCCCAAAAGAAAATCCTGTCGTTTCCATAGAAACGTTACCCTAATTAGAAGGAAATGTCTTAGAACACATAGTATTTCATAGCGACGCAATGTCCGTGTGAATTCGTCAATGAGTGGGAGTGAGGGATGCAGTAAAGAAGGATTAGTGGATCGGAAATGAGATTGTCGTATCAGAAAAGAAAATCCTGTCGTTTCCATAGAAACATTACTCGATTTAGAAGGAAATGTCTTAGAACAAATAGTATTTCATGGCGACGCAATTTCCGTGTGAATTCGTCAATGTGTGGGAGTGAGGGATGCAGTAAAGAAGGATTAGTGGATCGGAAATGAGATTGTCGTATCCCAAAAGAAAATCCTGTCGTTTCCATAGAAACATCACTCGATTTAAAAGGAAATGTCTTAGAACACATAGTATTTCATAGCGACGCAATTTCCGTGTGAATTCGTCAATGAGTGGGAGTGAGGGATGCAGTAAAGAAGGATTAGTGTATCGGAAATAAGATTGTCGTATCCCAAAAGAAAATCCTGTCGTTCCCATAGAAACGTTACTCGATTTAGAAGGAAATGTCTTAGAACACATAGTATTTCATAGCGACGCAATTTCCGTGTGAATTCGTCAATGTGTGGGAGTGAGGGATGCAGTAAAGGATTAGTGGATCGGAAATGAGATCGTCGTATCCCAAAAGAAAATCCTATCGTTTCCATAGAAACGTTACTCGATTTAGAAGGAAATGTCTTAGAACACATAGTATTTCATAGCGACGCAATTTCCGTGTGAATTCGTCAATGAGTTTGAGTGAGGGATGAAGTAAAGAAGGATTAGTGGATCGGAAATGAGATTGTCGTATCCCAAAAGAAAATCCTGTCGTTTCCATAGAAACGTTACTCGATTTAGAAAGAAATGTCTTAGAACACATGGTATTTCATAGCGACGCAATTTCCGTGTGAATTCGACAATGTGTGGGAGTGAGGGATGCAGTAAAGAAGGATAAGTGGATCGGAAATGCGATTGTCGTATTCCAAAAGAAAATCCTGTCGTTTCCATAGAAACTTTACTAGATTTAGAAGGAAATGTCTTAGACCACATAGTATTTCATAGCGACGCAATTTCCGTGTGAATTCGTCAATGAGTGGGAGTGAGGGATGCAGTAAAGAAGGATTAGTGGATCGGAAATCAGAGTGTCGTATCCCAAAAGAAAATCCTGTCGTTTCCATAGAAACGTTACTCGATTTAGAAGGAGAAGCCATAGAACCCATAGTATTTCATAGCGACGCAATTTCCGTGTGAATTCGTCAATGTGTGGGAGTGAGGGATGTAGTAAAGAAGGATTAGTGGATCGGAAATGAGATTGTCGTATCCCAAAAGAAAATCCTGTCGTTTCCGTAGAAACGTTACTCGATTTAGAAGGAAATGTCTTAGAACACATAGTATTTCATAGCGACGCAATTTCCGTGTGAATTCGTCAGTGTGTGGGAGTGAGGGATGCAGTAAAGAAGGATTAGTGGATCGGAAATGAGATTGTCGTATCCCAAAAGAAAATCCTGTCGTTTCCATAGAAACATTACTCGATTTAGAAGGAATCGTTTTAGAACACATAGTATTTCATAGCGACGCAATTTCCGTGTGAATTCGTCAATGAGTGGGAGTGAGGGATGCAGTAAAGAAGGATTAGTGGATCGGAAATGAGATTGTCGTATCCCAAAAGAAAATCCTGTCGTTTCCATAGAAACGTTACTCGATTTAGAAGGAAATGTCTTAGAACACATAGTATTTCATAGCGACGCAATTTCCGTGCGAATTCGACAATGTGTGGGAGAGAGGGATGCAGTAAAGAAGGATTAGTGGATCGGAAATGTGATTGTCGTATCCCAAAAGAAAATCCTTTCGTTTCCATAGAAACGTTACTCGATTTAGAACTAAATGTCTTAGAGCACATAGTATTTCATAGCGACACAATGTCCGTGTGAATTCGTCAATGAGTGGGACTGAGGGATGCAGTAAAGGAGGATTAGTATATCGGAAATGAGATTGTCGTATCCCAAAAGAAAATCCTGTCGTTTCCATAGAAACGTTACTCGATTTAGAAGGAAATGTCTTAGAACACATAGTATTTCATAGCGACGCAATTTCCGTGTGAATTCGTCATTGAGTGGGAGTGAGGGATGCAGTATAGAAGGAATAGTGGATCGGAAATGAGATTGTCGTATCCCAAAAGAAAATCCTGTCGTTTCCATAGAAACGTTACTCGATTTAGAAGGAAATGTCTTAGAACACATAGTATTTCATAGCGACGCAATTTCCGTGAGAATTCGTCAATGAGTGGGGGTGAGGGATGCAGTAAAGAAGGATTAGTGGATCGGAAATGAGGTTGTCGTATCCCAAAAGAAAATCCTGTAGTTTCAATGGGAACGTTACTCGATTTAGAAGGAAATGTCTTAGAACACATAGTATTTCATAGCGACGCAAATTCCGTGTGAATTCGCCAATAAGTGGGAGTGAGGGATGCAGTAAAGAAGGATTAGTGGATCGGAAATTAGATTGTCGTATCCGAAAAGAAAATCCTATCGTTTCCATAGAAACGTTACTCGATTTAGAAGGAAATGTCTTAGAACACATAGTATTTCATAGCGACGGAATTTCCGTGTGAATTCGCCAATGAGTGGGAGTGAGGGATGCAGTAAAGAAGGATTAGTGGATCGGAAATGAGATTGTCGTATCCCAAAAGAAAATCATGTCGTTTCCATAGAAACGTTACTCGATTTAGAAGGAAATGTCTTAGAACGCATAGTATTTCATAGCGACGGAATTTCCGTGTGAATTCGCCAATGAGTGGGAGTGAGGGATGCAGTAAAGAAGGATTAGTGGATCGGAAATGAGATTGTCGTATCCCAAAAGAAAATCCTGTCGTTTCCATAGAAACGTTACTCGACTTAGAAGGAAATGTCTTAGAACACATAGTATTTCATAGCGACGCAATTTCCGTGTCAATTCGTCAATGAGTGGGAGTGAGGGATGCAGTAAAGAAGGATTAGTGTATCGGAAATGAGATTGTCGTATCCCAAAAGAAAATCCTGTCGTTTCCATAGAAACGTTACTCGATTTAGAAGGAAATGTCTTAGAACACATAATATTTCATAGCGACGCAATTTCCGTGTGAATTCGACAATGTGTGGGAGTGAGGGATGCAGTAAAGAAGGATTAGTGGATCGGAAATGAGATTGTTGTATCCCAAAAGAAAATCCTGTCGTTTCCATAGAAACATTACTCGATTTGGAAGGAAATGTCTTAGAACACATAGTATTTCATAGCGACGCAATTTCCGTGTGAATTCGTCAATGAGTTTGAGTGAGGGATGAAGTAAAGAAGGATTAGTGGATCGGAACTGAGATTGTCGTACCCCCAAAGAAAATCCTGTCGTTTCCATAGAAACGTTACTCGATTTAGAAGGAAATGTCTTAGAACACATAGTATTTCATAGCGACGCAATTTCCGTGTGAATTCGACAATGTGTGGGAGTGAGGGATGCAGTGAAGAAGGATAAGTGGATTGGAAATGTGACTGTCGTATCCGAAAAAAAAATCCTGTCGTTTCCATAGAAACGTTACTCGATTTAGAAGGAAATGTCTTAGAACACATAGTATTTCATAGCGACGCAATTTCCGTGTGAATTCGCCAATAAGTGGGAGTGAGGGATGCAGTAAAGAAGGATTAGTGGATCGGAAATTAGATTGTCGTATCCGAAAAGAAAATCCTATCGTTTCCATAGAAATGTTACTCGATTTAGAAGGAAATGTCTTAGAACACATAGTATTTCATAGCGACGGAATTTCCGTGTGAATTCGCCAATGAGTGGGAGTGAGGGATGCAGTAAAGAAGGATTAGTGGATCGGAAATGAGATTGTCGTATCCCAAAATAAAATCCTGTCGTTTCCATAGAAACGTTACTCGATTTAGAAGGAAATGTCTTAGAACACATAGTATTTCATAGCGACGGAATTTCCGTGTGAATTCGCCAATGAGTGGGAGTGAGGGATGCAGTAAAGAAGGATTAGTGGATCGGAAATGAGATTGTCGTATCCCAAAAGAAAATCCTGTCGTTTCCATAGAAACGTTACTCGACTTAGAAGGTATTGTCTTAGAACACATAGTATTTCATAGCGACGCAATTTCCGTGTCAATTCGTCAATGAGTGGGAGTGAGGGATGCAGTAAAGAAGGATTAGTGTATCGGAAATGAGATTGTCGTATCCCAAAAGAAAATCCTGTCGTTTCCATAGAAACGTTACTCGATTTAGAAGGAAATGTCTTAGAACACATAATATTTCATAGCGACGCAATTTCCGTGTGAATTCGACAATATGTGGGAGTGAGGGATGCAGTAAAGAAGGATTAGTGGATCGGAAATGAGATTGTCGTATCCCAAAAGAAAATCCTGTCGTTTCCATAGAAACATTACTCGATTTGGAAGGAAATGTCTTAGAACACATAGTATTTCATAGCGACGCAATTTCCGTGTGAATTCGTCAATGAGTTTGAGTGAGGGATGAAGTAAAGAAGGATTAGTGGATCGGAACTGAGATTGTCGTATCCCCAAAGAAAATCCTGTCGTTTCCATAGAAACGTTACTCGATTTAGAAGGAAATGTCTTAGAACACATAGTATTTCATAGCGACGCAATTTCCGTGTGAATTCGACAATGTGTGGGAGTGAGGGATGCAGTGAAGAAGGATAAGTGGATTGGAAATGTGATTGTCGTATCCGAAAAGAAAATCCTGTCGTTTCCATAGAAACGTCACTCGATTTAGAAGGAAATGTCTTAGAACACATAGTATTTCATAGCGACGCAATTTCCGTGAGAATTCGTCAATAGGTGGGAGTGAGGGATGCAGTAAAGAAGGATTATTGGATCGGAAATGAGAGTGTCGTATCCCAAAAAAAAATCCTGTCGTTTCAATAGAGATGTTACTCGATTTAGAAGGAAATGTCTTAGAACAGATAGTATTTCATAGCGACGCAATTTCCGTGTGAATTCGTCAATGAGTGGGAGTGAGGGATGTAGTAAAGAAGGATTAGTGGATCGGAAATGAGATTGTCGTATCCCAAAAGAAAATCCTGTCGTTTCCATAGAAACGTTACTCGATTTAGAAGGAAATGTCTTAGGACACATAGTATTTCATAGCGACGCAATTTCCGTGTGAATTCGTCAGTGTGTGGGAGTGAGGGATGCAGTAAAGAAGGATTAGTGGATCGGAAATGAGATTGTCGTATCCCAAAAGAAAATCCTGTCGTTTCCATAGAAACATTACTCGATTTAGAAGGAAATGTCTTAGAACACATAGTATTTCATAGCGACGCAATTTCCGTGTGAATTCGTCAATGAGTGGGAGTGAGGGATGCAGTAAAGAAGGATTAGTGGATCGGAAATGAGATTGTCGTATCCCAAAAGAAAATCCTGTCGTTTCCATAGAAACGTTACTCGATTTAGAAGGAAATGTCTTAGAACACATAGTATTTCATAGCGACGCAATTTCCGTGTGAATTCGACAATGTGTGGGAGTGAGGGATGCAGTAAAGAAGGATTAGTGGATCGGAAATGTGATTGTCGTATCCCAAAAGTAAATCCTGTTGTTTCCATAGAAACGTTACTCGATTTATAAGGAAATGTCTTAGAACACATAGTATTTCATAGCGACGCAATGTCCGTGTGAATACGTCAATGAGTGGGACTGAGGGATGCAGTAAAGAAGGATTAGTGGATCGGAAATGGGATTGTCGTATCAGAAAAGAAAATCCTGTCCTTTCCATAGAAACATTACTCGATTTAGAAGGAAATGTCTTAAAACAAATAGTATTTCATAGCGACGCAATTTCCGTGTGAATTCGTCAATGAGTGGGAGTGAGGGATGCAGTAAAGAAGGATTAGTAGATCGGAAATGAGATTGTCGTATCCCAAAAGAAAATCCTGTCGTTTCCATAGAAACGTTACTCGATTTAGAAGGAAATGTCTTAGAACACATAGTATTTTATAGCGACGCAATTTCCGTGTGAATTCGTCGATGAGTGGGAGTGAGGGATGCAGTAAAGAAGGATTAGTGTATCGGAAATGAGATTGTCGTAGCCCAAAAGAAAATCCTGTCGTTTCCATAGAAACGTTACTCGATTTAGAAGGAAATGTCTTAGAACACATAGTATTTCATAGCGACGCAATTTCCGTGTGAATTCGTCAATGTGTGGGGGTGAGGGATGCAGTAAAGGAGGATTAGTGGATCGGAAATGAGATTGTCGTATCCCAAAAGAAAATCCTGTCGTTTCCATAGAAACGTTACTCGATTTAGAAGGAAATATCTTAGAACACATAGTATTTCATAGCGACGCAATTTCCTTGTGAATTCGTCAATGAGTGGGAGTGAGGGATGCAGTATAGAAGGATTAGTGGATCGGAAATGAGATTGCCGTATCCCAAAAGAAAATCCTGTCGTTTCCATAGAAACGTTACTCGATTTAGAAGGAAATGTCTTAGAACACATAGTATTTCATAGCGACGGAATTTCCGTGTGAATTCGCCAATGAGTGGGAGTGAGGGATGCAGTAAAGAAGGATTAGTGGATCGGAAATGAGATTGTCGTATCCCAAAAGAAAATCCTGTCGTTTCCATAGAAACGTTACTCGATTTAGAAGGAAATGTCTTAGAACACATAGTATTTCATAGCGACGCAATTTCCGCGTAAATTCGTGAATGAGTGGGAGTGAGGGATGCAGTAAAGAAGGATTAGTGTATCGGAAATGAGATTGTCGTATCCCAAAAGAAAATCCTGTCGTTTCCATAGAAACGTTACTCGATTTAGAAGGAAATGTCTTAGAACACATAGTATTTCATAGCGACGCAATTTCCGTGTGAATTCGTCAATGAGTGGGTGTGAGGGATGCAGTAAAGAAGGATCAGTAGATCCGAAATGAGATTGTCGTATCCCAAAAGAAAATCCTGTCGTTTCCATAGAAACGTTACTAGATTTAGAAGGAAATGTCTTAGAACACATAGTATTTCATAGCGACGCAATTTCCGTGTGAATTCGTCAATGAGTGGGAGTGAGTGATGCAGTAAAGAAGGATTAGTGGATCGGAAATGAGATTGTCGTATCCGAAAAGAAAATCCTGTCATTTCCATAGAAACGTTACTCGATTTAGAAGGAAATGTCTTAGAATACATAGTATTTCATAGCGACGCAATTTCCGTGTGAATTCGTCAGTGTGTGGGAGTGAGGGATGCAGTAAAGAAGGATTAGTGGATCGGAAATGAGATTGTCGTATCCCAAAAGAAAATCCTGTCGTTTCCATAGAAACATTACTCGATTTAGAAGGAAACGTTTTAGAACACATAGTATTTCATAGCGACGCAATTTCCGTGTGAATTCGTCAATGAGTGGGAGTGAGGGATGCAGTAAAGAAGGATTAGTGGATCGGAAATGAGATTGTCGTATCCCAAAAGATAATCCTGTCGTTTCCATAGAAACGTTACTCGATTTAGAAGGAAATGTCTTAGAACACATAGTATTTCATAGCGACGCAATTTCCGTGCGAATTCGACAATGTGTGGGAGAGAGGGATGCAGTAAAGAAGGATTAGTGGATCGGAAATGTGATTGTCGTATCCCAAAAGAAAATCCTTTCGTTTCCACAGAAACGTTACTCGATTTAGAACTAAATGTCTTAGAACACATAGTATTTCATAGCGACACAATGTCCGTGTGAATTCGTCAATGAGTGGGACTGAGGGATGCAGTAAAGGAGGATTAGTATATCGGAAATGAGATTATCGTATCCCAAAAGAAAATCCTGTCGTTTCCATAGAAACGTTACTCGATTTAGAAGGAAATGTCTTAGAACACATAGTATTTCATAGCGACGCAATTTCCGTGTGAATTCGTCAATGAGTGGGAGTGAGGGATGCAGTATAGAAGGAATAGTGGATCGGAAATGAGATTGCCGTATCCCAAAAGAAAATCCTGTCGTTTCCATAGAAACGTTACTCGATTTAGAAGGAAATGTCTTAGAACACATAGTATTTCATAGCGACGGAATTTCCGTGTGAATTCGCCAATGAGTGGGAGTGAGGGATGCAGTAAAGAAGGATTAGTGGATCGGAAATGAGATTGTCGTATCCCAATAGAAAATCCTGTCGTTTCCATAGAAACGTTACTCGATTTAGAAGGAAATGTCTTAGAACACATAGTATTTCATAGCGACGCAATTTCCGCGTAAATTCGTGAATGAGTGGGAGTGAGGGATGCAGTAAAGAAGGATTAGTGTATCGGAAATGAGATTGTCGTATCCCAAAAGAAAATCCTGTCGTTTCCATAGAAACGTTACTCGATTTAGAAGGAAATGTCTTAGAACACATAGTATTTCATAGCGACGCAATTTCTGTGTGAATTCGTCAATGAGTGGGTGTGAGGGATGCAGTAAAGAAGGATTAGTAGATCGGAAATGAGATTGTCGTATCCCAAAAGAAAATCCTGTCGTTTCCATAGAAACGTTACTAGATTTAGAAGGAAATGTCTTAGAACACATAGTATTTCATAGCGACGCAATTTCCGTGTGAATTCGTCAATGAGTGGGAGTGAGTGATGCAGTAAAGAAGGATTAGTGGATCGGAAATGAGATTGTCGTATCCGAAAAGAAAATCCTGTCATTTCCATAGAAACGTTACTCGATTTAGAAAGAAATGTCTTAGAACACATAGTATTTCATAGCGACGGAATTTCCGTGTGAATTCGCCAATGAGTGGGAGTGAGGGATGCAGAAAAGAAGGATTAGTGGATCGGAAATGAGATTGTCGTATCCCAAAAGAAAATCCCGTCGTTTCCATAGAGTCGTTACTCGGTTTAGAAGGAAATGTCTTAGAACACATAGTATTTCATAGCGACGCAATTTCCGCGTTAATTCGTCAATGAGTGGGAGTGAGGGATGCAGTAAAGAAGGATTAGTGGATCGGAAATGAGATTGTCGTATCCCAAAAGAAAATCCTGTCGTTTACATAGAAACGTTACTCGATTTAGAAGGAAATGTCTTAGAACACATTGTATTTCATAGCGACGCAATTTCCGTGTGAATTCGTCAATGAGTGGGAGTGAGGGATGCAGTAACGAAGGATTAGTGGATGGGAAATGTGATTGTCGTATCCCAAAAGAAAATCCTGTCGGTTCCATAGAAACGTTACTCGAATTAGAAGGAAATGTCTTAGAACACATAGTATTTTATAGCGACGCAATTTCCGTGTGAATTCGTCAATGAGTGGGAGTGAGGGATGCAGTAAAGGAGGATTAGTGGATCGGAAATGAGAGTGTCGTATCCCAAAAGAAAATCCTGTCGTTCCCATAGAAACGTTACTCGATTTAGAAGGAAATGTCTTAGAACACATAATATTTCATAGCGACGCAATTTCCGTGTGAATTCGTCAATGTGTGGGATGCAGTAAAGAAGGATTAGTGGATCGGAAATGAGATCGTCGTATCCCAAAAGAAAATCCTATCGTTTCCATAGAAACATTACTCGATTTAGAAGGAAATGTCTTAGAACACATAGTATTTCATAGCGACGCAATTTCCGTGTGAATTCGTCAATGAGTTTGAGTGAGGGATGAAGTAAAGTAGGATTAGTGGATCGGAAATGAGATTGTCGTATCCCAAAAGAAAATCCTGTCGTTTCCATAGAAACGTTACTCGATTTAGAAGGAAATGTCTTAGAACACATAGTATTTCATGGCGACGCATTTTCCGTGTGAATTCGACAATGTGTGGGAGTGAGGGATGCAGTAAAGAAGGATAAGTGGATCGGAAATGCGATTGTCGTATTCCAAAAGAAAATCCTGTCGTTTCCATAGAAACGTTACTCGATTTAGAAGCAAATGTGTTAGACCACATAGTATTTCATAGCGACGCAATTTCCGTGTGAATTCGTCAATGAGTGGGAGTGAGGGATGCAGTAAAGAAGGATTAGTGGATCGGAAATGACAGTGTCGTATCCCAAAAGAAAATCCTGTCGTTTCCATAGAGACGTTACTCGGTTTAGAAGGAAATGTCTTAGAACACATAGTATTTCATAGCGACGCAATTTCCGTGTGAATTCGTCAATGAGTGGGAGTGAGGGATGTAGTAAAGAAGGATTAGTGGATCGGAAATGAGATTGTCGTATCCCAAAAGAAAATCCTGTCGTTTCCGTAGAAACGTTACTCGATTTAGAAGGAAATGTCTTAGAACACATAGTATTTCATAGCGACGCAATTTCCGTGTGAATTCGTCAGTGTGTGGGAGTGAGGGATGCAGTAAAGAAGGATTAGTGGATCGGAAATGAGATTGTCGTATCCCAAAAGAAAATCCTGTCTTTCCATAGAAACATTACTCGAATTAGAAGGAAACGTTTTAGAACACATAGTATTTCATAGCGACGCAATTTCCGTGTGAATTCGTCAATGAGTGGGAGTGAGGGATGCAGTAAAGAAGGATTAGTGGATCGGAAATGAGATTGTCGTATCCCAAAAGAAAATCCTGTCGTTTCCATAGAAACGTTACTCGATTTAGAAGGAAATGTCTTAGAACACATAGTATTTCATAGCGACGCAATTTCCGTGCGAATTCGACAATGTGTGGGAGAGAGGGATGCAGTAAAGAAGGATTAGTGGATCGGAAATGTGATTGTCGTATCCCAAAAGAAAATCCTTTCGTTTCCATAGAAACGTTACTCGATTTAGAAGGAAATGTCTTAGAACACATAGTATTTCATAGCGACACAATGTCCGTGTGAATTCGTCAATGAGTGGGACTGAGGGATGCAGTAAAGGAGGATTAGTATATCGGAAATGAGATTGTCGTATCCCAAAAGAAAATCCTGTCGTTTCCATAGAAACGTTACTCGATTTAGAAGAAAATGTCTTAGAACACATAGTATTTCATAGCGACGCAATTTCCGTGTGAATTCGTCAATGAGTGGGAGTGAGGGATGCAGTATAGAAGGAATAGTGGATCGGAAATGAGATTGTCGTATCCCAAAAGAAAATCCTGTCGTTTCCATAGAAACGTTACTCGATTTAGAAGGAAATGTCTTAGAACACATAGTATTTCATAGCGACGGAATTTCCGTGTGAATTCGCCAATGAGTGGGAGTGAGGGATGCAGTAAAGAAGGATTAGTGGATCGGAAATGAGATTGTCGTATCCCAAAAGAAAATCCTGTCGTTTCCATAGAAACGTTACTCGATTTAGAAGGAAATGTCTTAGAACACATAGTATTTCATAGCGACGCAATTTCCGTGTGAATTCGTCAATGAGTTTGAGTGAGGGATGAAGTAAAGTAGGATTAGTGGATCGGAAATGAGATTGTCGTATCCCAAAATAAAATCCTGTCGTTTCCATAGAAACGTAACTCGATTTAGAAGGAAATGTCTTAGAACACATAGTATTCCATGGCGACGCAATTTCCGTGTGAATTCGACAATGTGTGGGAGTGAGGGATGCAGTAAAGAAGGATTAGTGGATCGGAAATGTGATTGTCGTATCCCAAAAGAAAATCCTTTCGTTTCCATAGAAACGTTACTCGATTTAGAAGGAAATGTCTTAGAACACATAGTATTTCATAGCGACACAATGTCCGTGTGAATTCGTCAATGAGTGGGACTGAGGGATGCAGTAAAGGAGGATTAGTATATCGGAAATGAGATTGTCGTATCCCAAAAGAAAATCCTGTCGTTTCCATAGAAACGATACTCGATTTAGAAGAAAATGTCTTAGAACACATAGTATTTCATAGCGACGCAATTTCCGTGTGAATTCGTCAATGAGTGGGAGTGAGGGATGCAGTATAGAAGGAATAGTGGATCGGAAATGAGATTGTCGTATCCCAAAAGAAAATCCTGTCGTTTCCATAGAAACGTTACTCGATTTAGAAGGAAATGTCTTAGAACACATAGTATTTCATAGCGACGGAATTTCCGTGTGAATTCGCCAATGAGTGGGAGTGAGGGATGCAGTAAAGAAGGATTAGTGGATCGGAAATGAGATTGTCGTATCCCAAAAGAAAATCCTGTCGTTTCCATAGAAACGTTACTCGATTTAGAAGGAAATGTCTTAGAACACATAGTATTTCATAGCGACGCAATTTCCGTGTGAATTCGTCAATGAGTTTGAGTGAGGGATGAAGTAAAGTAGGATTAGTGGATCGGAAATGAGATTGTCGTATCCCAAAATAAAATCCTGTCGTTTCCATAGAAACGTAACTCGATTTAGAAGGAAATGTCTTAGAACACATAGTATTCCATGGCGACGCAATTTCCGTGTGAATTCGACAATGTCTGGGAGTGAGGGATGCAGTAAAGAAGGATAAGTGGATCGGAAATGCGATTGTCGTATTCCAAAAGAAAATCCTGTCGTTTCCATAGAAACTTTACTCAATTTAGAAGGAAATGTCTTAGACCACATAGTATTTCATAGCGACGCAATTTCCGTGTGAATTCGTCAATGAGTGGGAGTGAGGGATGCAGTAAAGAAGGATTAGTGGATCGGAAATGAGAGTGTCGTATCCCAAAAGAAAATCCTGTCGTTTCCATAGAGACGTTACTCGATTTAGAAGGAAATGTCTTAGAACACATAGTATTTCATAGCGACGCAATTTCCGTTTGAATTCGTTAATGAGTGGGAGTGAGGGATGTAGTAAAGAAGGATTAGTGGATCGGAAATGAGATTGTCGTATCCCAAAAGAAAATCCTGTCGTTTCCGTAGAAACGTTACTCGATTTAGAAGGAAATGTCTTAGAACACATAGTATTTCATAGCGACGCAATTTCCGTGTGAATTCGTCAGTGTGTGGGAGTGAGGGATGCAGTAAAGAAGGATTAGTGGATCGGAAATGAGATTGTCGTATCCCAAAAGAAAATCCTGTCTTTCCATAGAAACATTACTCGATTTAGAAGGAAACGTTTTAGAACACATAGTATTTCATAGCGACGCAATTTCCGTGTGAATTCGTCAATGAGTGGGAGTGAGGGATGCAGTAAAGAAGGATTAGTGGATCGGAAATGAGATTGTCGTATCCCAAAAGAAAATCCTGTCGTTTCCATAGAAACGTTACTCGATTTAGAAGGAAATGTCTTAGAACACATAGTATTTCATAGCGACGCAATTTCCGTGCGAATTCGATAAGGTGTGGGAGAGAGGGATGCAGTAAAGAAGGATTAGTGGATCGGAAAAGTGATTGTCGTATCCCAAAAAAAAATCCTTTCGTTTCCATAGAAACGTTACTCGATTTAGAAGGAAATGTCTTAGAACACATAGTATTTCATAGCGACACAATGTCTGTGTGAATTCGTCAATGAGTGGGACTGAGGGATGCAGTAAAGGAGTATTAGTATATCGGAAATGAGATTGTCGTATCCCAAAAGAAAATCCTGTCGTTTCCATAGAAACGTTACTCGATTTAGAAGGAAATGTCTTAGAACACATAGTATTTCATAGCGACGCAATTTCCGTGTGAATTCGTCAATGAGTGGGAGTGAGGGATGCAGTATAGAAGGAATAGTGGATCGGAAATGAGATTGTCGTATCCCAAAAGAAAATCCTGTCGTTTCCATAGAAACGTTACTCGATTTAGAAGGAAATGTCTTAGAACACATAGTATTTCATAGCGACGCAATTTCCGTGTGAATTCGTCAATGAGTGGGAGTGAGGGATGCAGTAAAGAAGGATTAGTGGATCT
This sequence comes from Schistocerca cancellata, assembly GCF_023864275.1. NCBI lineage: Eukaryota > Metazoa > Arthropoda > Insecta > Orthoptera > Acrididae > Schistocerca > Schistocerca cancellata. Next base: position 731,415,556 of record NC_064631.1, read on the forward strand.
GAAATGAGGTAGTCGTATCCCAAAAGAAAATCCTGTAGTTTCAATAGGAATGTTACTCGATTTAGAAGGAAATGTCTTAGAACACATAATATTTCATAGCGACGCAATTTCCGTGTGAATTCGCCAATGAGTGGGAGTGAGGGATGCAGTAAAGAAGGATTAGTGGATCGGAAATTAGATTGTCGTATCCGAAAAGAAAATCCTGTCGTTTCCATAGAAACGTTACTCGATTTAGAAGGAAATGTCTTAGAACACATAGTATTTCATAGCGACGGAATTTCCGTGTGAATTCGCCAATGAGTTGGAGTGAGGGATGCAGTAAAGAAGGATTAGTGGATCGGAAATGAGATTGTCGTATCCCAAAAGAAAATCCTGTCGTTTCCATAGAAACGTTACTCGATTTAGAAGGAAATGTCTTAGAACACATAGTATTTCATAGCGACGCAATTTCCGTGTGAATTCGTCAATGAGTGGGAGTGAGGGATGCAGTATAGAAGGAATAGTGGATCGGAAATGAGATTGCCGTATCCCAAAAGAAAATCCTGTCGTTTCCATAGAAACGTTACTCGATTTAGAAGGAAATGTCTTAGAACACATAGTATTTCATAGCGACGGAATTTCCGTGTGAATTCGCCAATGAGTGGGAGTGAGGGATGCAGTAAAGAAGGATTAGTGGATCGGAAATGAGATTGTCGTATCCCAATAGAAAATCCTGTCGTTTCCATAGAAACGTTACTCGATTTAGAAGGAAATGTCTTAGAACACATAGTATTTCATAGCGACGCAATTTCCGCGTAAATTCGTGAATGAGTGGGAGTGAGGGATGCAGTAAAGAAGGATTAGTGTATCGGAAATGAGATTGTCGTATCCCAAAAGAAAATCCTGTCGTTTCCATAGAAACGTTACTCGATTTAGAAGGAAATGTCTTAGAACACATAGTATTTCATAGCGACGCAATTTCTGTGTGAATTCGTCAATGAGTGGGTGTGAGGGATGCAGTAAAGAAGGATTAGTAGATCGGAAATGAGATTGTCGTATCCCAAAAGAAAATCCTGTCGTTTCCATAGAAACGTTACTAGATTTAGAAAGAAATGTCTTAGAACACATAGTATTTCATAGCGACGCAATTTCCGTGTGAATTCGTCAATGAGTGGGAGTGAGTGATGCAGTAAAGAAGGATTAGTGGATCGGAAATGAGATTGTCGTATCCGAAAAGAAAATCCTGTCATTTCCATAGAAACGTTACTCGATTTAGAAAGAAATGTCTTAGAACACATAGTATTTCATAGCGACGGAATTTCCGTGTGAATTCGCCAATGAGTGGGAGTGAGGGATGCAGAAAAGAAGGATTAGTGGATCGGAAATGAGATTGTCGTATCCCAAAAGAAAATCCCGTCGTTTCCATAGAGTCGTTACTCGGTTTAGAAGGAAATGTCTTAGAACACATAGTATTTCATAGCGACGCAATTTCCGCGTTAATTCGTCAATGAGTGGGAGTGAGGGATGCAGTAAAGAAGGATTAGTGGATCGGAAATGAGATTGTCGTATCCCAAAAGAAAATCCTGTCGTTTACATAGAAACGTTACTCGATTTAGAAGGAAATGTCTTAGAACACATTGTATTTCATAGCGACGCAATTTCCGTGTGAATTCGTCAATGAGTGGGAGTGAGGGATGCAGTAACGAAGGATTAGTGGATGGGAAATGTGATTGTCGTATCCCAAAAGAAAATCCTGTCGGTTCCATAGAAACGTTACTCGAATTAGAAGGAAATGTCTTAGAACACATAGTATTTTATAGCGACGCAATTTCCGTGTGAATTCGTCAATGAGTGGGAGTGAGGGATGCAGTAAAGGAGGATTAGTGGATCGGAAATGAGAGTGTCGTATCCCAAAAGAAAATCCTGTCGTTCCCATAGAAACGTTACTCGATTTAGAAGGAAATGTCTTAGAACACATAATATTTCATAGCGACGCAATTTCCGTGTGAATTCGTCAATGTGTGGGATGCAGTAAAGAAGGATTAGTGGATCGGAAATGAGATCGTCGTATCCCAAAAGAAAATCCTATCGTTTCCATAGAAACATTACTCGATTTAGAAGGAAATGTCTTAGAACACATAGTATTTCATAGCGACGCAATTTCCGTGTGAATTCGTCAATGAGTTTGAGTGAGGGATGAAGTAAAGTAGGATTAGTGGATCGGAAATGAGATTGTCGTATCCCAAAAGAAAATCCTGTCGTTTCCATAGAAACGTTACTCGATTTAGAAGGAAATGTCTTAGAACACATAGTATTTCATGGCGACGCATTTTCCGTGTGAATTCGACAATGTGTGGGAGTGAGGGATGCAGTAAAGAAGGATAAGTGGATCGGAAATGCGATTGTCGTATTCCAAAAGAAAATCCTGTCGTTTCCATAGAAACGTTACTCGATTTAGAAGGAAATGTATTAGACCACATAGTATTTCATAGCGACGCAATTTCCGTGTGAATTCGTCAATGAGTGGGAGTGAGGGATGCAGTAAAGAAGGATTAGTGGATCGGAAATGACAGTGTCGTATCCCAAAAGAAAATCCTGTCGTTTCCATAGAGACGTTACTCGATTTAGAAGGAAATGTCTTAGAACACATAGTATTTCATAGCGACGCAATTTCCGTGTGAATTCGTCAATGAGTGGGAGTGAGGGATGTAGTAAAGAAGGATTAGTGGATCGGAAATGAGATTGTCGTATCCCAAAAGAAAATCCTGTCGTTTCCGTAGAAACGTTACTCGATTTAGAAGGAAATGTCTTAGAACACATAGTATTTCATAGCGACGCAATTTCCGTGTGAATTCGTCAGTGTGTGGGAGTGAGGGATGCAGTAAAGAAGGATTAGTGGATCGGAAATGAGATTGTCGTATCCCAAAAGAAAATCCTGTCTTTCCATTGAAACATTACTCGAATTAGAAGGAAACGTTTTAGAACACATAGTATTTCATAGCGACGCAATTTCCGTGTGAATTCGTCAATGAGTGGGAGTGAGGGATGCAGTAAAGAAGGATTAGTGGATCGGAAATGAGATTGTCGTATCCCAAAAGAAAATCCTGTCGTTTCCATAGAAACGTTACTCGATTTAGAAGGAAATGTCTTAGAACACATAGTATTTCATAGCGACGCAATTTCCGTGCGAATTCGACAATGTGTGGGAGAGAGGGATGCAGTAAAGAAGGATTAGTGGATCGGAAATGTGATTGTCGTATCCCAAAAGAAAATCCTTTCGTTTCCATAGAAACGTTACTCGATTTAGAAGGAAATGTCTTAGAACACATAGTATTTCATAGCGACACAATGTCCGTGTGAATTCGTCAATGAGTGGGACTGAGGGATGCAGTAAAGGAGGATTAGTATATCGGAAATGAGATTGTCGTATCCCAAAAGAAAATCCTGTCGTTTCCATAGAAACGTTACTCGATTTAGAAGAAAATGTCTTAGAACACATAGTATTTCATAGCGACGCAATTTCCGTGTGAATTCGTCAATGAGTGGGAGTGAGGGATGCAGTATAGAAGGAATAGTGGATCGGAAATGAGATTGTCGTATCCCAAAAGAAAATCCTGTCGTTTCCATAGAAACGTTACTCGATTTAGAAGGAAATGTCTTAGAACACATAGTATTTCATAGCGACGGAATTTCCGTGTGAATTCGCCAATGAGTGGGAGTGAGGGATGCAGTAAAGAAGGATTAGTGGATCGGAAATGAGATTGTCGTATCCCAAAAGAAAATCCTGTCGTTTCCATAGAAACGTTACTCGATTTAGAAGGAAATGTCTTAGAACACATAGTATTTCATAGCGACGCAATTTCCGTGTGAATTCGTCAATGAGTTTGAGTGAGGGATGAAGTAAAGTAGGATTAGTGGATCGGAAATGAGATTGTCGTATCCCAAAATAAAATCCTGTCGTTTCCATAGAAACGTAACTCGATTTAGAAGGAAATGTCTTAGAACACATAGTATTCCATGGCGACGCAATTTCCGTGTGAATTCGACAATGTGTGGGAGTGAGGGATGCAGTAAAGAAGGATTAGTGGATCGGAAATGTGATTGTCGTATCCCAAAAGAAAATCCTTTCGTTTCCATAGAAACGTTACTCGATTTAGAAGGAAATGTCTTAGAACACATAGTATTTCATAGCGACACAATGTCCGTGTGAATTCGTCAATGAGTGGGACTGAGGGATGCAGTAAAGGAGGATTAGTATATCGGAAATGAGATTGTCGTATCCCAAAAGAAAATCCTGTCGTTTCCATAGAAACGATACTCGATTTAGAAGAAAATGTCTTAGAACACATAGTATTTCATAGCGACGCAATTTCCGTGTGAATTCGTCAATGAGTGGGAGTGAGGGATGCAGTATAGAAGGAATAGTGGATCGGAAATGAGATTGTCGTATCCCAAAAGAAAATCCTGTCGTTTCCATAGAAACGTTACTCGATTTAGAAGGAAATGTCTTAGAACACATAGTATTTCATAGCGACGGAATTTCCGTGTGAATTCGCCAATGAGTGGGAGTGAGGGATGCAGTAAAGAAGGATTAGTGGATCGGAAATGAGATTGTCGTATCCCAAAAGAAAATCCTGTCGTTTCCATAGAAACGTTACTCGATTTAGAAGGAAATGTCTTAGAACACATAGTATTTCATAGCGACGCAATTTCCGTGTGAATTCGTCAATGAGTTTGAGTGAGGGATGAAGTAAAGTAGGATTAGTGGATCGGAAATGAGATTGTCGTATCCCAAAATAAAATCCTGTCGTTTCCATAGAAACGTAACTCGATTTAGAAGGAAATGTCTTAGAACACATAGTATTCCATGGCGACGCAATTTCCGTGTGAATTCGACAATGTGTGGGAGTGAGGGATGCAGTAAAGAAGGATAAGTGGATCGGAAATGCGATTGTCGTATTCCAAAAGAAAATCCTGTCGTTTCCATAGAAACTTTACTCAATTTAGAAGGAAATGTCTTAGACCACATAGTATTTCATAGCGACGCAATTTCCGTGTGAATTCGTCAATGAGTGGGAGTGAGGGATGCAGTAAAGAAGGATTAGTGGATCGGAAATGAGAGTGTCGTATCCCAAAAGAAAATCCTGTCGTTTCCATAGAGACGTTACTCGATTTAGAAGGAAATGTCTTAGAACACATAGTATTTCATAGCGACGCAATTTCCGTTTGAATTCGTTAATGAGTGGGAGTGAGGGATGTAGTAAAGAAGGATTAGTGGATCGGAAATGAGATTGTCGTATCCCAAAAGAAAATCCTGTCGTTTCCGTAGAAACGTTACTCGATTTAGAAGGAAATGTCTTAGAACACATAGTATTTCATAGCGACGCAGTTTCCGTGTGAATTCGTCAGTGTGTGGGAGTGAGGGATGCAGTAAAGAAGGATTAGTGGATCGGAAATGAGATTGTCGTATCCCAAAAGAAAATCCTGTCTTTCCATAGAAACATTACTCGATTTAGAAGGAAACGTTTTAGAACACATAGTATTTCATAGCGACGCAATTTCCGTGTGAATTCGTCAATGAGTGGGAGTGAGGGATGCAGTAAAGAAGGATTAGTGGATCGGAAATGAGATTGTCGTATCCCAAAAGAAAATCCTGTCGTTTCCATAGAAACGTTACTCGATTTAGAAGGAAATGTCTTAGAACACATAGTATTTCATAGCGACGCAATTTCCGTGCGAATTCGATAAGGTGTGGGAGAGAGGGATGCAGTAAAGAAGGATTAGTGGATCGGAAAAGTGATTGTCGTATCCCAAAAAAAAATCCTTTCGTTTCCATAGAAACGTTACTCGATTTAGAAGGAAATGTCTTAGAACACATAGTATTTCATAGCGACACAATGTCTGTGTGAATTCGTCAATGAGTGGGACTGAGGGATGCAGTAAAGGAGTATTAGTATATCGGAAATGAGATTGTCGTATCCCAAAAGAAAATCCTGTCGTTTCCATAGAAACGTTACTCGATTTAGAAGGAAATGTCTTAGAACACATAGTATTTCATAGCGACGCAATTTCCGTGTGAATTCGTCAATGAGTGGGAGTGAGGGATGCAGTATAGAAGGAATAGTGGATCGGAAATGAGATTGTCGTATCCCAAAAGAAAATCCTGTCGTTTCCATAGAAACGTTACTCGATTTAGAAGGAAATGTCTTAGAACACATAGTATTTCATAGCGACGCAATTTCCGTGTGAATTCGTCAATGAGTGGGAGTGAGGGATGCAGTAAAGAAGGATTAGTGGATCTGAAATGAGGTAGTCGTATCCCAAAAGAAAATCCTGTAGTTTCAATAGGAACGTTACTCGATTTAGAAGGAAATGTCTTAGAACACATAATATTTCATAGCGACGCAATTTCCGTGTGAATTCGCCAATGAGTGGGAGTGAGGGATGCAGTAAAGAAGGATTAGTGGATCGGAAATTAGATTGTCGTATCCGAAAAGAAAATCCTGTCGTTTCCATAGAAACGTTACTCGATTTAGAAGGAAATGTCTTAGAACACATAGTATTTCATAGCGACGGAATTTCCGTGTGAATTCGCCAATGAGTTGGAGTGAGGGATGCAGTAAAGAAGGATTAGTGGATCGGAAATGAGATTGTCGTATCCCAAAAGAAAATCCTGTCGTTTCCATAGAAACGTTACTCGATTTAGAAGGAAATGTCTTAGAACACATAGTATTTCATAGCGACGGAATTTCCGTGTGAATTCGCCAATGAGTGGGAGTGAGGGATGCAGTAAAGAAGGAATAGTGGATCGGAAATGAGATTGTCGTATCCCAAAAGAAAATCCTGTCGTTTCCATAGAAACGTTACTCGACTTAGAAGGAAATGTCTTAGAACACATAGTATTTCATAGCGACGTAATTTCCGTGTGAATTCGTCAATGAGTGGGAGTGAGGGATGCAGTAAAGAAGGATTAATGTATCGGAAATGAGATTGTCGTATCCCAAAAGAAAATCCTGTCGTTTCCATAGAAACTTTACTCGATTTAGAAGGAAATGTCTTAGAACACATAGTTTTCATAGCGACGCAATTTCCGTGTGAATTCGTCAATGTGTGGGAGTGAGGGATGCAGTAAAGAAGGATTAGTGGATCGGAAACGAGATTGTCGTATCCCAAAAGAAAATCCTGTCGTTTCCATAGAAACATTACTCGATTTAGAAGGAAATGTCTTAGAACACATAGTATTTCATAGCGACGCAATTTCCGTGTGAATTCGTCAATGAGTTTGAGTGAGGGATGAAGTAAAGAAGGATTAGTGGATCGGAACTGAGATTGTCGTATCCCCAAAGAAAATCCTGTTGTTCCCATAGAAACGTTACTCGATTTAGAAGGAAATGTCTTAGAACACATAGTATTTCATAGCGACGCAATTTCCGTGTGAATTCGACAATGTGTGGGAGTGAGGGATGCAGTAAAGAAGGATAAGTGGATCGGAAATGTGATTGTCGTATCCCAAAAGAAAATCCCGTCGTTTCCATAGAAACGTTACTCGATTTAGAAGGAAATGTCTTAGAACACATAGTATTACATAGCGACGCAATTTCCGTGTGAATTCGTCAATGAGTGGGAGTGAGGGATGCAGTAAAGAAGGATTAGTGGATCGGAAATGAGAGAGTCGTATCCCAAAAGAAAATCCTGTCGTTTCAATAGAGACGTTACTCGATTTAGAAGGAAATGTCTTAGAACAGATAGTATTTCATAGCGACGCAATTTCCGTGTGAATTCGTCAATGAGTGGGAGTGAGGGATGTAGTAAAGAAGGATTAGTGGATCGGAAATGAGATTGTCGTATCCCAAAAGAAAATCCTGTCGTTTCCATAGAAACGTTACTCGTTTTAGAAGGAAATGTCTTAGGACACATAGTATTTCATAGCGACGCAATTTCCGTGTGAATTCGTCAGTGTGTGGGAGTGAGGGATGCAGTAAAGAAGGATTAGTGGATCGGAAATGAGATTGTCGTATCCCAAAAGAAAATCCTGTCGTTTCCATAGAAACATTACTCGATTTAGAAGGAAATGTCTTAGAACACATAGTATTTCATAGCGACGCAATTTCCGTGTGATTTCGTCAATGAGTGGGAGTGAGGGATGCAGTAAAGAAGGATTAGTGGATCGGAAATGAGATTGTCGTATCCCAAAAGAAAATCCTGTCGTTTCCATAGAAACGTTACTCGAATTAGAAGGAAATGTCTTAGAACACATAGTATTTCATAGCGACGCAATTTCCGTGTGAATTCGAAAATGTGTGGGAGTGAGGGATGCAGTAAAGAAGGATTAGTGGATCACAAATGTGATTGTCGTATCCCAAAAGTAAATCCTGTCGTTTCCATAGAAACGTTACTCGATTTATAAGGAAATGTCTTAGAACACATAGTATTTCATAGCGACGCAATGTCCGTGTGAATACGTCAATGAGTGGGACTGAGGGATGCAGTAAAGAAGGATTAGTGGATCGGAAATGAGATTGTCGCATCAGAAAAGAAAATCCTGTCGTTTCCATAGAAACTTTACTCGATTTAGAAGGAAATGTCTTAGAACAAATAGTATTTCCTAGCGACGCAATTTCCGTGTGAATTCGTCAATGAGTGGGAGTGAGGGATGCAGAAAAGAAGGATTAGTAGATCGGAAATGAGATTGTCGTATCCCAAAAGAAAATCCTGTCGTTTCCATAGAAACGTTACTCGATTTAGAAGGAAATGTCTTAGAACACATAGTATTTCATAGCGACGCAATTTCCGTGTGAATTCGTCAATGAGTGGGAGTGAGGGATGCAGTAAAGAGGGATTAGTGTATCGGAAATGAGATTGTCGTATCCCAAAAGAAAATCCTGTCGTTTCCATAGAAACTTTACTCGATTTAGAAGGAAATGTCTTAGAACACATAGTATTTCATAGCGACGCAATTTCCGTGTCAATTCGTCAATGTGTGGGGGTGAGGGATGCAGTAAAGGAGGATTAGTGGATCGGAAATGAGATTGTCGTATCCCAAAAGAAAATCCTGTCGTTTCCATAGAAACGTTACTCGATTTAGAAGGAAATATCTTAGAACACATAGTATTTCATAGCGACGCAATTTCCTTGTGAATTCGTCAATGAGTGGGAGTGAGGGATGCAGTATAGAATTATTAGTGGATCGGAAATGAGATTGCCGTATCCCAAAAGAAAATCCTGTCGTTTCCATAGAAACGTTACTCGATTTAGAAGGAAATGTCTTAGAACACATAGTATTTCATAGCGACGGAATTTCCGTGTGAATTCGCCAATGAGTGGGAGTGAGGGATGCAGTAAAGAAGGATTAGTGGATCGGAAATGAGATTGTCGTATCCCAAAAGAAAATCCTGTCGTTTCCATAGAAACGTTACTCGATTTAGAAGGAAATGTATTAGAACACATAGTATTTCATAGCGACGCAATTTCCGCATTAATTCGTGAATGAGTGGGAGTGAGGGATGCAGTAAAGAAGGTTTATTGTATCGGAAATGAGATTGTCGTATCCCAAAAGAAAATCCTGTCGTTTCCATAGAAACGTTACTCGATTTAGAAGGAAATGTCTTAGAACACATAGTATTTCATAGCGACGCAATTTCCGTGTGAATTCGTCAATGAGTGGGTGTGAGGGATGCAGTAAAGAAGGATTAGTAGATCGGAAATGAGATTGTCGTATCCCAAAAGAAAATCCTGCCGTTTCCATAGAAACGTTACTAGATTTAGAAGGAAATGTCTTAGAACACATAGTATTTCATAGCGACGCAATTTCCGTGTGAATTCGTCAATGAGTGGGAGTGATTGATGCAGTAAAGAAGGATTAGTGGATCGGAAATGAGATTGTCGTATCCGAAAAGAAAATCCTGTCATTTCCATAGAAACGATACTCGATTTAGAAGGAAATGTCTTAGAACACATAGTATTTCATAGCGACGGAATTTCCGTGTGAATTCGCCAATGAGAGGGAGTGAGGGATGCAGAAAAGAAGGATTAGTGGATCGGAAATGAGATTGTCGTATCCCAAAAGAAAATCCTGTCGTTTCCATAGAGTCGTTACTCGGTTTAGAAGGAAATGTCTTAGAACACATAGTATTTCATAGCGACGCAATTTCCGCGTTAATTCGTCAATGAGTGGGAGTGAGGGATGCAGTAAAGAAGGATTAGTGGATCGGAAATGAGATTGTCGTATCCCAAAAGAAAATCCTGTCGTTTACATAGAAACGTTACTCGATTTAGAAGGAAATGTCTTAGAACACATTGTATTTCATAGCGACGCAATTTCCGTGTGAATTCGTCAATGAGTGGGAGTGAGGGATGCAGTAAAGAAGGATTAGTGGATGGGAAATGTGATTGTCGTATCCCAAAAGAAAATCCTGTCGTTTCCATAGAAACGTTACTCGAATTAGAAGGAAATGTCTTAGAACACATAGTATTTTATAGCGACGCAATTTCCGTGTGAATTCGTCAATGAGTGGAAGTGAGGGATGCAGTAAAGGAGGATTAGTGGATCGGAAATGAGAGTGTCGTATCCCAAAAGAAAATCCTGTCGTTTCCATAGAAACGTTACTCGATTTAGAAGGAAATAGCTTAGAACACATAGTATTTCATAGCGACGCAATGTCCGTGTGAATTCGTCAATGAGTGGGAGTGAGGGATGCAGTAAAGAAGGATTAGTAGATCGGAAATGAGATTGTCGTATCCCAAAAGAAAATCCTGTCGTTTCCATTGAAACGTTACTCGATTTAGAAGGAAATGTCTTAGAACAAATAGTATTTCATAGCGACGCAATTTCCGTGTGAATTCGTCAATGTGTGGGAGTGAGGGATGCAGTAAAGAAGGATTAGTGGATCGGAAATGAGATTGTCGTATCCCAAAATAAAATCCTGTCGTTTCCATAGAAACGTTACTCGATTTAGAAAGAAATGTCTTAGAACACATAGTATTTCATAGCGACGCAATTTCCGTGTGAATTCGTCAATGAGAGGGAGTGAGGGATGCAGTGAAGAAGGATTAGTGGATCGGAAACGAGATTGTCGTATCCCAAAAGAAAATACTGTCGTTTCCATAGAAACGTTACTCGATTTAGAAGGAAATGTCTTAGAACACATAGTATTTCATAGCGACGCAATTTCCGTGTGAATACATCAATGTGTGGGAGTGGGGGATGCAGTAAAGAAGGATTAGTGGATCGGAAATGAGATTGTCGTATCACAAAAGAAAATCCTGTCGTTTCCATAGAAACGTTACTCGATTTAGAAGGAAATGTCTTAGAACACATAGTATTTCATAGCGACGCAATTTCCGTGTGAATTCGTCAATGAGTGGGAGTGAGGGATGCAGTAAAGAAGTATTAGTGGATCGGAAATGAGATTGTCGTATCCCAAAAGAAAATCCTGTCGTTTCCATAGAAACGTTACTCGATTTAGAAGGAAATGTCTTAGAACACAAAGTATTTCATAGCGACGCAATTTCCGTGTGAATTCGTCAATGTGTTGGAGTGAGGGATGCAGTAAAGAAATATTAGTGGATCGGTAATGAGATTGTCGTATCCCAAAAGAAAATCCTGTCGTTTCCATAGAAACATTACTTGATTTAGAAGGAAATGTCTTAGAACACATAGTATTTCATAGCGACGCAATTTCCGTGTGAATTCGTCAATGAGTGGGAGTGAGTGATGCAGTAAAGAAGGATTAGTGGATCGGAAATGAGATAGTCGTATCCCAAAAGAAAATCCTGTCGTTTCCATAGAAACGTTACTCGATTTAGAAGGAAATGTCTTAGAACACATAGTATTTCATAGCGACGCAATTTCCGTGTGAATTCGTCAATGTGTGGGAGTGAGGGATGCTGTAAAGAAGGATTAGTGGATCGGAAATGAGAGTGTCGTATCCCAAAAGAAAATCCTGTCGTTTCCATAGAAACGTTACTCGATTTAGAAGGAAATGTCTTAGAACACATAGTATTTCATAGCGACGCAATTTCCGTGTGAATTCATCAATGTGTGGGAGTGAGGGATGCAGTAAAGAAGGATTAGTGGATCGGAAATGTGATTGTCGTATCCCAAAAGAAAATCCTGTCGTTTCCATAGAAACGTTACTCGATTTAGAAGGAAATGTCTTAGAACACATAGTATTTCATAGCGACGCAATGTCCGTGTGAATTCGTCAATGAGTGGGAGTGAGGGATGCAGTAAAGACGGATTAGTAGATCGGAAATGAGATTGTCGTATCCCAAAAGAAATTCCTGTCGTTTCCTTAGAAACGTTACTCGATTTAGAAGGAAATGTCTTAGAACAAATACTATTTCATAGCGACGCAATTTCCGTGTGAATTCGTCAATGTGTGGGAGTGAGGGATGCAGTAAAGAAGGATTAGTGGATCGGAAATGAGATTGTCATATCCCAAAAGAAAATCCTGTCGTTTCCATAGAAACGTTACTCGACTTAGAAGGAAATGTCTTAGAACACATAGTATTTCATAGCGACGCAATTTCCGTGAGAATTCGTCAATGAGTGGGAGTGAGGGATGCAGTAAGGAAGGATTAGTAGATCGGAAATGAGATTGTCGTATCCCAAAAGAAAATCCTGTCGTTTCCATAGAAACGTTACTCGATTTAGAAGGAAATGTCTTAGAACACATAGTATTTCATAGCGACGCAATTTCCGTGTGAATTCGTCAATGTGTGGGAGTGAGGGATGCAGTAAAGAAGGATTAGTGGATCGGAAATGAGAGTGTCGTATCCCAAAAGAAAATCCTGTCGTTTCCATAGAAACGTTACTCGATTTAGAAGGAAATGTCTTAGAACACATAGTATTTCATAGCGACGCAATTTCCGTGTGAATTCATCAATGTGTGGGAGTGAGGGATGCAGTAAAGAAGGATTAGTGGATCGGAAATGTGATTGTCGTATCCCAAAAGAAAATCCTGTCGTTTCCACAGAAACGTTACTCGATTTAGAAGGAAATGTCTTAGAACACATAGTATTTCATAGCGACGCAATGTCCGTGTGAATTCGTCAATGAGTGGGAGTGAGGGATGCAGTAAAGAAGGATTAGTAGATCGGAAATGAGATTGTCGTATCCCAAAAGAAATTCCTGTCGTTTCCATAGAAACGTTACTCGATTTAGAAGGAAATGTCTTAGAACAAATAGTATTTCATAGCGACGCAATTTCCGTGTGAATTCGTCAATGTGTGGGAGTGAGGGATGCAGTAAAGAAGGATTAGTGGATCGGAAATGAGTTTGTCATATCCCAAAAGAAAATCCTGTCGTTTCCATAGAAACGTTACTCGACTTAGAAGGAAATGTCTTAGAACACATAGTATTTCATAGCGACGCAATTTCCGTGAGAATTCGTCAATGAGTGGGAGTGAGGGATGCAGTAAAGAAGGATTAGTGGATCGGAAATGAGAGTGTCGTATCCCAAAAGAAAATCCTGTCGTTTCCATAGAAACGTTACTCGATTTAGAAGGAAATGTCTTAGAACACATAGTATTTCATAGCGACGCAATTTCCGTGTGAATTCATCAATGTGTGGGAGTGAGGGATGCAGTAAAGAAGGATTAGTGGATCGGAAATGTGATTGTCGTATCCCAAAAGAAAATCCTGTCGTTTCCACAGAAACGTTACTCGATTTAGAAGGAAATGTCTTAGAACACATAGTATTTCATAGCGACGCAATGTCCGTGTGAATTCGTCAATGAGTGGGAGTGAGGGATGCAGTAAAGAAGGATTAGTAGATCGGAAATGAGATTGTCGTATCCCAAAAGAAATTCCTGTCGTTTCCATAGAAACGTTACTCGATTTAGAAGGAAATGTCTTAGAACAAATAGTATTTCATAGCGACGCAATTTCCGTGTGAATTCGTCAATGTGTGGGAGTGAGGGATGCAGTAAAGAAGGATTAGTGGATCGGAAATGAGTTTGTCATATCCCAAAAGAAAATCCTGTCGTTTCCATAGAAACGTTACTCGACTTAGAAGGAAATGTCTTAGAACACATAGTATTTCATAGCGACGCAATTTCCGTGAGAATTCGTCAATGAGTGGGAGTGAGGGATGCAGTAAGGAAGGATTAGTAGATCGGAAATGAGATTGTTGTATCCCAAAAGAAAATCCTGTCGTTTCCATAGAAACGTTACTCGATTTAGTAGGAAATGTCTTAGAACACATAGTATTTCATAGCGACGCAATTTCCGTGTGAATTCGTGAATGAGTGGGAGTGAGGGATGCAGTAAAGAAGGATTAGTGTATCGGAAATGAGATTGTCGTAACCCAAAAGAAAATCCTGTCGTTTCCATAGAAACGTTACTCGATTTAGAAGGAAATGTCTTAGAACACATAGTATATCATAGCGACGCAATTTCCGTGTGAATTCATCAATGTGTGGGAGTTAGGGATGCAGTAACGGAGGATTAGTGCATCGGAAATGAGATTGTCGTATCCCAAAAGAAAATCCTGTTGTTTCCATAGAAACGTTACTCGATTTAGAAGGAAATGTCTTAGAACACATAGTATTTCATAGCGACGCAATTTTCGTGTGAATTCGTCAATGAGTGGGAGTGAGGGATGCAGTAAAGAAGGATTAGTGGATCAGAAATGAGATTGTCGTATCCCAAAAGAAAATCCTGTCGTTTCCATAGAAACGTTACTCGATTTAGAAGGAAAGGTCTTAGAACACATAGTATATCATAGCGACGCAATTTCCGTGTGAATTCGTCAATGAGTGGGAGTGAGGAATGCAGTAAAGAAGGATTAGTGGATCGGAAATGAGATTGTCGTATCCCAAAAGAAAATCCTGTAGTTTCCATAGAAACGTTACTCGATTTAGAAGGAAATGTCTTAGAGCACATAGTATGTCATAGCGACGCAATTTCCGTGTGAATTCGTCAATTTGTGGGAGTGAGGGATGCAGTAAAGAAGGATTAGTGGATCGGAAATGAGATTGTCGTAACCCAAAAGAAAATCCTGTCGATTCCATAGAAACGTTACTCGATTTAGAAGGAAATGTCTTAGAACACATAGTATTTCATAGCGACGCAATTTTCGTGTGAATTCGTCAATGAGTGGGAGTGAGGGATGCAGTAAAGAAGGATTAGTGGATCGGAAATGAGATTGTCGTATCCCAAAAGAAAATCCTGTCGTTTCCATAGAAACATTACTCGATTTAGATGGAAAGGTCTTAGAACACATAGTATATCATAGCGACGCAATTTCCGTGTGAATTCGTCAATGAGTGGGAGTGAGGGATGCAGTAAAGGAGGATTAGAGGATCGGAAATGAGATTGTCGTATCCCAAAAGAAAATCCTGTAGTTTCCATAGAAACGTTACTCGATTTAGAAGGAAATGTCTTAGAACACATAGTATTTCATAGCGACGCAATTTCCGTGTGAATTCGTCAATGTGTGGGAGTGAGGGATGCAGTAAAGAAGGATTAGTGGATCGGAAATGAGATTGTCGTATCCCAAAAGAAAATCCTGTCGTTTCCATAGAAACATCACTCGATTTAAAAGGAAATGTCTTAGAACACATAGTATTTCATAGCGACGCAATTTCCGTGTGAATTCGTCAATGAGTGGGAGTGAATGATGCAGTAAAGAAGGATTAGTGGATCGGAAATGAGATTGTCGTATCCCAAAAGAAAATCCTTTCGTTGCCACAGAAACGTTACTCGATTTAGAAGGAAATGTCTTAGAACACATAGTATTTCATAGCGACGCAATTTCCGTGTGAATTCGACAATGTGTGGGAGTGAGGGATGCAGTAAAGAAGGATTAGTGGATCGGAATTGTGATTGTCGTATCCCGAAAGAAAATCCTGTCGTTTCCATATAAACGTTACTCGATTTAGAAGGAAATGTCTTAGAACACATAGTATTTCATAGCGACGCAATTTCCGTGTGAATTCGTCAATGAGTGGGAGTGAGGGATGCAGTAAAGAAGGATTAGTGGATCGGTAATGAGATTGTCGTATCCCAAAAGAAAATCCTGTCGTTTCCATAGAAACGTTACTCGATTTAGAAGGAAATGTCTTAGAACACAAAGTATTTCATAGCGACGCAATGTCCGTGTGAATTTGTCAATGAGTGGGAGTGAGGGATGCAGTAAAGAAGGATTAGTGGATCGGAAATGAGATTGTCGTATCCCAAAAGAAAATCCTGTCGTTTCCATAGAAACGTTACTCGATTTAGAAGGATATGTCTTAGAACACATAGTATTTCATAGCGACGCAATTTCCGTGTGAATTCGTCAATGAGTGGGAGTGAGGGATGCAGTAAAGAAGGATTAGTGGATCGGAAATGAGATTTTCGGATCCCAAAAGAAAATCCTGTCATTTCCATAGAAACGTTACTCGATTTAGAAGGAAATGTCTTAGAACACATAGTATTTTATAGCGACGCAATTTCCGTGTGAATTCGTCAATGAGTGGGAGTGAGGGATGCAGTAAAGAAGGATTAGTGGATCGGAAATGAGATTGTCATATCCCAAAAGAAAATTCCGTCGTTTCCATAGAAACGTTACTCGATTTAGAAGGAAATGTCTTAGAACACATAGTATTTCATAGCGGCGCAATTTCCGTTTGAATTCGTCAATGTGTGGGAGTGAGGGATGCAGTAAAGAAGGATTAGTGGATCGGAAATGAGATGGTCGTATCACAAAAGAAAATCCTGTCGTTTCCATAGAAACGTTACTCGATTTAGAAGGAAATGTCTTAGAACACATAGTATTTCATAGCGACGCAATTTCCGTGTGAATTCGTCAATGAGTGGGAGTGAGGGATGCAGTAAAGAAGTATTAGTGGATCGGAAATCAGATTGTCGTATCCCAAAAGAAAATCCTGTCGTTTCCATAGAAACGTTACTTGATTTAGAAGGAAATGTCTTAGAACACATCGTATTTCATAGCGACTGTGGTGTTACCTTTTTATTTATCTTATCCTCATTAACTATTAAAACAACATCACTTTGAAATGTAATTTTAATTTTCACCAAAAAAGCACATTCAACGTCGCCGAAAAATACACGTCTTTTGTCTCAAGACTAGAGAGAGAGAGCGTCCTCCTTTTGTTCTTAAAACCAAAAAAAACTACGCAAAAGTAAAAAAAAAGAACAAAATTATTTATAAAATCGGTCGCTGGCGCAGCGCTCTTCTGCGTGCGCGATCGTAAATTATAACTTTGCGGAAGTCAAAGTACCATTACAATGCCTCCTCTACTGACACGCTCCGCAAGCGAGCGTGGCAGTATAGAAAATTTACATAGATACATTCATATATGAGAAAATAAGAAATTTACATATTACAAAAAATATTTCTGAGCACAATGCGCTTTGCATATCAGTCTTTGTATACAGTCTTTTTGGTGTGTATCTTCTTTAGGAGTCGTAACATTAATGTCTTTGAATTGCAGCGTAGTATCGTTGCTTAGCACAGCGTTTGAATTCAGTCCACATGATTCATATTTACAATGGAATTAATTCTAACAATAAATGTTTCTATTATATTGCTCCAATGTCTTTAAACGTAGTATCGGATTCTGAGTGTGTGTGTACTGCCTGGATCTCTTACGTGTGACTTGAAGAAAATCCAAAGTCTGTTCAATGTGTCAACACGAAATTGTGATCTCCAGCAGTCGAATTTTGGTGGCGTCTACCGGGGTATAAATGGTCAATGTGGGCACAGGAAACACCTCACTGCCGACGACAGGTGATGAGCTTGTCTTTTACACCAACCTGAAGACCTGCCGGCTTCCACAACACCATACACTTCAAAGCATATTGACACTACGTAAATATTTCTTGACCCGTGTTCCATCACGTTGGTTTCTTCTTTGCATTTTCAGTTCCATTTATATGAATCATGTGCTACATGCACAAGTCCTTTGCAGTTCGTTAACATCTCCTTAAAATACATTTCTCGATACAATAAGTACATGAATATACAAATATTTACAATTAATCATTATATGAGATACATTGTTGTCATATAGTACATATACAGAATTAAATGAAAAATATAGTCTTTTTTTTTTACGTTACATTCAAGATCATTGTGCTGACATGTGAATTACATTACATTTAGATTGAAATATACATTTTATTTGTTAGCTCTTTTTTTTTTCGTTACACTTGCAACATTTGAAGATAATTGTGGCAACTCGCTAGAATATTCAACTTAAAATTCATCTTGCCTCCTGGAATAAAATTTACACATATTTCAAGCTTCAAGACAGCCCTCTGTAGGAGGATAGGTTCATGGGATGGTTGCTGACTACTTCACAAATACCAGTAAAGTGATCCCCTACAATGGACCACACAAAATAAAATATGATAAAGAAAATTACATGTTAACTTAATATAACGTAACAGTTCCTATACCTAATACCGCTTCCAAGTGTGGTGTCCCCATCATTGCCGTTTCTGAGAGTGGCACCCCTCCATCACCGCTTCTAAGAGTGGTGCCCCTCTAAATATCTTAGGATCCTACAAGTATGTACATCAGTGTGGTAAGTGTACACACACACACACACACACACACACACACACACACACACACACACACACACATATATATATATATATATATATATATATATATATATATATATATATATAGTTCAAGTCAATCATGTTCCTATAAAGTTTGTGTAGTTCATCTCCTCCCTTTCATGAGTGTCAAGCAATATAACTAAATGTTTTACTTAATAAATAAATAAATCTTCTTAGATAATTGCTGCTGCGTTCCATGCTGTATATCCATTCTGTAGTTACCTTGTGGTACCTGTAAAATTCTATTCATAAATAAATATTTGTGTATGTCTCTCCATACTATCAGATAATCACGAATTATATAATGTCCAATATTTCATCAACATGTATAAATTTTTCTAAGGAAGGGATGAGAGTATGAGCCGCAACAGAGGACTGACGTTTTGTTTTCTCCTTATTCTCTTTTCTATTTAATGGTGCATCAGTTCAGTTCAGTAGATGAGCTTTAATTATGTCATTAAATGACTCCTAAATATGTTCTCTTAAATAATTCTTCCAATCTGAAGTGTCAAGCCTACATAACTCCAAAAATTTTATTACAAGCTCCCATTAGATTAGTGTTAAAGTGTTATAGATTTAAATCTTCTGGTATATTTCCAACAGTGGCTGCTGTAAATAATTCTTTCCACATAAATCTATACTTTCACCTTTAGTTATAAGAATATATAAGACACCACATAAGTTATTATCTCAGTCATACCAATCTTTCAATAAATAATAATCTTTCCACTACTTTCATTCTGTATTCCATGAGTACATGTGATATAGCGTTCAAATCTAGTTTCTCTCCTCTCAACATATTCTCAATTGCTCATAACATTCTCACCTACCCATTATTCATTCTTCACAAAATAACATATACTTATTCCTCAGCATTATATATATATATATATATTTTCCTCTTATTCATCACCACTTACTTTTTACTTCAACAACAACAATAATAATAATAATACCCTTTTCTCATCTTATATTCCATTTACCTCTCTCCATATTACTATTTATCCTCTTATTAAACTAAAATTACATTCACTCATCTCATTCAGTCACTCACATCACTCATATCAACATTACTACTATCACATGCCTCCTAAAGAAAATAATTCTGTTCAGTTCTCTGCCTCCTCTAATGTGTATATGCCTCAATAGCAACTCCTCTTGTAACCAAATATCTTATTAGCTATTGGATGGTTCACATTGCTTTCTAGACTTACCTGCATTCATTAGATTGTAAGTATCTGTATAACTTAAATGTAGGCTCATCATAACTGTATATCATATTAATTATCTTCTCCTCAGTAGCTAACATTTTACTGTATGTATTTTTTCAAATGTCTGTGTGGATGTAGACCTCTAGGTTTATGTGTTAATGGATATTCTAATGAATAACAGCCAGGGTGTGGAATATTTGCAATTCGGTATGGTCCAGAGTATAAGATCTGCCATTTCCTGTTTAAATGTTTCAGTTTTGTGGGTTTAGGATGTGTTGTTAGTAAAACTAACTCATCAACTTGAAATGTTTGTGCTTTCCTGACACCTCTGTCATATTTCTGCTTTCTTTCCTTAGCTTTGTCACATAATGTTGTGTAAGCTTGTCTTACCTTTTCTTCTAAACTAACATGATTTGTTGTTGCTGTAAATTTAGGTAGAGGGTCTGTCCATTCATTTCTTTCTGTTTTATCCATAATTAATTCAGTTGGTGTGTACCCAGTAGAAATGTGAGTTAAATTGTTCACTATTTGTTCAAATGGTGCTAGGTATTCTACCCATTTTGTGTGCTTCTCTGGTGTGTGTATTCTCATAAACTGTCCAAATTCTCGAAATGTTCTTTCTACTGGGTTACCTGCTGCGTGAAATCTTGAAATTAAAATATGTTTAACATTCTGTTCTTCAATAAATGTCTTCCATTTTAAACTGGTAAAATATGCTGCATTATCCGTGATCATAACTTCAGGTTTTCCTATTCTTACAAAATAATCTGTTAATAGACGTCTGGTAATAGCAGTGGTAGAAACTGAACGTAAAGCATATAATTTTAAATACTTTGTGAAAACATCTAACACAGCAAGGATGTATTTCATTCCTCCACGTGCTTGTGGATAGGGTCCTGCAATATCTAAAGAAATTAGCTGTAATGGCCTCTTAGGTATGATTGGGTGCAATTCATTCATGCTTGTGCGATTAGAATATTTGGCTTTCTGACATATGATGCATTTCCTAATATTACTCAATACTCTTCGCCTTAAATTTGGAAAATAGCAATATTGTATAATCTTATCTGTACATTTGGTTACACCATAGTGTCCCCAAGTTCTGTGTGTAAATAAAATAAAATCATCAACATGAGCTTCAGGTAAGCAAAGACACCAATGCTGTGATTCAGGGTTTCGTCGGTGAAATAATACTTCTTTGTGTAAAGTGTAATATTTTTCAAGATGTGGGTCTGTTCCTGCACGTAATTTATTCTTTATCTGGATCCACCTGGGATCATTGTCCTGCAATATGGCTAACTTCCTGCACATGTTTTTGTAGTAAGGTGCAAATGTACCATCATACATGAGTAAAATTTTAAAATCTGATGTTTGTTCTGTCACATCTGAAAATTCTTGTAGCCCTTGTGGCAAACGAGATAGAGCATCGGCTATAATGTTGGATTCTCCTTTTATATATATAATATCAAAATCATATTCTTGTAGTGATGCACACCAGCGTGCAAGACGTGGATGTAATAACTTGCATGATAGCAGGAAAGAAAGAGCTTGATGATCAGTATAAAGCTTAGTACGTTTTCCCCATAGAAAGTAGCGAAACTTGCGAAACGCCCATACTATGGCAAGTGTTTCACACTCGGTCACTGAATATGATTTTTCGCATTCAGTGAGTGTGCGGCTAGCAAAACTTATAGGTTTGATGACTGTTTGTTCATCTTCTACATGAATTTGGAATAAAAATGCTCCGAGCCCATAGGAACTTGCATCTGTTACTAGGCAAAAGTCTGACATCATGTCAGGATGACATAACAACGGTGCATTAACTAAAGCATCCTTAATCGCTTCAAAATCTGTCTGACAGAACTCTGTCCATTTCCAAATATTATTTCTTTTGAGTAAAGATAGAAGATGTGGACTGCTAAGAAGGTGGTAGGGTACAAATTTCCTGAAGAATGAAGATAGACCAAGAAAGGCTTTGAGTTGTTTACGATTCTGTTGGGATGGAAAATTCTTTATTGCATCAATTTTTCCTGAGTCTGGATAAATGCCTTCAGTTGATATGATGTGACCAAGGAATTTGATTTCTTTCCTCCCTAATTTCGTCTTTGATAAATTGACAGTGACACCTGCGTCAGAAAATTTAGTCAGAAGTTGCTTCAAAAGATTTACATGTTCTTCCCAAGTAGTGGTGGCAATGACAATGTCGTCAACATAAACTGTGATTTGCGATAACAATTGTGGTCCAAGAACAGCATCTAAGGCTTCAATAAATACTCCAGCACTCACTCGTAGACCAAAGGGTAGAACACAAAATTGATAACTACGTCCCTCACATAGAAATGCAGTGTATTTACGACTGTTTTTATGGAGGTTCACCTGCCAAAATGATGAGCAGAGGTCGATATTGGTTAAATACTGTACCTTATGAAATTTTAAAAGTTGTTCTTCCAAATTAATAGGTCGTGTGTTGATTGGGATTATAACTTTGTTAATTTCTCGTGCATCCAGCACTAATCTTACACTACCATCCTCTTTATTAACTGCTAGGATTGGACTGCAATATGGTGAATGTGACCTTTCAATGATACCCCAAGCTTGCATTTTTTCAATTTCTTTCAAAACTGCGGGTTTCTTTGACCAAGGAATATTATAATATGTTCTACAGTATGTTTTGTGTGGTTTAACATCCATCTCATAAGTATAGCCTCTAATAATTCCAGGTTTCTCCACAAATACCTCAGCAAATTGCTGCAAAACTTCAAGTAATTCAAGTTGTTGTTCCTTCGTCAGATATTCAGATTCTGTGCATTTCTCATATAAATCATTAGGTTTAATTCCCTGAGATACAGCTTCATTAAAAGTTAAATCACATATGTTTATTGCTGGTGGATACACAAAATGTAACTGTTCAAATTTACCTTGTTTACTGTTTAAGTTTTTACCCTGTGTTAACTCTATTGTCAGTTGTTGTTGGTTTACGGTTAAATGTCATTTCCCTTTTCCTAAATCTATGATTGCTTGATATTCATTCAAAAAGTCAATTCCTAATATGCAATGCATAACTAATTTGTCTACTACTAGAAAACTGTAATTGAGTGGTATATTTGAAAACGTGAAGTTAATTAGCACTTGAAATTTCACATTCTTTGATTTGTTACCGGTGGCACTTATAATGTGACAATTCTGTACTGGCAGTGTTTGTATGTTCATTATTTGTTTGAGTTCATTATATAAGGACATTGAAATGACACTTGCTGCTGCTCCTGTATCTAACATTACTTCCACTTCATAGCTACCAATCATAACTCGTGTTATAGCCTGAATAATCTTCTTTGTTTTACTGGTACTATTAAAATCTACATCCTGATATAATTCCTTTTCTATTTTCTTACTGTCATCATATCGGAGAAAACAAATCGTCGGTTCCGTTGCGCTCTGCTCCCTACTGACCGTAACTCGAGCGCTTAGCTCGGTCGTCGTTCGTTTTCCGGCAAATTCGGTTGTTGCTGCGGGTTGGGTTCATTGCCCAACTCAATAATATTTACATTTCTGTCGCGCGTCACCCAAGTATCAGCTGTTTGGTTGTTGACATTACCCCGCGTCGCATTGGGAGTTCCGTTAGGTACAAATTGAGGGTTGCTGTATTGCATGTGTCGTGGCGGTTGTCCATTGTGATTTCCCCATACATTATTTCGCCCATGACTGTAACTGGTGTTGTCATTACTGTTATTCCTGTAATACATGTTTGGATGTTGTTGGATGTTGTTTCTCTGGAAATATCCTGGATGGTACCTGTTATCCTCTCTTTGATCTCTATAATTTCGGTTCCTTCTTCTGTTGTTGTTATTTTGAATATAACTGTTATTGTTCTGATTGTAATTATTGTTCGGATAACCATTATAGTAATAATTACTGTTTCCTTGCCAATGCTGCGAGTTGTTTCTCCTAATATTTAATGGATTTGTCCCAGTGTAGTGTGAATTGTTTCTTTGAGTGTTTTGTTGTGGTGTCGGAGGCGGATTCCAATAGCCTCTGTCATTTCTGTTGTGCGTACGCAAATTGCTTGGATGGATCGGATACAATTGATTGAAATTCCTGATCTCATCTCTGTAAACAACATCTATCTCATCAACATAACTGAAAAAATTCTTTATGTTGTCCTCGGACACTCCTATTAATTTATCACGGTAAGGAAATGGTAAGTGGCTTTTAAGTGTTCTAATTACATCTGGTAAATCTGCTGGTTTTGTCCAATATAATGTTTTGTCTAGATAGCGTTCAAAGTATTGACGTAAAGTCTCTTTCTTCGGGTTGTAAATTTCTGGATTGTATACTTCTCGTTTTAAACTTTGCTGTTCTGTGATCGACCAGAATTCCTCAAGAAATGCTTGTTCAAACTGTTCAAATGTTAAACATCGTCTTTTAATTGCTGCTCCCCACTTAGCTGCTCTTCCACGTAACAAATTTGTAACATATCGAATTTTGTCGGCTTCTAACCAATGTCTCGGGAAAATACCATCAAAAGAGCGGAGAAAAACAATCGGGTGCACTTTGTCTTTCTCATCACATGAAAATGTCTGAAAGTATCCATGTCGTACTAATGTTTCATCAGCTACTCCCGATGGTATTATGGGTCCTGCATTTTGTGTCAAACTGTGCATAGTATGTGGTGATGTCTGATAGTAATTTTGATCTTGTGGTAGCATTGAAAATGGTTCATTGAGATTTGTATCACTCATTGGTAATTCTATTTTCGGCTGTGTGCTGGGTCTAGCATTATTATGAGTCTCATTTATGTTTTGGTTGTCTGTTATGGGTTCTGGTATCACTGACGAACTTGGTATTACATTCTCTTTAAGTTTACGTACCTCTTTCTGAATATTATCTGTTTCTCCCTTTACTTGTTCCTTTGTCTTATCTAAAATGATGTGTGTCATTGTCTCAAACTTCTCATCTAAATAATCATCACATAATTTGCATTCATGTACAAGTTTTTCTGCTAGAGTAGTGTCATTCTTTAAAGATGCTACATCTGCCCTGTCTTCAAGCTTTTCTAACTTTTCCTGTAAGGATTTCTGCTCCAATGTTACATCATTTAATCTGTCTGAAAGGTCTGTAATCGTCAGGTCTAAGCGTTCTTGGTTTATTTTTACAGAATTGTGTGACTGTCGTAATTCGTCAACTTGGGTACTGGTTTTCTGTTGTTCAAAAACTACTGTTAACAATTTCTCATTACATCGTTGTAAGTCAGTTTTTGTCTCGTCACTGAATTCCACAAATACCTTTTCTTGTCTCGTAACCTTGTCTGATAAGTCAGTAAATTTCCTTCCAAGACTACTGGTGGTTTCTGTCAAGTCGGCAATTTGTCTCGATTGTTTTTCAAAATTTTGTTTTATGTCCCGTGTGAGTTCATCGAATTTAGTGTGAAATTTCCCAATGTCACGTTTTAAATTGTCGTCTAAAGCGTCAAATCTTTTGTCTAAAGTGTCAAATTTTCTGTTTTGGTCACCAAGTAACTTCAGAGTCTGGTTGAGCATGTCAGAGTCCTGTGTCTTAGTTTCGTCATTTTTTCGTGTCTGAGTGATGTCTGGTTCTGAAGTTGACGTTGTCAATGTCACGTTTTGTCGCGTAGAACTCACTCTCTATTCGCCTGCATATCTGTTTAAATATAGGGGTTGTTGTCTTAATCGATCCGGTAAAATTATGTCTTGAACATCCTCCCTATTAAGTTCAATATTCATTTGACTGTCGGACATGTTTTGCAATGAGTCACTTTCACTAAGCTCGTCCGCGGAAACAATTTCTACGCGTTTAGCGTCCATCTTGCGATTTTCATAATTAATTGCAAATAAAATTTTCCAATGGTAAAAAAAAAAATTTTTTTTAATATGATATGTTGAAATCTGAAATTTCTCTTATGGAAATGGATATTTCTATATGATTTCTAATTAGAAATTGAATTATAAAATTGGCACTGAAATTTCCCTCTCACAAATAAATGACTGTGAATATGCGCTTCACTTATCATTTGCAATAATAGTAGTAAATCAATTTTAACTACAAATTGAAAAAAATAATTTCGAAATAAATGGATCGGAATAAAGGAAGTACAGATGGCTGCTTGAAACTGGAAAAAATGTAAATTGCTGTACTCACCATTTTTTCTTTGTCAGTCTTATGTTGCAAATGTAGCGTCAAATATACAGTTTTCAATCCAAAATTTTTCTTTTGCGTCCGTGCAAATTATTTTATGGAACGTTATTCTTTTCCATTTTTTTTTACCAAATTAAATTCCTCAACATGAAAAAGAAAATTAACACAAATTAATAACAGGAAAACAATATTGTTGTAAATTTCATGCACGTAACATTACAATTTAAATGAATGAGACTTAGTCCAAATTCATTTTCTGATGCTATTAAGTGGTTAAAATTAGATAAAATGTCCAAAATTTATAGTAACTGCACTTGTATCAAATCCAAACTGCACTTGTATCAAATCCGAAGATTGCACTTATATCAAATCCGAAAATTGCACTTGTATCAAATCCGAAGATTGCACGTCCTGTCACTAGGACGCCAATTGTGGTGTTAGCTTTTTATTTATCTTATCCTCATTAACTATTAAAACAACATCACTTTGAAATGTAATTTTAATTCTCACCAAAAAAGCACATTCAACGTCGCCGAAAAATACACGTCTTTCGTCTCAAGACAAGAGAGAGAGAGCGTCTTCCTTTTGTTCTTAAAAACAAAAAAAACTACGCAAAAGTAAAAAAAAAGAACAAAATTATTTATAAAATCGGTCGCTGGCGCAGTGCTCTTCTGCGTGCGCGATCGTAAATTATAACTTTGCGCAAGACGACGCAATTTCCGTGTGAATTCGTCAATGAGTGAGAGTGAGGGATGCAGTAAAGAAGGATTAGTGGATCGGAAATGAGATTGTCGTATCCCAAAAGAAAATCCTGTCGTTTCCATAGAAACATTACTCGATTTAGAAGGAAATGTCTTAGAACACATAGTATTTCATAGCGACGCAATTTCCGTGTGAATTCGTCAATGAGTGGGAGTGAGGGATGCAGTAAAGAAGGATTAGTGGATCGGAAATGAGATTGTCGTATCCCAAAAGAAAATCCTGTCGTTTCCATAGAAACATTACTCGATTTAGAAGGAAATGTCTTAGAACACATAGTATTTCATAGCGACGCAATTTCCGTGTGAATTCGTCAATGAGTGGGAGTGAGGGATGCAGTAAAGAAGGATTAGTGGATCGGAAATGTGATTGTCGTATCCCAAAAGAAAATCCTGTCGTTTCCATAGAAACGTTACTCGATTTAGAAGGAAATGTCTTAGAACACATAGTATTTCATAGCGACGCAATTTCCGTGTGAATTCGTCAATGTGTGGGAGTGAGGGATGCAGTAAAGAAGGATTGGTGGATAGGAAATGAGATTGTCGTATTCCAAAAGAAATTCCACTCGTTTCCATAGTAACGTTACTCGATTTAGAAGGAGAAGTCACAGAACACATAGTATTTCATAGCGACGCAATTTCCGTGTGAATTCGTCAAAGAGTGGGAGTGAAGGATGCAGTAAAGAAGGATTAGTGGATCGGAAATGATATTGTCGTATCCCAAAAGAAAATCCTGTCGTTTCCATAGAAACGTTACTGGATTTAGAAGGAAATGTCTTAGAACACATAGTATTTCATAGCGACGCCATTTCCGTGTGAATTCGTCAATGTGTGGGAGTGAGGGATGCAGTAAAGAAGGATTAGTGGATCGGAAATGAGATTGTCGTATCCCAAAAGAAAATCCTGTCGTTTCCATAGAAACGTTACTCGATTTAGAAGGAAATGTCTTAGAACTCATAGTATTTCATAGCGACGCAATTTCCGTGTGAATTCGTCAATGAGTGGGAGTAAGGGATGCAGTAAAGAAGGATTAGTGGATCGGAAATGAGATTGTCGTATCCCAAAAGAAAATCCTGTCGTTTCCATAGAAACGTTACTCGATTTAGAAGGAAATGTCTTAGAACACATAGTATTTCATAGCGACGCAATTTCCGTGTGAATTCGTCAATGAGTGGGAGTGAGGGATGCAGTAAAGAAGGATTAGTGGTTCGGAAATGAGAGTGTCGTATCCCAAAAGAAAATCCTGTCGTTTCCATAGAAACATTACTCGATTTAGAAGGAAATGTCTTAGAACACATAGTATTTCATAGCGACGCCATTTCCGTGTGAATTCGTCAATGAGTGGGAGTGAGGGATGCAGTAAAGAAGGATTAGTAGATCGGAAATGAGATTGTCGTATCCCAAAAGAAAATCCTGTCGTTTCGATAGAAACGTTACTCGATTTAGAAGGAAATGTCTTAGAACACATAGTATTTCATAGCGACGCAATTTCCGTGTGAATTCGTCAATGAGTGGGAGTGAGGGATGCAGTAAAGAAGGATTAGTGTATCGGAAATGAGATTGTCGTATCCCAAAAGAAAATCCTGTCGTTTCCATAGAAACGTTACTCGATTTAGAAGGAAATGTCTTAGAACACATAGTATTTCATAGCGACGCAATTTCCGTGTGAATTCGTCAATGAGTGGGAGTGAGGGATGCAGTAAAAAAGGATTAGTGGATCGGAAATGAGATTGTCGTATCCCAAAAGAAAATCCTGTCGTTTGCATAGAAACATTACTCGATTTAGAAGGAAATGTCTTAGAACACATAGTATTTCATAGCGACGCAATTTCCGTGTGAATTCGTCAATGAGTGGGAGTGAGGGATGCAGTAAAGAAGGATTAGTGGATCGGAAATGAGATTGTCGTATCCCAAAAGAAAATCCTGTCGTTTCCATAGAAACATTACTCGATTTAGAAGGAAATGTCTTAGAACACATAGTATTTCATAGCGACGCAATTTCCGTGTGAATTCGTCAATGAGTGGGAGTGAGGGATGCAGTAAAGAAGGATTAGTGGATCGGAAATGAGATTGTCGTATCCCAAAAGAAAATCCTGTCGTTTCCATAGAAACGTTACTCGATTTAGAAGGAAATGTCTTAGAACACATAGTATTTCATAGCGACGCAATTTCCGTGTGAATTCGTCATTGTGTGGGAGTTAGGGATGCAGTAAAGAAGGATTAGTGGATCGGAAATGAGATTGTCGAATCCCAAATGAAAATCCTGTCGTTTCCATAGAAACGTTACTCGATTTAGAAGGAAATGTCTTAGAACACATAGTAATTCATAGCGACGCAATTTCCGTGTGAATTCGTCATTGTGTGGGAGTGAGGGATGCAGTAAAGAAGGATTAGTGGATCGGAAATGAGATTGTCGAATCCCAAATGAAAATCCTGTCGTTTCCATAGAAACGTTACTCGATTTAGAAGGAAATGTCTTAGAACACATAGTATTTCATAGCGACGCAATTTCCGTGTGAATTCGTCAATGAGTGGGAGTGAGGGATGCAGTAAAGAAGGATTGGTGGATAGGAAATGAGATTGTCGTATCCCAAAAGAAATTCCACTCGTTTCCATAGTAACGTTACTCGATTTAGAAGGAGAAGTCACAGAACACATAGTATTTCATAGCGACGCAATTTCCGTGTGAATTCGTCAAAGAGTGGGAGTGAGGGATGCAGTAAAGGAGGATTAGTGGATCGGAAATGATATTGTCGTATCCCAAAAGAAAATCCTGTCGTTTCCATAGAAACGTTACTGGATTTAGAAGGAAATGTCTTAGAACACATAGTATTTCATTGCGACGCCATTTCCGTGTGAATTCGTCAATGTGTGGGAGTGAGGGATGCAGTAAAGAAGGATTAGTGGATCGGAAATGAGATTGTCGTATCCCAAAAGAAAATCCTGTCGTTTCCATAGAAACGTTACTCGATTTAGAAGGAAATGTCTTAGAACACATAGTATTTCATAGCGACGCAATTTCCGTGTGAATTCGTCAATGAGTGGGTGTGAGGGATGCAGTAAAGAAGGATTAGTGGATCGGAAATGAGATTGTCGTATCCCAAAAGAAAATCCTGTCGTTTCCATAGAAACGTTACTCGATTTAGAAGGAAATGTCTTAGAACACATAGTATTTCATAGCGACGCAATTTCCGTGTGAATTCGTCAATGAGTGGGAGTGACGGATGCAGTAAAGAAGGATTAGTGGTTCGGAAATGAGAGTGTCGTATCCCAAAAGAAAATCCTGTCGTTTCCATAGAAACATTACTCGATTTAGAAGGAAATGTCTTAGAACACATAGTATTTCATAGCGACGCAATTTCCGTGTGAATTCGTCAATGAGTGGGAGTGAGGGATGCAGTAAAGAAGGATTAGTAGATCGGAAATGAGATTGTCGTATCCCAAAAGAAAATCCTGTCGTTTCGATAGAAACGTTACTCGATTTAGAAGGAAATGTCTTAGAACACATAGTATTTCATAGCGACGCAATTTCCGTGTGAATTCGTCAATGAGTGGGAGTGAGGGATGCAGTAAAGAAGGATTAGTGTATCGGAAATGAGATTGTCGTATCCCAAAAGAAAATCCTGTCGTTTCCATAGAAACGTTACTCGATTTAGAAGGAAATGTCTTAGAACACATAGTATTTCATAGCGACGCAATTTCCGTGTGAATTCGTCAATGAGTGGGAGTGAGGGATGCAGTAAAGAAGGATTAGTGGATCGGAAATGAGATTGTCGTATCCCTAAAGAAAATCCTGTCGTTTCCATAGAAACGTTACTCGATTTAGAAGGAAATGTCTTAGAACACATAGTATTTCATAGCGACGCAATATCCGTGTGAATTCGTCAATGAGTGGGAGTGAGGGATGCAGTAAAGAAGGATTAGTGGATCGGAAATGAGATTGTCGTATCCCAAAAGAAAATCCTGTAGTTTCCATAGAAACGTTACTCGATTTAGAAGGAAATGTCTTACAACACATAGTATTTCATAGCGACGCAATTTCCGTGTGAACTCGTCAATGTGTGGGAGTGAGGGATGCAGTAAAGAAGGATTAGTGGATCGGAAATGAGATTGTCGTATCCCAAAAGAAATTCCTGGCGTTTCCATAGAAACATAACTCGATTTAGAAGGAAATGTCTTATAACAATAGTATTTCACAGCGACGCGATTTCCGTGTGAATTCGTCAATGAGTGGGAGTGAGGGATGCAGTAAAGAAGGATTAGTGGATCGGAAATGTGATTGTCGTATACCAAAAGAAAATCCTGTCGTTTCAATAGAAACGTTACTCGATTTAGAAGGAAATGTCTTAGAACACATAGTATTTCATAGCGAAGCAATTTCCGTGTGAATTCGTCAATGTGTGGGAGTGAGGGATGCAGTAAAGAAGGAATAGTGGATGGGAAATGAGATTGTCGTATACCAAAAGAAATTCCAGTCGTTTCCATAGTAACGTTACTCGATTTAGAAGGAGAAGTCACAGAACGCATAGTATTTCATAGCGACGCAATTTCCGTGTGAATTCGTCAATGAGTGGGAGTGAGGGATGCAGTAAAGAAGGATTAGTGGATCGGAAATGAGATTGTCGTATCCCAAAAGAAAATCCTCTCGTTTCCATAGAAACGTTACTCGATTTAGAAGGAAATGTCTTAGGACACATAGTATTTCATAGCGACCCAATTTCCGTGTGAATTCGTCAATGAGTGGGAGTGAGGGATGCAGTAAAGAAGGATTAGTGTATCGGAAATGAGATTGTCGTATCCCAAAAGAAAATCCTGTCGTTTCCATAGAAACGTTACTCGATTTAGAAGTAAATGTCTTAGAACACATAGTATTTCATAGCGACGCAATTTCCGTGTGTATTCGTCAATGAGTGGGAGTGAGGGATGCAGTAAAGAAGGATTAGTGGATCGGAAATGAGAGTGTCGTATCCCAAAAGAAAATCCTGTCGTTTCCATAGAAACGTTTCTCGATTTAGAAGGAAATGTCTCAGAACACATAGTATTTCATAGCGACGCAATTTCCGTGCGAATTCGTCAACGAGTGGGAGTGAGGGATGCAGTAAAGAAGGATTAGTAGATCGGAAATGAGATTGTCGTATCCCAAAAGAAAATCCTGTCGTTTTCATTGAAACGTTACTCGATTTAGAAGGAAATGTCTTAGAACACATAGTATTTCATAGCGACGCAATTTCCGTGTGAATTCGTCAATGAGTAGGAGTGAGATATGCAGTAAAGAAGGATTAGTGTATCGGAAATGAGACTGTCGTATCCCAAAAGAAAATCCTGTCGTTTCCATAGAAACGTTACTCGATTTAGAAGGAAATGTCTTAGAACACATAGTATTTCATAGCGACGCAATTTCTGTGTTGAATTCGACAATGTGTGGGAGTGAGGGATGCAGTAAAGAAGGATTAGTGGATCGGAAATGTGATTGTCGTATCCCAAAATAAAATCCTGTCGTTTCCATAGAAACGTTACTCGATTTAGAAGGAAATGTCTTAGAACACATAGTATTTCATAGCGACGCAATGTCCGTGTGAATTCGTCAATGAGTGGGAGTGAGGGATGCAGTAAAGAAGGATTAGTGGGTCGGAAATGTGATTGTCGTAACCCAAAAGAAAATCCTGTCGCTTCCATAGAAACGTTACTCGATTTAGAAGGAAATGTCTTAGAACACATAGTATTTCATAGCGACGCAATTTCCGTGTGAATTCGTCAATGTGTGGGAGTGAGGGATACCGTAAAGAAGGATTAGTGGATCGGAAATGAGATTGTCGTGTCCCAAAAGAAAATCCTGTCGTTTCCATAGAAACGTTACTCGATTTAGAAGGAAATGTCTTAGAACACATAGTATTTCATAGCGACGCAATTTCCGTGTGAATTCGTCAATGAGTGGGAGTGAGGGATGCAGTAAAGAAGGATTAGTGGATCGGAAATGTGATTGTCGTATCCCAAAAGAAAATCCTGTCGTTTCCATAGAAACGTTACTCGATTTAGAAGAAAATGTCTTAGAACACATAGTAATTCATAGCGACGCAATTTCCGTGTGAATTCGTCAATGTGTGGAAGTGAGGGATGCAGTAAAGAAGGATTAGTGGATAGGAAATGAGATTGTCGTATCCCAAAAGAAATTCCAGTCGTTTCCATAGTAACGTTACTCGATTTAGAAGGAGAAGTCACAGAACACATAGTATTTCATAGCGACGCAATTTCCGTGTGAATTCGTCAATGAGTGGGATTGAGGGATGCAGTAAAGAAGGATTAGTGGATCGGAAATGAGATTGTCGTATCCCAAAAGAAAATCCTGTCGTTTCCATAGAAACGTTACTCGATTTAGAAGGAAATGTCTTAGAACAGATAGTAATTCATAGCGACGCAATTTTGGTGTGAATTCGTCAATGTGTGGAAGTGAGGGATGCAGTAAAGAAGGATTAGTGGATAGGAAATGATATTGTCGTATCCCAAAAGAAATTCCAGTCGTTTCCATAGTAACGTTACTCGATTTAGAAGGAGATGTCACAGAACACATAGTATTTCATAGTGACGCAATTTCCGTGTGAATTCGTCAATGTGTGGAAGTGAGGGATGCAGTAAAGAAGGATTAGTGGATAGGAAATGAGATTGTCGTATCCCAAAAGAAATTCCAGTCGTTTCCATAGTAACGTTACTCGATTTAGAAGGAGAAGTCACAGAACACATAGTATTTCATAGCGACGCAATTTCCGTGTGAATTCGTCAATGAGTGGGAGTGAGGGATGCAGTAAAGAAGGATTAGTGGATCGGAAATGTGATTGTCGTATCCCAAAAGAAAATCCTGTCGTTTCCATAGAAACGTTACTCGATTTAGAAGGAAATGTCTTAGTACACATAGTAATTCATAGCGACGCAATTTCCGTGTGAATTCGTCAATGTGTGGAAGTGAGGGATGCAGTAAAGAAGGATTAGTGGATAGGAAATGAGATTGTCGTATCCCAAAAGAAATTCCAGTCGTTTCCATAGTAACGTTACTCGATTTAGAAGGAGAAGTCACAGAACACATAGTATTTCATAGCGACGCAATTTCCGTGTGAATTCTTCAATGAGTGGGAGTGAGGGATGCAGTAAAGAAGGATTAGTGGATCGGAAATGAGATTGTCGTATCCCAAAAGAAAATCCTGTCGTTTCAATAGAAACGTTACTCGATTTAGAAGGAAATGTCTTAGAACACATAGTTTTTCATAGCGACGCAATTTCCGTGTGAATTCGTCAATGTGTGGAAGTGAGGGATGCAGTAAAGAAGGATTAGTGGATAGGAAATGAGATTGTCATATCCCAAAAGAAATTCCAGTCGTTTCCATAGTAACGTTACTCGATTTAGAAGGAGAAGTCACAGAACACATAGTATTTCATAGCGACGCAATTTCCGTCTGAATTCGTCAATGAGTGGGAGTGAGGGATGCAGTAAAGAAGGATTAGTGGATCGGAAATGATATTGTCGTATCCCAAAAGAAAATCCTGTCGTTTCCATAGAAACGTTACTCGATTTAGAAGGAAATGTCTTAGAACACATAGTATTTCATAGCGACGCAATTTCCGTGTGAATTCGTCATTGTGTGGGAGTGAGGGATGCAGTAAAGAAGGATTAGTGGATCGGAAATGAGATTGTCGTATCCCAAAAGAAAATCCTGTCGTTTCCATAGAAACGTTACTCGATTTACGAGGAAATGTCTTAGAACACATAGTATTTCATAGCGACGCAATTTCCGTGTGAATTCGTCAATGAGTAGGAGTGAGGGATGCAGTAAAGAAGGATCAGTGTATCGGAAATGAGATTGTCGTATCCCAAAAGAAAATCCTGTCGTTTCCATAGAATCGTTACTCGATTTAGAAGGAAATGTCTTAGAACACATAGTATTTCATAGCGACGCAATTTCCGTGTGAATTCGTCAATGTGTGGGAGTGAGGGATGCAGTAAAGAAGGATTAGTGGATCGGAAATGAGATTGTCATATCCCAAAAGAAAAATCCGTCGTTTCCATAGAAACGTTACTCGATTTAGAAGGAAATGTCTTAGAACACATAGTATTTCATAGCGGCGCAATTTCCGTTTGAATTCGTCAATGAGTGGGAGTGAGGGATGCAGTAACGAAGGATTAGTGGATCGCAAATGAGATGGTCGTATCACGAAAGAAAATCCTGTCGTTTCCATAGAAACGTTACTCGATTTAGAAGGAAATGTCTTAGAACACATTGTATTTCATAGCGACGCAATGTCCGTGTGAATTCGTCAATGAGTGGGAGTGAGGGATGCAGTTAAGAAGGATTAGTGGGTCGGAAATGAGATTGTCGTAACCCAAAAGAAAATCTTGTCGCTTCCATAGAAACGTTACTCGATTTAGAAGGAAATGTCTTAGAACACATAGTATTTCATAGCGACGCAATTTCCGTGTGAATTCGTCAATGTGTGGGAGTGAGGGATACCGTAAAGAAGGATTAGTGGATCGGAAATGAGATTGTCGTATCCCAAAAGAAAATCCTGTCGTTTCCATAGAAACGTTACTCGATTTAGAAGGAAATGTCTTAGAACACATAGTATTTCATAGCGACGCAATTTCCGTGTGAATTCGTCAATGAGTGGGAGTGAGGGATGCAGTAAAGAAGGATTAGTGGATCGGAAATGTGATTGTCGTATCCCAAAAGAAAATCCTGTCGTTTCCATAGAAACGTTACTCGATTTAGAAGGAAATGTCTTAGAACACATAATAATTCATAGCGACGCAATTTCCGTGTGAATTCGTCAATGTGTGGAAGTGAGGGATGCAGTAAAGAAGGATTAGTGGATAGGAAATGAGATTGTCGTATCCCAAAAGAAATTCCAGTCGTTTCCATAGTAACGTTACTCGATTTAGAAGGAGAAGTCACAGAACACATAGTATTTCATAGCGACGCAATTTCCGTGTGAATTCGTCAATGAGTGGGATTGAGGGATGCAGTAAAGAAGGATTAGTGGATCGGAAATGAGATTGTCGTATCCCAAAAGAAAATCCTGTCGTTTCCATAGAAACGTTACTCGATTTAGAAGGAAATGTCTTAGAACAGATAGTAATTCATAGCGACGCAATTTCCGTGTGAATTCGTCAATGTGTGGAAGTGAGGGATGCAGTAAAGAAGGATTAGTGGATAGGAAATGATATTGTCGTATCCCAAAAGAAATTCCAGTCGTTTCCATAGTAACGTTACTCGATTTAGAAGGAGATGTCACAGAACACATAGTATTTCATAGTGACGCAATTTCCGTGTGAATTCGTCAATGTGTGGAAGTGAGGGATGCAGTAAAGAAGGATTAGTGGATAGGAAATGAGATTGTCGTATCCCAAAAGAAATTCCAGTCGTTTCCATAGTAACGTTACTCGATTTAGAAGGAGAAGTCACAGAACACATAGTATTTCATAGCGACGCAATTTCCGTGTGAATTCGTCAATGAGTGGGAGTGAGGGATGCAGTAAAGAAGGATTAGTGGATCGGAAATGTGATTGTCGTATCCCAAAAGAAAATCCTGTCGTTTCCATAGAAACGTTACTCGATTTAGAAGGAAATGTCTTAGTACACATAGTAATTCATAGCGACGCAATTTCCGTGTGAATTCGTCAATGTGTGGAAGTGAGGGATGCAGTAAAGAAGGATTAGTGGATAGGAAATGAGATTGTCGTATCCCAAAAGAAATTCCAGTCGTTTCCATAGTAACGTTACTCGATTTAGAAGGAGAAGTCACAGAACACATAGTATTTCATAGCGACGCAATTTCCGTGTGAATTCTTCAATGAGTGGGAGTGAGGGATGCAGTAAAGAAGGATTAGTGGATCGGAAATGAGATTGTCGTATCCCAAAAGAAAATCCTGTCGTTTCAATAGAAACGTTACTCGATTTAGAAGGAAATGTCTTAGAACACATAGTTTTTCATAGCGACGCAATTTCCGTGTGAATTCGTCAATGTGTGGAAGTGAGGGATGCAGTAAAGAAGGATTAGTGGATAGGAAATGAGATTGTCATATCCCAAAAGAAATTCCAGTCGTTTCCATAGTAACGTTACTCGATTTAGAAGGAGAAGTCACAGAACACATAGTATTTCATAGCGACGCAATTTCCGTGTGAATTCGTCAATGAGTGGGAGTGAGGGATGCAGTAAAGTAGGATTAGTGGATCGGAAATGATATTGTCGTATCCCAAAAGAAAATCCTGTCGGTTCCATAGAAACGTTACTCGATTTAGAAGGAAATGTCTTAGAACACATAGTATTTCATAGCGACGCAATTTCCGTGTGAATTCGTCAATGTGTGGGAGTGAGGGATGCAGTAAAGAAGGATTAGTGGATCGGAAATGAGATTGTCGTATCCCAAAAGAAAATCCTGTCGTTTCCATAGAAACGTTACTCGATTTACGAGGAAATGTCTTAGAACACATAGTATTTCATAGCGACGCAATTTCCGTGTGAATTCGTCAATGAGTAGGAGTGAGGGATGCAGTAAAGAAGGATCAGTGTATCGGAAATGAGATTGTCGTATCCCAAAAGAAAATCCTGTCGTTTCCATAGAAACGTTACTCGATTTAGAAGGAAATGTCTTAGAACACATAGTATTTCATAGCGACGCAATTTCCGTGTGAATTCGTCAATGTGTGGGAGTGAGGGATGCAGTAAAGAAGGATTAGTGGATCGGAAATGAGATTGTCATATCCCAAAAGAAAAATCCGTCGTTTCCATAGAAACGTTACTCGATTTAGAAGGAAATGTCTTAGAACACATAGTATTTCATAGCGGCGCAATTTCCGTTTGAATTCGTCAATGAGTGGGAGTGAGGGATGCAGTAACGAAGGATTAGTGGATCGCAAATGAGATGGTCGTATCACGAAAGAAAATCCTGTCGTTTCCATAGAAACGTTACTCGATTTAGAAGGAAATGTCTTAGAACACATTGTATTTCATAGCGACGCAATGTCCGTGTGAATTCGTCAATGAGTGGGAGTGAGGGATGCAGTTAAGAAGGATTAGTGGGTCGGAAATGAGATTGTCGTAACCCAAAAGAAAATCCTGTCGCTTCCATAGAAACGTTACTCGATTTAGAAGGAAATGTCTTAGAACACATAGTACTTCATAGCGACGCAATTTCCGTGTGAATTCGTCAATGTGTGGGAGTGAGGGATACCATAAAGAAGGATTAGTGGATCGGAAATGAGATTGTCGTATCCCAAAAGAAAATCCTGTCGTTTCCATAGAAACGTTACTCGATTTAGAAGGAAATGTCTTAGAACACATAGTATTTCATAGCGACGCAATTTCCGTGTGAATTCGTCAATGAGTGGGAGTGAGGGATGCAGTAAAGAAGGATTAGTGGATCGGAAATGTGATTGTCGTATCCCAAAAGAAAATCCTGTCGTTTCCATAGAAACGTTACTCGATTTAGAAGGAAATGTCTTAGAACACATAGTAATTCATAGCGACGCAATTTCCGTGTGAATTCGTCAATGTGTGGAAGTGAGGGATGCAGTAAAAAAGGATTAGTGGATAGGAAATGAGATTGTCGTATCCCAAAAGAAATTCCAGTCGTTTCCATAGTAACGTTACTCGATTTAGAAGGAGAAGTCACAGAACACATAGTATATCATAGCGACGCAATTTCCGTGTGAATTCGTCAATGAGTGGGAGTGAGGGATGCAGTAAAGAAGGATTAGTGTATCGGAAATGAGATTGTCGTATCCCAAAAGAAAATCCTGTCGTTTCCATATAAACGTTACTCGATTTAGAAGTAAATGTCTTAGAACACATAGTATTTCATAGCGACGCAATTTCCGTGTGTATTCGTCAATGAGTGGGAGTGAGGGATGCAGTAAAGAAGGATTAGTGGATCGGAAATGAGAGTGTCGTATCCCAAAAGAAAATCCTGTCGTTTCCATAGAAACGTTTCTCGATTTAGAAGGAAATGTCTTACAACACATAGTATTTCATAGCGACGCAATTTCCGTGTGAACTCGTCAATGTGTGGGAGTGAGGGATGCAGTAAAGAAGGATTAGTGGATCGGAAATGAGATTGTCGTATCCCAAAAGAAATTCCTGGCGTTTCCATAGAAACATAACTCGATTTAGAAGGAAATGTCTTATAACACATAGTATTTCACAGCGACGCGATTTCCGTGTGAATTCGTCAATGAGTGGGAGTGAGGGATGCAGTAAAGAAGGATTAGTGGATCGGAAATGTGATTGTCGTATACCAAAAGAAAATCCTGTCGTTTCAATAGAAACGTTACTCGATTTAGAAGGAAATGTCTTAGAACACATAGTATTTCATAGCGACGCAATTTCCGTGTGAATTCGTCAATGAGTGGGAGTGAGGGATGCAGTAAAGAAGGATTAGTGGTTCGGAAATGAGAGTGTCGTATCCCAAAAGAAAATCCTGTCGTTTCCATAGAAACATTACTCGATTTAGAAGGAAATGTCTTAGAACACATAGTATTTCATAGCGACGCAATTTCCGTGTGAATTCGTCAATGAGTGGGAGTGAGGGATGCAGTAAAGAAGGATTAGTAGATCGGAAATGAGATTGTCGTATCCCAAAAGAAAATCCTGTCGTTTCGATAGAAACGTTACTCGATTTAGAAGGAAATGACTTAGAACACATAGTATTTCATAGCGACGCAATTTCCGTGTGAATTCGTCAATGAGTGGGAGTGAGGGATGCAGTAAAGAAGGATTAGTGTATCGGAAATGAGATTGTCGTATCCCAAAAGAAAATCCTGTCGTTTCCATAGAAACGTTACTCGATTTAGAAGGAAATGTCTTAGAACACATAGTATTTCATAGCGACGCAATTTCCGTGTGAATTCGTCAATGAGTGGGAGTGAGGGATGCAGTAAAAAAGGATTAGTGGATCGGAAATGAGATTGTCGTATCCCAAAAGAAAATCCTGTCGTTTGCATAGAAACATTACTCGATTTAGAAGGAAATGTCTTAGAACACATAGTATTTCATAGCGACGCAATTTCCGTGTGAATTCGTCAATGAGTGGGAGTGAGGGATGCAGTAAAGAAGGATTAGTGGATCGGAAATGAGATTGTCGTATCCCAAAAGAAAATCCTGTCGTTTCCATAGAAACATTACTCGATTTAGAAGGAAATGTCTTAGAACACATAGTATTTCATAGCGACGCAATTTCCGTGTGAATTCGTCAATGAGTGGGAGTGAGGGATGCAGTAAAGAAGGATTAGTGGATCGGAAATGAGATTGTCGTATCCCAAAAGAAAATCCTGTCGTTTCCATAGAAACGTTACTCGATTTAGAAGGAAATGTCTTAGAACACATAGTATTTCATAGCGACGCAATTTCCGTGTGAATTCGTCATTGTGTGGGAGTTAGGGATGCAGTAAAGAAGGATTAGTGGATCGGAAATGAGATTGTCGAATCCCAAATGAAAATCCTGTCGTTTCCATAGAAACGTTACTCGATTTTGAAGGAAATGTCTTAGAACACATAGTAATTCATAGCGACGCAATTTCCGTGTGAATTCGTCATTGTGTGGGAGTGAGGGATGCAGTAAAGAAGGATTAGTGGATCGGAAATGAGATTGTCGAATCCCAAATGAAAATCCTGTCGTTTCCATAGAAACGTTACTCGATTTAGAAGGAAATGTCTTAGAACACATAGTATTTCATAGCGACGCAATTTCCGTGTGAATTCGTCAATGAGTGGGAGTGAGGGATGCAGTAAAGAAGGATTAGTGGATCGGAAATGTGATTGTCGTATCCCAAAAGAAAATCCTGTCGTTTCCATAGAAACGTTACTCGATTTAGAAGGAAATGTCTTAGAACACATAGTATTTCATAGCGACGCAATTTCCGTGTGAATTCGTCAATGTGTGGGAGTGAGGGATGCAGTAAAGAAGGATTGGTGGATAGGAAATGAGATTGTCGTATCCCAAAAGAAATTCCACTCGTTTCCATAGTAACGTTACTCGATTTAGAAGGAGAAGTCACAGAACACATAGTATTTCATAGCGACGCAATTTCCGTGTGAATTCGTCAAAGAGTGGGAGTGAGGGATGCAGTAAAGGAGGATTAGTGGATCGGAAATGATATTGTCGTATCCCAAAAGAAAATCCTGTCGTTTCCATAGAAACGTTACTGGATTTAGAAGGAAATGTCTTAGAACTCATAGTATTTCATAGCGACGCAATTTCCGTGTGAATTCGTCAATGAGTGGGAGTGAGGGATGCAGTAAAGAAGGATTAGTGGATCGGAAATGAGATTGTCGTATCCCAAAAGAAAATCCTGTCGTTTCCATAGAAACGTTACTCGATTTAGAAGGAAATGTCTTAGAACACATAGTATTTCATAGCGACGCAATTTCCGTGTGAATTCGTCAATGAGTGGGAGTGAGGGATGCAGTAAAGAAGGATTAGTGGTTCGGAAATGAGAGTGTCGTATCCCAAAAGAAAATCCTGTCGTTTCCATAGAAACATTACTCGATTTAGAAGGAAATGTCTTAGAACACATAGTATTTCATAGCGACGCAATTTCCGTGTGAATTCGTCAATGAGTGGGAGTGAGGGATGCAGTAAAGAAGGATTAGTAGATCGGAAATGAGATTGTCGTATCCCAAAAGAAAATCCTGTCGTTTCGATAGAAACGTTACTCGATTTAGAAGGAAATGTCTTAGAACACATAGTATTTCATAGCGACGCAATTTCCGTGTGAATTCGTCAATGAGTGGGAGTGAGGGATGCAGTAAAGAAGGATTAGTGTATCGGAAATGAGATTGTCGTATCCCAAAAGAAAATCCTGTCGTTTCCATAGAAACGTTACTCGATTTAGAAGGAAATGTCTTAGAACACATAGTATTTCATAGCGACGCAATTTCCGTGTGAATTCGTCAATGAGTGGGAGTGAGGGATGCAGTAAAAAAGGATTAGTGGATCGGAAATGAGATTGTCGTATCCCAAAAGAAAATCCTGTCGTTTGCATAGAAACATTACTCGATTTAGAAGGAAATGTCTTAGAACACATAGTATTTCATAGCGACGCAATTTCCGTGTGAATTCGTCAATGAGTGGGAGTGAGGGATGCAGTAAAGAAGGATTAGTGGATCGGAAATGAGATTGTCGTATCCCAAAAGAAAATCCTGTCGTTTCCATAGAAACATTACTCGATTTAGAAGGAAATGTCTTAGAACACATAGTATTTCATAGCGACGCAATTTCCGTGTGAATTCGTCAATGAGTGGGAGTGAGGGATGCAGTAAAGAAGGATTAGTGGATCGGAAATGAGATTGTCGTATCCCAAAAGAAAATCCTGTCGTTTCCATAGAAACGTTACTCGATTTAGAAGGAAATGTCTTAGAACACATAGTATTTCATAGCGACGCAATTTCCGTGTGAATTCGTCATTGTGTGGGAGTTAGGGATGCAGTAAAGAAGGATAAGTGGATCGGAAATGAGATTGTCGAATCCCAAATGAAAATCCTGTCGTTTCCATAGAAACGTTACTCGATTTAGAAGGAAATGTCTTAGAACACATAGTAATTCATAGCGACGCAATTTCCGTGTGAATTCGTCATTGTGTGGGAGTGAGGGATGCAGTAAAGAAGGATTAGTGGATCGGAAATGAGATTGTCGAATCCCAAATGAAAATCCTGTCGTTTCCATAGAAACGTTACTCGATTTAGAAGGAATGTCTTAGAACACATAGTATTTCATAGCGACGCAATTTCCGTGTGAATTCGTCAATGAGTGGGAGTGAGGGATGCAGTAAAGAAGGATTTGTGGATCGGAAATGTGATTGTCGTATCCCAAAAGAAAATCCTGTCGTTTCCATAGAAACGTTACTCGATTTAGAAGGAAATGTCTTAGAACACATAGTATTTCATAGCGACGCAATTTCCGTGTGAATTCGTCAATGTGTGGGAGTGAGGGATGCAGTAAAGAAGGATTGGTGGATAGGAAATGAGATTGTCGTATCCCAAATGAAATTCCACTCGTTTCCATAGTAACGTTACTCGATTTAGAAGGAGAAGTCACAGAACACATAGTATTTCATAGCGACGCAATTTCCGTGTGAATTCGCCAAAGAGTGGGAGTGAGGGATGCAGTAAAGGAGGATTAGTGGATCGGAAATGATATTGTCGTATCCCAAAAGAAAATCCTGTCGTTTCCATAGAAACGTTACTGGATTTAGAAGGAAATGTCTTAGAACACATAGTATTTCATTGCGACGCCATTTCCGTGTGAATTCGTCAATGTGTGGGAGTGAGGGATGCAGTAAAGAAGGATTAGTGGATCGGAAATGAGATTGTCGTATCCCAAAAGAAAATCCTGTCGTTTCCATAGAAACGTTACTCGATTTAGAAGGAAATGTCTTAGAACACATAGTATTTCATAGCGACGCAATTTCCGTGTGAATTCGTCAATGAGTGGGTGTGAGGGATGCAGTAAAGAAGGATTAGTGGATCGGAAATGAGATTGTCGTATCCCAAAAGAAAATCCTGTCGTTTCCATAGAAACGTTACTCGATTTAGAAGGAAATGTCTTAGAACACATAGTATTTCATAGCGACGCAATTTCCGTGTGAATTCGTCAATGAGTGGGAGTGACGGATGCAGTAAAGAAGGATTAGTGGTTCGGAAATGAGAGTGTCGTATCCCAAAAGAAAATCCTGTCGTTTCCATAGAAACATTACTCGATTTAGAAGGAAATGTCTTAGAACACATAGTATTTCATAGCGACGCAATTTCCGTGTGAATTCGTCAATGAGTGGGAGTGAGGGATGCAGTAAAGAAGGATTAGTAGATCGGAAATGAGATTGTCGTATCCCAAAAGAAAATCCTGTCGTTTCGATAGAAACGTTACTCGATTTAGAAGGAAATGTCTTAGAACACATAGTATTTCATAGCGACGCAATTTCCGTGTGAATTCGTCAATGAGTGGGAGTGAGGGATGCAGTAAAGAAGGATTAGTGTATCGGAAATGAGATTGTCGTATCCCAAAAGAAAATCCTGTCGTTTCCATAGAAACGTTACTCGATTTAGAAGGAAATGTCTTAGAACACATAGTATTTCATAGCGACGCAATTTCCGTGTGAATTCGTCAATGAGTGGGAGTGAGGGATGCAGTAAAGAAGGATTAGTGGATCGGAAATGAGATTGTCGTATCCCTAAAGAAAATCCTGTCGTTTCCATAGAAACGTTACTCGATTTAGAAGGAAATGTCTTAGAACACATAGTATTTCATAGCGACGCAATATCCGTGTGAATTCGTCAATGAGTGGGAGTGAGGGATGCAGTAAAGAAGGATTAGTGGATCGGAAATGAGATTGTCGTATCCCAAAAGAAAATCCTGTAGTTTCCATAGAAACGTTACTCGATTTAGAAGGAAATGTCTTACAACACATAGTATTTCATAGCGACGCAATTTCCGTGTGAACTCGTCAATGTGTGGGAGTGAGGGATGCAGTAAAGAAGGATTAGTGGATCGGAAATGAGATTGTCGTATCCCAAAAGAAATTCCTGGCGTTTCCATAGAAACATAACTCGATTTAGAAGGAAATGTCTTATAACACATAGTATTTCACAGCGACGCGATTTCCGTGTGAATTCGTCAATGAGTGGGAGTGAGGGATGCAGTAAAGAAGGATTAGTGGATCGGAAATGTGATTGTCGTATACCAAAAGAAAATCCTGTCGTTTCAATAGAAACGTTACTCGATTTAGAAGGAAATGTCTTAGAACACATAGTATTTCATAGCGAAGCAATTTCCGTGTGAATTCGTCAATGTGTGGGAGTGAGGGATGCAGTAAAGAAGGAATAGTGGATGGGAAATGAGATTGTCGTATACCAAAAGAAATTCCAGTCGTTTCCATAGTAACGTTACTCGATTTAGAAGGAGAAGTCACAGAACGCATAGTATTTCATAGCGACGCAATTTCCGTGTGAATTCGTCAATGAGTGGGAGTGAGGGATGCAGTAAAGAAGGATTAGTGGATCGGAAATGAGATTGTCGTATCCCAAAAGAAAATCCTGTCGTTTCCATAGAAACGTTACTCGATTTAGAAGGAAATGTCTTAGGACACATAGTATTTCATA
Source organism: Schistocerca cancellata (assembly GCF_023864275.1). NCBI lineage: Eukaryota > Metazoa > Arthropoda > Insecta > Orthoptera > Acrididae > Schistocerca > Schistocerca cancellata. Next base: position 731,460,375 of record NC_064631.1, read on the forward strand.
GCGACCCAATTTCCGTGTGAATTCGTCAATGAGTGGGAGTGAGGGATGCAGTAAAGAAGGATTAGTGTATCGGAAATGAGATTGTCGTATCCCAAAAGAAAATCCTGTCGTTTCCATAGAAACGTTACTCGATTTAGAAGTAAATGTCTTAGAACACATAGTATTTCATAGCGACGCAATTTCCGTGTGTATTCGTCAATGAGTGGGAGTGAGGGATGCAGTAAAGAAGGATTAGTGGATCGGAAATGAGAGTGTCGTATCCCAAAAGAAAATCCTGTCGTTTCCATAGAAACGTTTCTCGATTTAGAAGGAAATGTCTCAGAACACATAGTATTTCATAGCGACGCAATTTCCGTGTGAATTCGTCAACGAGTGGGAGTGAGGGATGCAGTAAAGAAGGATTAGTAGATCGGAAATGAGATTGTCGTATCCCAAAAGAAAATCCTGTCGTTTTCATTGAAACGTTACTCGATTTTGAAGGAAATGTCTTAGAACACATAGTATTTCATAGCGACGCAATTTCCGTGTGAATTCGTCAATGAGTAGGAGTGAGATATGCAGTAAAGAAGGATTAGTGTATCGGAAATGAGACTGTCGTATCCCAAAAGAAAATCCTGTCGTTTCCATAGAAACGTTACTCGATTTAGAAGGAAATGTCTTAGAACACATAGTATTTCATAGCGACGCAATTTCTGTGTTGAATTCGACAATGTGTGGGAGTGAGGGATGCAGTAAAGAAGGATTAGTGGATCGGAAATGTGATTGTCGTATCCCAAAATAAAATCCTGTCGTTTCCATAGAAACGTTACTCGATTTAGAAGGAAATGTCTTAGAACACATAGTATTTCATAGCGACGCAATTTCCGTGTGAATTCGTCAATGAGTGGGAGTGAGGGATGCAGTAAAGAAGGATTAGTGTATCGGAAATGAGATTGTCGTATCCCAAAAGAAAATCCTGTCGTTTCCATAGAAACGTTACTCGATTTAGAAGGAAATGTCTTAGAACACATAGTATTTCATAGCGACGCAATTTCCGTGTGAATTCGTCAATGAGTGGGAGTGAGGGATGCAGTAAAGAAGGATTAGTGGATCGGAAATGAGATTGTCGTATCCCTAAAGAAAATCCTGTCGTTTCCATAGAAACGTTACTCGATTTAGAAGGAAATGTCTTAGAACACATAGTATTTCATAGCGACGCAATATCCGTGTGAATTCGTCAATGAGTGGGAGTGAGGGATGCAGTAAAGAAGGATTAGTGGATCGGAAATGAGATTGTCGTATCCCAAAAGAAAATCCTGTAGTTTCCATAGAAACGTTACTCGATTTAGAAGGAAATGTCTTACAACACATAGTATTTCATAGCGACGCAATTTCCGTGTGAACTCGTCAATGTGTGGGAGTGAGGGATGCAGTAAAGAAGGATTAGTGGATCGGAAATGAGATTGTCGTATCCCAAAAGAAATTCCTGGCGTTTCCATAGAAACATAACTCGATTTAGAAGGAAATGTCTTATAACACATAGTATTTCACAGCGACGCGATTTCCGTGTGAATTCGTCAATGAGTGGGAGTGAGGGATGCAGTAAAGAAGGATTAGTGGATCGGAAATGTGATTGTCGTATACCAAAAGAAAATCCTGTCGTTTCAATAGAAACGTTACTCGATTTAGAAGGAAATGTCTTAGAACACATAGTATTTCATAGCGAAGCAATTTCCGTGTGAATTCGTCAATGTGTGGGAGTGAGGGATGCAGTAAAGAAGGAATAGTGGATGGGAAATGAGATTGTCGTATACCAAAAGAAATTCCAGTCGTTTCCATAGTAACGTTACTCGATTTAGAAGGAGAAGTCACAGAACGCATAGTATTTCATAGCGACGCAATTTCCGTGTGAATTCGTCAATGAGTGGGAGTGAGGGATGCAGTAAAGAAGGATTAGTGGATCGGAAATGAGATTGTCGTATCCCAAAAGAAAATCCTGTCGTTTCCATAGAAACGTTACTCGATTTAGAAGGAAATGTCTTAGGACACATAGTATTTCATAGCGACCCAATTTCCGTGTGAATTCGTCAATGAGTGGGAGTGAGGGATGCAGTAAAGAAGGATTAGTGTATCGGAAATGAGATTGTCGTATCCCAAAAGAAAATCCTGTCGTTTCCATAGAAACGTTACTCGATTTAGAAGTAAATGTCTTAGAACACATAGTATTTCATAGCGACGCAATTTCCGTGTGTATTCGTCAATGAGTGGGAGTGAGGGATGCAGTAAAGAAGGATTAGTGGATCGGAAATGAGAGTGTCGTATCCCAAAAGAAAATCCTGTCGTTTCCATAGAAACGTTTCTCGATTTAGAAGGAAATGTCTCAGAACACATAGTATTTCATAGCGACGCAATTTCCGTGTGAATTCGTCAACGAGTGGGAGTGAGGGATGCAGTAAAGAAGGATTAGTAGATCGGAAATGAGATTGTCGTATCCCAAAAGAAAATCCTGTCGTTTTCATTGAAACGTTACTCGATTTAGAAGGAAATGTCTTAGAACACATAGTATTTCATAGCGACGCAATTTCCGTGTGAATTCGTCAATGAGTAGGAGTGAGATATGCAGTAAAGAAGGATTAGTGTATCGGAAATGAGACTGTCGTATCCCAAAAGAAAATCCTGTCGTTTCCATAGAAACGTTACTCGATTTAGAAGGAAATGTCTTAGAACACATAGTATTTCATAGCGACGCAATTTCTGTGTTGAATTCGACAATGTGTGGGAGTGAGGGATGCAGTAAAGAAGGATTAGTGGATCGGAAATGTGATTGTCGTATCCCAAAATAAAATCCTGTCGTTTCCATAGAAACGTTACTCGATTTAGAAGGAAATGTCTTAGAACACATAGTATTTCATAGCGACGCAATTTCCGTGTGAATTCGTCAATGAGTGGGAGTGAGGGATGCAGTAAAGAAGGATTAGTGGGTCGGAAATGTGATTGTCGTAACCCAAAAGAAAATCCTGTCGCTTCCATAGAAACGTTACTCGATTTAGAAGGAAATGTCTTAGAGCACATAGTATTTCATAGCGACGCAATTTCCGTGTGAATTCGTCAATGTGTGGGAGTGAGGGATACCGTAAAGAAGGATTAGTGGATCGGAAATGAGATTGTCGTGTCCCAAAAGAAAATCCTGTCGATTCCATAGAAACGTTACTCGATTTAGAAGGAAATGTCTTAGAACACATAGTATTTCATAGCGACGCAATTTCCGTGTGAATTCGTCAATGAGTGGGAGTGAGGGATGCAGTAAAGAAGGATTAGTGGATCGGAAATGTGATTGTCGTATCCCAAAAGAAAATCCTGTCGTTTCCATAGAAACGTTACTCGATTTAGAAGGAAATGTCTTAGAACACATAGTAATTCATTGCGACGCAATTTCCGTGTGAATTCGTCAATGTGTGGAAGTGAGGGATGCAGTAAAGAAGGATTAGTGGATAGGAAATGAGATTGTCGTATCCCAAAAGAAATTCCAGTCGTTTCCATAGTAACGTTACTCGATTTAGAAGGAGAAGTCACAGAACACATAGTATTTCATAGCGACGCAATTTCCGTGTGAATTCGTCAATGAGTGGGATTGAGGGATGCAGTAAAGAAGGATTAGTGGATCGGAAATGAGATTGTCGTATCCCAAAAGAAAATCCTGTCGTTTCCATAGAAACGTTACTCGATTTAGAAGGAAATGTCTTAGAACAGATAGTAATTCATAGCGACGCAATATCCGTGTGAATTCGTCAATGTGTGGAAGTGAGGGATGCAGTAAAGAAGGATTAGTGGATAGGAAATGATATTGTCGTATCCCAAAAGAAATTCCAGTCGTTTCCATAGTAACGTTACTCGATTTAGAAGGAGATGTCACAGAACACATAGTATTTCATAGTGACGCAATTTCCGTGTGAATTCGTCAATGTGTGGAAGTGAGGGATGCAGTAAAGAAGGATTAGTGGATAGGAAATGAGATTGTCGTATCCCAAAAGAAATTCCAGTCGTTTCCATAGTAACGTTACTCGATTTAGAAGGAGAAGTCACAGAACACATAGTATTTCATAGCGACGCAATTTCCGTGTGAATTCGTCAATGAGTGGGAGTGAGGGATGCAGTAAAGAAGGATTAGTGGATCGGAAATGTGATTGTCGTATCCCAAAAGAAAATCCTGTCGTTTCCATAGAAACGTTACTCGATTTAGAAGGAAATGTCTTAGTACACATAGTAATTCATAGCGACGCAATTTCCGTGTGAATTCGTCAATGTGTGGAAGTGAGGGATGCAGTAAAGAAGGATTAGTGGATAGGAAATGAGATTGTCGTATCCCAAAAGAAATTCCAGTCGTTTCCATAGTAACGTTACTCGATTTAGAAGGAGAAGTCACAGAACACATAGTATTTCATAGCGTCGCAATTTCCGTGTGAATTCTTCAATGAGTGGGAGTGAGGGATGCAGTAAAGAAGGATTAGTGGATCGGAAATGAGATTGTCGTATCCCAAAAGAAAATCCTGTCGTTTCAATAGAAACGTTACTCGATTTAGAAGGAAATGTCTTAGAACACATAGTATTTCATAGCGACGCAATTTCCGTGTGAATTCGTCAATGTGTGGAAGTGAGGGATGCAGTAAAGAAGGATTAGTGGATAGGAAATGAGATTGTCATATCCCAAAAGAAATTCCAGTCGTTTCCATAGTAACGTTACTCGATTTAGAAGGAGAAGTCACAGAACACATAGTATTTCATAGCGACGCAATTTCCGTGTGAATTCGTCAATGAGTGGGAGTGAGGGATGCAGTAAAGAAGGATTAGTGGATCGGAAATGATATTGTCGTATCCCAAAAGAAAATCCTGTCGTTTCCATAGAAACGTTACTCGATTTAGAAGGAAATGTCTTAGAACACATAGTATTTCATAGCGACGCAATTTCCGTGTGAATTCGTCAATGTGTGGGAGTGAGGGATGCAGTAAAGAAGGATTAGTGGATCGGAAATGAGATTGTCGTATCCCAAAAGAAAATCCTGTCGTTTCCATAGAAACGTTACTCGATTTACGAGGAACTGTCTTAGAACACATAGTATTTCATAGCGACGCAATTTCCGTGTGAATTCGTCAATGAGTAGGAGTGAGGGATGCAGTAAAGAAGGATCAGTGTATCGGAAATGAGATTGTCGTATCCCAAAAGAAAATCCTGTCGTTTCCATAGAAACGTTACTCGATTTAGAAGGAAATGTCTTAGAACACATAGTATTTCATAGCGACGCAATTTCCGTGTGAATTCGTCAATGTGTGGGAGTGAGGGATGCAGTAAAGGAGGATTAGTGGATCGGAAATGAGATTGTCATATCCCAAAAGAAAAATCCGTCGTTTCCATAGAAACGTTACTCGATTTAGAAGGAAATGTCTTAGAACACATAGTATTTCATAGCGGCGCAATTTCCGTTTGAATTCGTCAATGAGTGGGAGTGAGGGATGCAGTAACGAAGGATTAGTGGATCGCAAATGAGATGGTCGTATCACGAAAGAAAATCCTGTCGTTTCCATAGAAACGTTACTCGATTTAGAAGGAAATGTCTTAGAACACATTGTATTTCATAGCGACGCAATGTCCGTGTGAATTCGTCAATGAGTGGGAGTGAGGGATGCAGTTAAGAAGGATTAGTGGGTCGGAAATGAGATTGTCGTAACCCAAAAGAAAATCCTGTCGCTTCCATAGAAACGTTACTCGATTTAGAAGGAAATGTCTTAGAACACATAGTATTTCATAGCGACGCAATTTCCGTGTGAATTCGTCAATGTGTGGGAGTGAGGGATACCGTAAAGAAGGATTAGTGGATCGGAAATGAGATTGTCGTGTCCCAAAAGAAAATCCTGTCGTTTCCATAGAAACGTTACTCGATTTAGAAGGAAATGTCTTAGAACACATAGTATTTCATAGCGACGCAATTTCTGTGTGAATTCGTCAATGAGTGGGAGTGAGGGATGCAGTAAAGAAGGATTAGTGGATCGGAAATGTGATTGTCGTATCCCAAAAGAAAATCCTGTCGTTTCCATAGAAACGTTACTCGATTTAGAAGGAAATGTCTTAGAACACATAGTAATTCATAGCGACGCAATTTCCGTGTGAATTCGTCAATGTGTGGAAGTGAGGGATGCAGTAAAAAAGGATTAGTGGATAGGAAATGAGATTGTCGTATCCCAAAAGAAATTCCAGTCGTTTCCATAGTAACGTTACTCGATTTAGAAGGAGAAGTCACAGAACACATAGTATATCATAGCGACGCAATTTCCGTGTGAATTCGTCAATGAGTGGGAGTGAGGGATGCAGTAAAGAAGGATTAGTGTATCGGAAATGAGATTGTCGTATCCCAAAAGAAAATCCTGTCGTTTCCATATAAACGTTACTCGATTTAGAAGTAAATGTCTTAGAACACATAGTATTTCATAGCGACGCAATTTCCGTGTGTATTCGTCAATGAGTGGGAGTGAGGGATGCAGTAAAGAAGGATTAGTGGATCGGAAATGAGAGTGTCGTATCCCAAAAGAAAATCCTGTCGTTTCCATAGAAACGTTTCTCGATTTAGATGGAAATGTCGTAGAACACATAGTATTTCATAGCGACGCAATTTCCGTGTGAATTCGTCAATGAGTGGGAGTGAGGGATGCAGTAAAGAAGGATTAGTAGATCGGAAATGAGTTTGTCGTATCCCAAAAGAAAATCCTGTCGTTTCCATAGAAACGTTACTCGATTTAGAAGGAAATGTCTAAGAACACGTAGTATTTCATAGCGACGCAATTTCCGTGTGAATTCGTCAATGAGTGGGAGTGAGGGATGCAGTAAAGAAGTATTAGTGGATCGGAAATGAGAGTTTCGTATCCCAAAATAAAATCCTGTCGTTTCCATAGAAACGTTTCTCGATTTAGAAGGAAATGTCTCAGAACACATAGTATTTCATAGCGACGCAATTTCCGTGTGAATTCGTCAACGAGTGGGAGTGAGGGATGCAGTAAAGAAGGATTAGTAGATCGGAAATGAGATTGTCGTATCCCAAAAGAAAATCCTGTCGTTTTCATTGAAACGTTACTCGATTTAGAAGGAAATGTCTTAGAACACATAGTATTTCATAGCGACGCAATTTCCGTGTGAATTCGTCAATGAGTAGGAGTGAGATATGCAGTAAAGAAGGATTAGTGTATCGGAAATGAGACTGTCGTATCCCAAAAGAAAATCCTGTCGTTTCCATAGAAACGTTACTCGATTTAGAAGGAAATGTCTTAGAACACATAGTATTTCATAGCGACGCAATTTCTGTGTTGAATTCGACAATGTGTGGGAGTGAGGGATGCAGTAAAGAAGGATTAGTGGATCGGAAATGTGATTGTCGTATCCCAAAATAAAATCCTGTCGTTTCCATAGAAACGTTACTCGATTTAGAAGGAAATGTCTTAGAACACATAGTATTTCATAGCGACGCAATGTCCGTGTGAATTCGTCAATGAGTGGGAGTGAGGGATGCAGTAAAGAAGGATTAGTGGGTCGGAAATGTGATTGTCGTAACCCACAAGAAAATCCTGTCGCTTCCATAGAAACGTTACTCGATTTAGAAGGAAATGTCTTAGAACACATAGTATTTCATAGCGACGCAATTTCCGTGTGAATTCATCAATGTGTGGGAGTGAGGGATACCGTAAAGAAGGATTAGTGGATCGGAAATGAGATTGTCGTGTCCCAAAAGAAAATCCTGTCGTTTCCATAGAAACGTTACTCGATTTAGAAGGAAATGTCTTAGAACACATAGTATTTCATAGCGACGCAATTTCCGTGTGAATTCGTCAATGAGTGGGAGTGAGGGATGCAGTAAAGAAGGATTAGTGGATCGGAAATGTGATTGTCGTATCCCAAAAGAAAATCCTGTCGTTTCCATAGAAACGTTACTCGATTTAGAAGGAAATGTCTTAGAACACATAGTAATTCATAGCGACGCAATTTCCGTGTGAATTCGTCAATGTGTGGAAGTGAGGGATGCAGTAAAGAAGGATTAGTGGATAGGAAATGAGATTGTCGTATCCCAAAAGAAATTCCAGTCGTTTCCATAGTAACGTTACTCGATTTAGAAGGAGAAGTCACAGAACACATAGTATTTCATAGCGACGCAATTTCCGTGTGAATTCGTCAATGAGTGGGATTGAGGGATGCAGTAAAGAAGGATTAGTGGATCGGAAATGAGATTGCCGTATCCCAAAAGAAAATCCTGTCGTTTCCATAGAAACGTTACTCGATTTAGAAGGAAATGTCTTAGAACAGATAGTAATTCATAGCGACGCAATTTCCGTGTGAATTCGTCAATGTGTGGAAGTGAGGGATGCAGTAAAGAAGGATTAGTGGATAGGAAATGATATTGTCGTATCCCAAAAGAAATTCCAGTCGTTTCCATAGTAACGTTACTCGATTTAGAAGGAGATGTCACAGAACACATAGTATTTCATAGTGACGCAATTTCCGTGTGAATTCGTCAATGTGTGGAAGTGAGGGATGCAGTAAAGAAGGATTAGTGGATAGGAAATGTGATTGTCGTATCCCAAAAGAAAATCCTGTCGTTTCCATAGAAACGTTTCTCGATTTAGAAGGAAATGTCTCAGAACACATAGTATTTCATAGCGACGCAATTTCCGTGTGAATTCGTCAACGAGTGGGAGTGAGGGATGCAGTAAAGAAGGATTAGTAGATCGGAAATGAGATTGTCGTATCCCAAAAGAAAATCCTGTCGTTTTCATTGAAACGTTACTCGATTTAGAAGGAAATGTCTTAGAACACATAGTATTTCATAGCGACGCAATTTCCGTGTGAATTCGTCAATGTGTGGAAGTGAGGGATGCAGTAAAGAAGGATTAGTGGATAGGAAATGATATTGTCGTATCCCAAAAGAAATTCCAGTCGTTTCCATAGTAACGTTACTCGATTTAGAAGGAGATGTCACAGAACACATAGTATTTCATAGTGACGCAATTTCCGTGTGAATTCGTCAATGTGTGGAAGTGAGGGATGCAGTAAAGAAGGATTAGTGGATAGGAAATGTGATTGTCGTATCCCAAAAGAAAATCCTGTCGTTTCCATAGAAACGTTTCTCGATTTAGAAGGAAATGTCTCAGAACACATAGTATTTCATAGCGACGCAATTTCCGTGTGAATTCGTCAACGAGTGGGAGTGAGGGATGCAGTAAAGAAGGATTAGTAGATCGGAAATGAGATTATCGTATCCCAAAAGAAAATCCTGTCGTTTTCATTGAAACGTTACTCGATTTAGAAGGAAATGTCTTAGAACACATAGTATTTCATAGCGACGCAATTTCCGTGTGAATTCGTCAATGAGTAGGAGTGAGATATGCAGTAAAGAAGGATTAGTGTATCGGAAATGAGACTGTCGTATCCCAAAAGAAAATCCTGTCGTTTCCATAGAAACGTTACTCGATTTAGAAGGAAATGTCTTAGAACACATAGTATTTCATAGCGACGCAATTTCCGTGTGAATTCGTCAATGTGTAAGAGTGAGGGATGCAGTAAAGAAGGATTAGTGGATCGGAAATGAGATTGTCGTATCCCAAAAGAAAATCCTGTCGTTTCCATAGAAACGTTACTCGATTTACGAGGAAATGTCTTAGAACACATAGTATTTCATAGCGACGCAATTTCCGTGTGAATTCGTCAATGAGTAGGAGTGAGGGATGCAGTAAAGAAGGATCAGTGTATCGGAAATGAGATTGTCGTATCCCAAAAGAAAATCCTGTCGTATCCATAGAAACGTTACTCGATTTAGAAGGAAATGTCTTAGAACACATAGTATTTCATAGCGACGCAATTTCCGTGTGAATTCGTCAATGTGTGGGAGTGAGGGATGCAGTAAAGAAGGATTAGAGGATCGGAAATGAGATTGTCGTATCCCAAAAGAAAATCCTGTCGTTTCCATAGAAACATTACTCGATTTAGAAGGAAATGTCTTAGAACACGTAGTATTTCATAGCGACGCAATTTCCGTGTGAATTCGTCAATGAGTGGGAGTGAGGGATGCAGTAAAGAAGGATTAGTGGATCGGAAATGAGATTGTCATATCCCAAAAGAAAAATCCTTCGTTTCCATAGAAACGTTACTCGATTTAGAAGGAAATGTCTTAGAACACATAGTATTTCATAGCGGCGGAATTTCCGTTTGAATTCGTCAATGAGTGGGAGTGAGGGATGCAGTAACGAAGGATTAGTGGATCGCAAATGAGATGGTCGTATCACGAAAGAAAATCCTGTCGTTTCCATAGAAACGTTACTCGATTTAGAAGGAAATGTCTTAGAACACATTGTATTTCATAGCGACGCAATGTCCGTGTGAATTCGTCAATGAGTGGGAGTGAGGGATGCGGTAAAGAAGGATTAGTGGGTCGGAAATGAGATTGTCGTAACCCAAAAGAAAATCCTGTCGCTTCCATAGAAACGTTACTCGATTTAGAAGGAAATGTCTTAGAACACATAGTATTTCATAGCGACGCAATTTCCGTGTGAATTCGTCAATGTGTGGGAGTGAGGGATACTGTAAAGAAGGATTAGTGGATCGGAAATGAGATTGTCGTATCCCAAAAGAAAATCCTGTCGTTTCCATAGAAACGTTACTCGATTTAGAAGGAAATGTCTTAGAACACATAGTATTTCATAGCGACGCAATTTCCGTGTGAATTCGTCAATGAGTGGGAGTGAGGGATGCAGTAAAGAAGGATTAGTGGATCGGAAATGTGATTGTCGTATCCCAAAAGAAAATCCTGTCGTTTCCATAGAAACGTTACTCGATTTAGAAGGAAATGTCTTAGAACACATAATAATTCATAGCGACGCAATTTCCGTGTGAATTCGTCAATGTGTGGAAGTGAGGGATGCAGTAAAAAAGGATTAGTGGATAGGAAATGAGATTGTCGTATCCCAAAAGAAATTCCAGTCGTTTCCATAGTAACGTTACTCGATTTAGAAGGAGAAGTCACAGAACACATAGTATATCATAGCGACGCAATTTCCGTGTGAATTCGTCAATGAGTGGGAGTGAGGGATGCAGTAAAGAAGGATTAGTGGATCGGAAATGAGATTGTCGTATCCCAAAAGAAAATCCTGTCGTTTCCATAGAAACGTTACTCGATTTAGAAGGAAATGTCTTAGAACACATAGTATTTCATAGCTACGCAATTTCCGTGTGAATTCGTCAATGTGTGTGAGTGAGGGATGCAGTAAAGAAGGATTAGTGGGTCGGAAATGAGATTGTCGTATCCCAAAAGAAAATCCTGTCGTTGCCATATAAACGTTACTCGAATTTGAAGGAGAAGTTAAAGAACCCATAGTATATCATAGCGACGCAATTTCCGTGTGAATTCGTCAATGAGTGGGAGTGAGGGATGCAGTAAAGAAGGATTAGTTGATCGGAAATGAGATTGTCGTATCCCAAAAGAAAATGCTGTCGTTTCCATAGAAACGTTACTCGATTTAGAAGGAAATGTCTTAGAACACATAGTATTTCATAGCGACGCAATTTCCGTGTGAATTCGTCAATGAGTGGGAGTGAGGGATGTAGTAAAGAAGGATTAGTGGATCGGAAATGTGATTGTCGTATCCCAAAAGAAAATCCTGTCGTTTCCATAGAAACGTTACTCGATTTAGAAGGAGAAGTCACAGAACACATAGTATTTCATAGCGACGCAATTTCCGTGTGAATTCGTCAATGAGTGGGAGTGAGGGATGCAGTAAAGAACGATTAGTGGATCGGAAATGAGATTGTCGTATCCCAAAAGAAAATCCTGTCGTTTCCATAGAAACGTTACTCGATTTAGAAGGAAATGTCTTAGAACACATAGTATTTCGAAGCGACGGAATTTCCGTGTGAATTCGTCAATGTGTGGGAGTGAGGGATGCAGTAAAGAAGGATTAGTGGATCGGAAATGAGATTGTCGTATCCCAAAAGAAAATCCTGTCGTTTCCATAGAAACGTTACTCGATTTAGAAGGAAATGTCTTAGAACACATAGTATTTCATAGCGACGAAATTCCCGTTCGAATTCGTCAATGAGTGGGAGTGAGGGATGCAGTAAAGAAGGATTAGTGGATCGGAAATGAGATTGTCGCATCCCAAAAGAAAATCCTGTCGTTTCCATAGAAACGTTACTCGATTTAGAAGGAAATGTCTTAGAACACATAGTATTTCATAGCGACGCAATTTCCGTGTGAATTCGTCATTGTGTGGGAGTGAGGGATGCAGTAAAGAAAGATTAGTGGATCGGAAATGAGATTGTCGTATCCCAATAGAAAATCCTGTCGTTTCCATAGAAACGTTTCTCGATTTAGAAGGACATGTCTTAGAACACATAGTATTTCATAGTGACGCAATTTCCGTGTGTATTCGTCAATGAGTGGGAGTGAGGGATGCAGTAAAGAAGGATTAGTGGATCGGAAATGAGAGTGTCGTATCCCAAAAGAAAATCATGTCGTTTCCATAGAAACGTTTCTCGATTTAGAAGGAAATGTCTTAGAACACATAGTATTTCATAGCGACGCAATTTCCGTGTGAATTCGTCAATGAGTGGGAGCGAGGGATGCAGTAAAGAAGGATTAGTAGATCGGAAATGAGATTGTCGTATCCCAAAAGAAAATCCTGTCGTTTCCATAGAAACATTACTCGATTTAGAAGGAAATGTCTTAGAACACATAGTATTTCATAGCGACGCAATTTCCGTGTGAATTCGTCAATGAGTAGGAGTGAGGGATGCAGTAAAGAAGGATCAGTGTATCGGAAATGAGATTGTCGTATCCCAAAAGAAAATCCTGTCGTTTCCATAGAAACGTTACTCGTTTTAGAAGGAAATGTCTTAGAACACATAGTATTTCATAGCGACGCAATTTCCGTGTGAATTCGTCAATGAGTGGGAGTGAGGGAAGCAGTAAAGAAGGATTAGTGGATCGGAAAAGAGAGTGTCGTATCCCAAAAGAAAATCCTGTCGTTTCCATAGAAACGTTTCTCGATTTAGAAGGAAATGTCTTAGAACACATAGTATTTCATAGCGACGCAATTTCCGTGTGAATTCGTCAATGAGTGGGAGTGAGGGATGAAGTAAAGAAGGATTAGTAGATCGGAAATGAGATTGTCGTATCCCTAAAGAAAATCCTGTCGTTTCCATAGAAACGTTACTCGATTTAGAAGGAAATGTCTTAGAACACATAGTATTTCATAGCGACGCAATTTACGTGTGAATTCGTCAATGAGTTGGAGTGAGATATGCAGTAAAGAAGGATTAGTGTATCGGACATGAGATTGTCGTATCCCAAAAGAAAATCATGTCGTTTCCATAGAAACGTTACTCGATTTAGAAGGAAATGTCTTAGAACACATAGTATATCATAGCGACGCAATTTCCGTGTGAATTCGTCAATGTGTGGGAGTGAGGGATGCAGTAAAGAAGGATTAGTGGATCGGAAATGTGATTGTCGTATCCCAAAAGAAAATCCTGTCGTTTCCATAGAAACATTACTCGATTTAGAAGGAAATGTCTTAGAACACGTAGTATTTCATAGCGACGCAATTTCCGTGTGAATTCGTCAATGAGTGGGAGTGAGGGATGCAGTAAAGAAGGATTAGTGGATCGGAAATGAGATTGTCATATCCGAAAAGAAAATTCCGTCGTTTCCATAGAAACGTTTCTCGATTTAGAAGGAAATGTCTTAGAACACATAGTATTTCATAGCGGCGCAATTTCCGTTTGAATTCGTCAATGTGTGGGAGTGAGGGATGCAGTAAAGAAGGATTAGTGGATCGGAAATGAGATGGTCGTATCACAAAAGAAAATCCTGTCGTTTCCATAGAAACGTTACTCGATTTAGAAGGAAATGTCTTAGAACACATAGTATTTCATAGCGACGCAATGTCCATGTGAATTCGTCAATGAGTGGGAGTGAGGGATGCAGTAAAGAAGGATTAGTGGATCGGAAATGAGATTGTCGTATCCCAAAAGAAAATCCTGTCGTTTCCATAGAAACGTTACTCGATTTAGAAGGAAATGTCTTAGAACACGTAGTATTTCATAGCGACGCAATTTCCGTGTGAATTCGTCATTGTGTGGGAGTGAGGGATGCAGTAAAGAAGGATTATTGGATCGGAAATGAGATTGTCGTATCCCAAAAGAAAATCCTGTCGTTTCCATAGAAACGTTACTCGATTTAGAAGGAAATGTCTTAGAACACATAGTATTTCATAGCGACGCAATTTCCGTGTGAATTCGTCAATGAGTGGGAGTGAGGGATGCAGTAAAGAAGGATTAGTGGATCGGAAATGAGATTGTCGTATCCCAAAAGAAAATCCTGTCGTTTCCATAGAAACGTTACTCGATTTAGAAGGAAATGTCTTAGAACACATAGTATTTCATAGCGACGCAATTTCCGTGAGAATTCGTCAATGAGTGGGAGTGAGGGATGCAGTAAAGAAGGATTCGTGTATCGGAAATGAGATTGTCGTATCCCAAAAGAAAATCCTGTCGTTTCCGTAGAAACGTTACTCGATTTAGAAGGAAATGTCTTAGAACACATAGTATTTCATAGCGACGCAATTTCCGTGTGAATTCGTCAATGTGTGTGAGTGAGGGATGCAGTAAAGAAGGATTAGTGGGTCGGAAATGAGATTGTCGTATCCCAAAAGAAAATCCTGTCGTTTCCATAGAAACGTTACTCGAATTTGAAGGAGAAGTTAAAGAACCCATAGTATATCATAGCGACGCAATTTCCGTGTGAATTCGTCAATGAGTGGGAGTGAGGGATGCAGTAAAGAAGGATTAGTGGATCGGAAATGAGATTGTCGTATCCCAAAAGAAAATCCTGTCGTTTCCATAGAAACGTTACTCGATTTAGAACGAAATGTCTTAGAACACATAGTGTTTCATAGCGACGCAATTTCCGTGTGAATTCGTCAATGAGTGGGAGTGAGGGATGCAGTAAAGAAGGATTAGTGGATCGGAAATGTGATTGTCGTATCCCAAAAGAAAATCCTGTCGTTTCCATAGAAACGTTACTCGATTTAGTAGGAAATGTCTTAGAACACATAGTAATTCATAGCGACGCAATTTCCGTGTGAATTCGTCAATGTGTGGAAGTGAGGGATGCAGTAAAGAAGGATTAGTGGATAGGAAATGAGATTGTCGTATCCCAAAAGAAATTCCAGTCGTTTCCATAGTAACGTTACTCGATTTAGAAGGAGAAGTCACAGAACACATAGTATTTCATAGCGACGCAATTTCCGTGTGAATTCGTCAATGAGTGGGAGTGAGGGATGCAGTAAAGAAGGATTAGTGGATCGGAAATGAAATTGTCGTATCCCAAAAGAAAATCCTGTCGTTTCCATAGAAACGTTACTCGATTTAGAAGGAAATGTCTTAGAACACATAGTATTTCATAGCGACGCAATTTCCGTGTGAATTCGTCAATGTGTGGGAGTGAGGGATGCAGTAAAGAAGGATTAGTGGATCGGAAATGAGATTGTCGTATCCCAAAAGAAAATCCTGTCGTTTCCATAGAAACGTTACTCGATTTAGAAGGAAATGTCTTAGAACACATAGTATTTCATAGCGACGAAATTTCCGTGTGAATTCGTCAATGAGTGGGAGTGAGGGATGCAGTAAAGAAGGATTAGTGGATCGGAAATGAGATTGTCGTATCCCAAAAGAAAATCCTGTCGTTTCCATAGAAACGTTACTCGATTTAGAAGGAAATGTCTTAGAACACATAGTATTTCATAGCGACGCAATTTCCGTGTGAATTCGTCATTGTGTGGGAGTGAGGGAAGCAGTAAAGAAGGATTATTTGATCGGAAATGAGATTGTCGTATCCCAAAAGAAAATCCTGTCGTTTCCATAGAAACGCTACTCGATTTAGAAGGAAATGTCTTAGAACACATAGTATTTCATAGCGACGCAATTTCCGTGTGAATTCGTCAATGAGTGGGAGTGAGGGATGCAGTAAAGAAGGATTAGTGGATCGGAAATGAGATTGTCGTATCCCAAAAGAAAATCCTGTCGTTTCCATAGAAACGTTACTCGATTTAGAAGGAAATGTCTTAGAACACATAGTATTTCATAGCGACGCAATTTCCGTGAGAATTCGTCAATGAGTGGGAGTGAGGGATGCAGTAAAGAAGGATTAGTGTATCGGAAATGAGATTGTCGTATCCCAAAAGAAAATCCTGTCGTTTCCATAGAAACGTTACTCGATTTAGAAGGAAATGTCTTAGAACACAAAGTATTTCATAGCGACGCAATTTCCGTGTGAATTCGTCAATGTGTGTGAGTGAGGGATGCAGTAAAGAAGGATTAGTGGGTCGGAAATGAGATTGTCGTATCCCAAAAGAAAATCCTGTCGTTTCCATAGAAACGTTACTCGAATTTGAAGGAGAAGTTAAAGAACCCATAGTATATCATAGCGACGCAATTTCCGTGTGAATTCGTCAATGAGTGGGAGTGAGGGATGCAGTAAAGAAGGTTTAGTGGATCGGAAATGAGATTGTCGTATCCCAAAAGAAACTCCTGTCGTTTCCATAGAAACGTTACTCGATTTAGAATGAAATGTCTTAGAACACATAGAGTTTCATAGCGACGCAATTTCCGTGTGAATTCGTCAATGAGTGGGAGTGAGGGATGCAGTAAAGAAGGATTAGTGGATCGGAAATGCGATTGTCGTATCCCAAAAGAAAATCCTGTCGTTTCCATAGAAACGTTACTCGATTTAGAAGGAAATGTCTTAGAACACATAGTATTTCATAGCGACGCAATTTCCGTGTGAATTCGTCATTGTGTGGGAGTGAAGGATGCAGTAAAGAAGGATTAGTGGATCGGAAATGAGATTGTCGTATCCCAAAAGAAAATCCTGTCGTTTCCATAGATACGTTACTCGATTTAGAACGAAATGTCTTAGAACACATAGTATTTCATAGCGACGCAATTTCCGTGTGAATTCGTCAATGAGTGGGAGTGAGGGATGCAGTAAAGAAGGATTAGTGGATCGGAAATGAGATTGTCGTATCCCAAAAGAAAATCCTGTCGTTTCCATAGAAACGTTACTCGATTTAGAAGGAAATGTCTTAGAACACATAGTATTTCATAGCGACGAAATTTCCGTGTGAATTCGTCAATGAGTGGGAGTGAGGGATGCAGTAAAGAAGGATTAGTGGATCGGAAATGAGATTGTCGTATCCCAAAAGAAAATCCTGTCGTTTCCATAGAAACGTTACTCGATTTAGAAGGAAATGTCTTAGAACACATAGTATTTCATAGCGACGCAATTTCCGTGTGAATTCGTCATTGTGTGGGAGTGAGGGATGCAGTAAAGAAGGATTAGTGAATCGGAAATGAGATTGTCGTATCCCAAAAGAAAATCCTGTCGTTTCCATAGAAACGTTACTCGATTTAGAAGGAAATGTCTTAGAACACATAGTATTTCATAGCGACGCAATTTCCGTGTGAATTCGTCAATGAGTGGGAGTGAGGGATGCAGTAAAGAAGGATTAGTGGATCGGAAATGAGATTGTCGTATCCCAAAAGAAAATCCTGTCGTTTCCATAGAAACGTTACTCGATTTAGAAGGAAATGTCTTAGAACACATAGTATTTCATAGCGACGCAATTTCCGTGTGAATTCGTCAATGAGTGGGAGTGAGGGATGCAGTAAAGAAGGATTAGTGTATCGGAAATGAGATTGTCGTATCCCAAAAGAAAATCCTGTCGTTTCCATAGAAACGTTACTCGATTTAGAAGGAAATGTCTTAGAACACATAGTATTTCATAGCGACGCAATTTCCGTGTGAATTCGTCAATGTGTGTGAGTGAGGGATGCAGTAAAGAAGGATTAGTGGGTCGGAAATGAGATTGTCGTATCCCAAAATAAAATCCTGTCGTTTCCATAGAAACGTTACTCGATTTAGAAGGAAATGTCTTAGAACACATAGTATTTCATAGCGACGCAAGTTCCGTGTGAATTCGTCAATGTGTGTGAGTGAGGGATGCAGTAAAGAAGGATTAGTGGGTCGGAAATGAGATTGTCGTATCCCAAAAGAAAATCCTGTCGTTTCCATAGAAACGTTACTCGAATTTGAAGGAGAATTTAAAGAACCCATAGTATATCATAGCGACGCAATCTCCGTGTGAATTCGTCAATGAGTGGGAGTGAGGGATGCAGTAAAGAAGGATTAGTGGATCGGAAATGAGATTGTCGTATCCCAAAAGAAAATCCTGTCGTTTCCATAGAAACGTTACTCGATTTAGAAGGAAATGTCTTAGAACACATAGTATTTCATAGCGACGCAATTTCCGTGTGAATTCGTCAATGAGTGGGAGTGAGGGATGCAGTAAAGAAGGATTAGTGGATCGGAAATGAGATTGTCGTATCCCAAAAGAAAATCCTGTCGATTCCATAGAAACGTTACTCGATTTAGAAGGAAATGTCTTAGAACACATAGTATTTCATAGCGACGCAATTTCCGTGTGAATTCGTCAATGAGTGGGAGTGAGGGATGCAGTAAAGAAGGATTAGTGGATCGGAAATGTGATTGTCGTATCCCAAAAGACAATCCTGTCGTTTCCATAGAAACGTTACTCGATTTAGAAGGAAATGTCTTAGAACACATAGTATTTCATAGCGACGCAATTTCCGTGTGAATTCGTCAATGTGTGGGAGTGAGGGATGCAGTAAAGGAGGATTAGTGGATAGGAAATGAGATTGTCGTATCCCAAAAGAAATTCCAGTCGTTTCCATAGTAACGTTACTCGATTTAGAAGGAGAAGTCACAGAACACATAGTGTTTCATAGCGACGCAATTTCCGTGTGAATTCGTCAATGTGTGTGAGTGAGGGATGCAGTAAAGAAGGATTAGTGGATCGGAAATGAGATAGTCGTATCCCAAAAGAAAATCCTGTCGTTTCCATAGAAACGTTACTCGAATTTGAAGGAGAATTTAAAGAACCCATAGTATATCATAGCGACGCAATCTCCGTGTGAATTCGTCAATGAGTGTGAGTGAGGGATGCAGTAAAGAAGGATTAGTGGATCGGAAATGAGATTGTCGTATCCCAAAAGAAAATCCTGTCGTTTCCATAGAAACGTTACTCGATTTAGAAGGAAATGTCTTAGAACACATAGTATTTCATAGCGACGCAATTTCCGTGTGAATTCGTCAATGAGTGGGAGTGAGGGATGCAGTAAAGAAGGATTAGTGGATCGGAAATGAGATTGTCGTATCCCAAAAGAAAATCCTGTCGATTCCATAGAAACGTTACTCGATTTAGAAGGAAATGTCTTAGAACACATAGTATTTCATAGCGACGCAATTTCCGTGTGAATTCGTGAATGAGTGGGAGTGAGGGATGCAGTAAAGAAGGATTAGTGGATCGGAAATGTGATTGTCGTATCCCAAAAGACAATCCTGTCGTTTCCATAGAAACGTTACTCGATTTAGAAGGAAATGTCTTAGAACACATAGTATTTCATAGCGACGCAATTTCCGTGTGAATTCGTCAATGTGTGGGAGTGAGGGATGCAGTAAAGGAGGATTAGTGGATAGGAAATGAGATTGTCGTATCCCAAAAGAAATTCCAGTCGTTTCCATAGTAACGTTACTCGATTTAGAAGGAGAAGTCACAGAACACATAGTATTTCATAGCGACGCAATTTCCGTCTGAATTCGTCAATGAGTGGGAGTTAGGGATGCAGTAAAGAAGGATTAGTGGATCGGAAATGAGATTGTCGTATCCCAAAAGAAAATCCTGTCGTTTCCATAGAAACGTTACTCGATTTAGAAGGAAATGTCTTAGAACACATAGTATTTCATAGCGACGCAATTTCCGTGTGAATTCGTCAATGTGTGGGAGTGAGGGATGCAGTAAAGAAGGATTAGTGGATCGGAAATGAGATTGTCGTATACCAAAAGAAAATCCTGTCGTTTCCATAGAAACGTTACTCGATTTAGAAGGAAATGTCTTAGAACACATAGTATTTCATAGCGACGCAATTTCCGTGTGAATTCGTCAATGAGTGGGAGTGAGGGATGCAGTAAAGAAGGATTAGTGGATCGGAAATGAGATTGTCGTATCCCAAAAGAAAATCCTGTCGTTTCCATAGAAACGTTACTCGATTTAGAAGGAAATGTCTTAGAACACATAGTATTTCATAGCGACGCAATTTCCGTGTGAATTCGTCAATGTGTGGGAGTGAGGGATGCAGTAAAGGAGGATTAGTGGATCGGAAATGAGATTGCCGTATCCCAAAAGAAAAAAACCTGTCGTTTCCATAGAAACGTTACTCGATTTAGTAGGAAATGTCTTAGAACACATAGTATTTCATAGCGATGCAATTTCCGTGTGAATTCGTCAATGAGTGGGAGTGAGGGATGCAGTAAAGAAGGATTAGTGGATCGGAAATGAGATTGTCGTATCCCAAAAGAAAATCCTGTCGTTTCCATAGAAACGTTACTCGATTTAGAAGGAAATGTCTTAGAACACATAGTATTTCATAGCGACGCAATTTCCGTGTGAATTCGTCAATGTGTGGGTGTGAGGGATACAGTAAAGAAGGATTAGTGGATCGGAAATGAGATTGTCGTATCCCAAAAGAAAATCCTGTCGTTTCCATAGAAACGTTACTCGAATTTGAAGGAGAAGTTAATGAACCCATAGTATATCATAGCGACGCAATCTCCGTGTGAATTCGTCATTGAGTGGGAGTGAGGGATGCAGTAAAGAAGGATTAGTGGATCGGAAATGAGATTGTCGTATCCCAAAAGAAAATCCTGTCGTTTCCATAGAAACGTTACTCGATTTAGAAGGAAATGTCTTAGAACACATAGTATTTCATAGCGACGCAATTTCCGTGTGAATTCGTCAATGAGTGGGAGTGAGGGATGCAGTAAAGAAGGATTAGTGGATCGGAAATGAGATTGTCGTATCCCAAAAGAAAATCCTGTCGATTCCATAGAAACGTTACTCGATTTAGAAGGAAATGTCTTAGAACACATAGTATTTCATAGCGACGCAATTTCCGTGTGAATTCGTCAATGTGTGGGAGTGGGGGATGCAGTAAAGAAGGATTAGTGGATCGGAAATGAGATTGTCGTATCCCAAAAGAAAATCCTGTCGTTTCCATAGAAACGTTACTCGATTTAGAAGGAAATGTCTTAGAACACATAGTATTTCATGGCGACGTAATTTACGTGTGAATTCGTCAATGAGTGGGAGTGAGGGATGCAGTAAAGAAGGATTAGTGGATCGGAAATGAGATTGTCGTATCCCAAAAGACAATCCAGTCGTTTCCATAGAAATGTTACTCGATTTAGAAGGAAATGTCTTAGAACACATAGTATTTCATAGCGACGCAATTTCCGTGTGAATTCGTCAATGTGTGGGAGTGAGGGATGCAGTAAAGAAGGATTAGTGGATAGGAAATGAGATTGTCATATCCCAAAAGAAATTCCAGTCGTTTCCATACTAACGTTACTCGATTTAGAAGGAGAAGTCACAGAACACATAGTATTTCATAGCGACGCAATTTCCGTGTGAATTCGTCAATGAGTGGGAGTTAGGGATGCAGTAAAGAAGGATTAGTGGATCGGAAATGAGATTGTCGTATCCCAAAAGAAAATCCTGTCGTTTCCATAGTAACGTTACTCGATTTAGAAGGAAAAGTCTTAGAACACATAGTATTTCATAGCGACGCATTTTCCGTGTGAATTCGTCAATGTGTGGGAGTGAGGGATGCAGTAAAGAAGGATTAGTGGATCGGAAATGAGGTTGTCGTATCCCAAAAGAAAATCCTGTCTATTCCATAGAAACGTTACTCGATTTAGAAGGAAATGTCTTAGAACACATAGTATTTCATAGCGACGCAATTTCCGTGTGAATTCGTCAATGAGTGGGAGTGAGGGATGCAGTAAAGAAGGATTAGTGGATCGGAAATGAGATTGTCGTATACCAAAAGAAAATCCCGTCGTTTCCATAGAAACGTTACTCGATTTAGAAGGAAATGTCTTACAACACATAGTATTTCATAGCGACGCAATTTCCGTGTGAATTCGTCAATGAGTGGGAGTGAGGGATGCAGCAAAGAAGGATTAGAGGATCGGAAATGAGATTGTCGTATCCCAAAAGAAAATCCTGTCGTTTCCATAGAAACGTTACTCGATTTAGAAGGAAATGTCTTAGAACACATAGTATTTCATAGCGACGCAATTTCCGTGTGAATTCGTCAATGTGTGGGAGTGAGGGATGCAGTAAAGAAGGATTAGTGGATCGGAAATGAGATTGTCGTATCCCAAAAGAAAATCCTGTCGTTTCCATAGAAACGTTACTCGATTTAGAAGGAAATGTCTTAGAACACATAGTATTTCATGGCGACGTAATTTCCGTGTGAATTCGTCAATGAGTGGGAGTGAGGGATGCAGTAAAGAAGGATTAGTGGATCGGAAATGAGATTGTCGTATCCCAAAAGACAATCCAGTCGTTTCCATAGAAACGTTACTCGATTTAGAAGGAAATGTCTTAGAACACATAGTATTTCATAGCGACGCAATTTCCGTGTGAATTCGTCAATGTGTGGGAGTGAGGGATGCAGTAAAGAAGGATTAGTGGATAGGAAATGAGATTGTCATATCCCAAAAGAAATTCCAGTCGTTTCCATACTAACGTTACTCGATTTAGAAGGAGAAGTCACAGAACACATAGTATTTCATAGCGACGCAATTTCCGTGTGAATTCGTCAATGAGTGGGAGTTAGGGATGCAGTAAAGAAGGATTAGTGGATCGGAAATGAGATTGTCGTATCCCAAAAGAAAATCCTGTCGTTTCCATAGAAACGTTACTCGATTTAGAAGGAAATGTCTTAGAACACATAGTATTTCATAGCGACGCATTTTCCGTGTGATTTCGTCAATGTGTTGGAGTGAGGGATGCAGTAAAGAAGGATTAGTGGATCGGAAATGAGGTTGTCGTATCCCAAAAGAAAATCCTGTCTATTCCATAGAAACGTTACTCGATTTAGAAGGAAATGTCTTAGAACACATAGTATTTCATAGCGACGCAATTTCCGTGTGAATTCGTCAATGAGTGGGAGTGAGGGATGCAGTAAAGAAGGATTAGTGGATCGGAAATGAGATTGTCGTATACCAAAAGAAAATCCTGTCGTTTCCATAGAAACGTTACTCGATTTAGAAGGAAATGTCTTACAACACATAGTATTTCATAGCGACGCAATTTCCGTGTGAATTCGTCAATGAGTGGGAGTGAGGGATGCAGCAAAGAAGGATTAGTGGATCGGAAATGAGATTGTCGTATCCCAAAAGAAAATCCTGTCGTTTCCATAGAAACGTTACTCGATTTAGAAGGAAATGTCTTAGAACACATAGTATTTCATAGCGACGCAATTTCCGTGTGAATTCGTCAATGTGTGGGAGTGAGGGATGCAGTAAAGGAGGATTAGTGGATCGTAAATGAGATTGCCGTATCCCAAAAGAAAATCCTGTCGTTTCCATAGAAACGTTACTCGATTTAGAAGGAAATGTCTTAGAACACATAGTATTTCATAGCGATGCAATTTCCGTGTGAATTCGTCAATGAGTGGGAGTGAGGGATGCAGTAAAGAAGGATTAGTGGATCGGAAATGAGATTGTCGTATCCCAAAAGAAAATCCTGTCGTTTCCATAGGAACGTTACTCGATTTAGAAGGAAACGTCTTAGAACACATAGTATTTCATAGCGACGCAATTTCCGTGTGAATTCGTCAATGAGTGGGAGTGAGGGATGCAGTAAAGAAGGATTAGTGGATCGGAAATGAGATTGTCGTATCCCAAAAGAAAATCCTGTCGATTCCATAGAAACGTTACTCGATTTAGAAGGAAATGTCTTAGAACACATAGTATTTCATAACGACGCATTTTCCGTGTGAATTCGTCAATGTGTGGGAGTGAGGGATACAGTAAAGAAGGATTAGTGGATCGGAAATGAGATTGTCGTATCCCAAAAGAAAATCCTGTCGTTTCCATAGAAACGTTACTCGATTTAGAAGGAAATGTCTTAGAACACATAGTATTTCATAGCGACGCAATTTCCGTGTGAATTCGTCAATGAGTGGGAGTGAGGGATGCAGTAAAGAAGGATTAGTGAATCGGAAATGTGATTGTCGTATCCCAAAAGACAATCCTGTCGTTTCCATAGAAACGTTACTCGATTTAGAAGGAAATGTCTTAGAACACATAGTATTTCATAGCGACGCAATTTCCGTGTGAATTCGTCAATGTGTGGGAGTGAGGGATGCAGTAAAGAAGGATTAGTGGATAGGAAATGAGATTGTCATATCCCAAAAGAAATTCCAGTCGTTTCCATACTACCGTTACTCGATTTAGAAGGAGAAGTCACAGAACACATAGTATTTCATAGCGACGCAATTTCCGTGTGAATTCGTCAATGAGTGGGAGTTAGGGATGCAGTAAAGAAGGATTAGTGGATCGGAAATGAGATTGTCGTATCCCAAAAGAAAATCCTGTCGTTTCCATAGAAACGTTACTCGATTTAGAAGGAAATGTCTTAGAACACATAGTATTTCATATCGACGCAATTTCCGTGTGAATTCGTCAATGTGTGGGAGTGAGGGATGCAGTAAAGAAGGATTAGTGGATCGGAAATGAGGTTGTCGTATCCCAATAGAAAATCCTGTCTATTCCATAGAAACGTTACTCGATTTAGAAGGAAATGTCTTAGAACACATAGTATTTCATAGCGACGCAATTTCCGTGTGAATTCGTCAATGTGTGGGAGTGGGGGATGCAGTAAAGGAGGATTAGTGGATAGGAAATGAGATTGTCGTATCCCAAAAGAAATTCCAGTCGATTTCATAGTAACGTTACTCGATTTAGAAGGAGAAGTCACAGAACACATAGTATTTCATAGCGACGCAATTTCCGTCTGAATTCGTCAATGAGTGGGAGTTAGGGATGCAGTAAAGAAGGATTAGTGGATCGGAAATGAGATTGTCGTATCCCAAAAGAAAACCCTGTCGTTTCCATAGAAACGTTACTCGATTTAGAAGGCAATGTCTTAGAACACATAGTATTTCATAGCGACGCAATTTCCGTGTGAATTCGTCAATGTGTGGGAGTGAGGGATGCAGTAAAGAAGGATTAGTGGATCGGAAATGAGATTGTCGTATACCAAAAGAAAATCCTGTCGTTTCCATAGAAACGTTACTCGATTTAGAAGGAAATGTCTTACAACACATAGTATTTCATAGCGACGCAATTTCCGTGTGAATTCGTCAATGAGTGGGAGTGAGGGATGCAGTAAAGAAGGATTAGTGGATCGGAAATGAGATTGTCGTATCCCAAAAGAAAATCCAGTCGTTTCCATAGAAACGTTACTCGATTTAGAAGGAAATGTCTAGAACACATAGTATTTCATAGCGACGCAATTTCCGTGTGAATTCGTCAATGTGTGGGAGTGAGGGATGCAGTAAAGGAGGATTAGTGGATCGGAAATGAGATTGCCGTATCCCAAAAGAAAATCCTGTCGTTTCCATAGAAACGTTACTCGATTTAGAAGGAAATGTCTTAGAACACATAGTATTTCATAGCGATGCAATTTCCGTGTGAATTCGTCAATGAGTGGGAGTGAGGGATGCAGTAAAGAAGGATTAGTGGATCGGAAATGAGATTGTCGTATCCCAAAAGAAAATCCTGTCGTTTCCATAGAAACGTTACTCGATTTAGAAGGAAACGTCTTAGAACACATAGTATTTCATAGCGACGCAATTTCCGTGTGAATTCGTCAATGTGTGGGAGTGAGGGATGCAGTAAAGAAGGATTAGTGGATCGGAAATGAGATTGGCGTATCCCAAAAGAAAATCCTGTCGTTTCCATAGAAACGTTACTCGATTTAGAAGGAAATGTCTTAGAACACATAGTATTTCATAGCGACGCAATTTCCGTGTGAATTCGTCAATGTGTGGGAGTGAGGGATTCAGTAAAGAAGGATTAGTGGATAGGAAATGAGATTGTCATATCCCAAAAGAAATTCCAGTCGTTTCCATACTAACGTTACTCGATTTAGAAGGAGAAGTCACAGAACACATAGTATTTCATAGCGACGCAATTTCCGTGTGAATTCGTCAATGAGTGGGAGTTAGGGATGCAGTAAAGAAGGATTAGTGGATCGGAAATGAGATTGTCGTATCCCAAAAGAAAATCCTGTCGTTTCCATAGAAACGTTACTCGATTTAGAAGGAAATGTCTTAGAACACATAGTATTTCATAGCGACGCATTTTCCGTGTGAATTCGTCAATGTGTGGGAGTGAGGGATGCAGTAAAGAAGGATTAGTGGATCGGAAATGAGGTTGTCGTATCCCAAAAGAAAATCCTGTCTATTCCATAGAAACGTTACTCGATTTAGAAGGAAATGTCTTAGAACACATAGTATTTCATAGCGACGCAATTTCCGTGTGAATTCGTCAATGAGTGGGAGTGAGGGATGCAGTAAAGAAGGATTAGTGGATCGGAAATGAGATTGTCGTATACCAAAAGAAAATCCTGTCGTTTCCATAGAAACGTTACTCGATTTAGAAGGAAATGTCTTACAACACATAGTATTTCATAGCGACGCAATTTCCGTGTGAATTCGTCAATGAGTGGGAGTGAGGGATGCAGCAAAGAAGGATTAGTGGATCGGAAATGAGATTGTCGTATCCCAAAAGAAAATCCTGTCGTTTCCATAGAAACGTTACTCGATTTAGAAGGAAATGTCTTAGAACACATAGTATTTTATAGCGACGCAATTTCCGTGTGAATTCGTCAATGTGTGGGAGTGAGGGATGCAGTAAAGGAGGATTAGTGGATCGTAAATGAGATTGCCGTATCCCAAAAGAAAATCCTGTCGTTTCCATAGAAACGTTACTCGATTTAGAAGGAAATGTCTTAGAACACATAGTATTTCATAGCGATGCAATTTCCGTGTGAATTCGTCAATGAGTGGGAGTGAGGGATGCAGTAAAGAAGGATTAGTGGATCGGAAATGAGATTGTCGTATCCCAAAAGAAAATCCTGTCGTTTCCATAGGAACGTTACTCGATTTAGAAGGAAACGTCTTAGAACACATAGTATTTCATAGCGACGCAATTTCCGTGTGAATTCGTCAATGAGTGGGAGTGAGGGATGCAGTAAAGAAGGATTAGTGGATCGGAAATGAGATTGTCGTATCCCAAAAGAAAATCCTGTCGATTCCATAGAAACGTTACTCGATTTAGAAGGAAATGTCTTAGAACACATAGTATTTCATAGCGACGCAATTTCCGTGTGAATTCGTCAATGTGTGGGAGTGAGGGATTCAGTAAAGAAGGATTAGTGGATAGGAAATGAGATTGTCATATCCCAAAAGAAATTCCAGTCGTTTCCATACTAACGTTACTCGATTTAGAAGGAGAAGTCACAGAACACATAGTATTTCATAGCGACGCAATTTCCGTGTGAATTCGTCAATGAGTGGGAGTTAGGGATGCAGTAAAGAAGGATTAGTGGATCGGAAATGAGATTGTCGTATCCCAAAAGAAAATCCTGTCGTTTCCATAGAAACGTTACTCGATTTAGAAGGAAATGTCTTAGAACACATAGTATTTCATAGCGACGCATTTTCCGTGTGAATTCGTCAATGTGTGGGAGTGAGGGATGCAGTAAAGAAGGATTAGTGGATCGGAAATGAGGTTGTCGTATCCCAAAAGAAAATCCTGTCTATTCCATAGAAACGTTACTCGATTTAGAAGGAAATGTCTTAGAACACATAGTATTTCATAGCGACGCAATTTCCGTGTGAATTCGTCAATGAGTGGGAGTGAGGGATGCAGTAAAGAAGGATTAGTGGATCGGAAATGAGATTGTCGTATACCAAAAGAAAATCCTGTCGTTTCCATAGAAACGTTACTCGATTTAGAAGGAAATGTCTTACAACACATAGTATTTCATAGCGACGCAATTTCCGTGTGAATTCGTCAATGAGTGGGAGTGAGGGATGCAGCAAAGAAGGATTAGTGGATCGGAAATGAGATTGTCGTATCCCAAAAGAAAATCCTGTCGTTTCCATAGAAACGTTACTCGATTTAGAAGGAAATGTCTTAGAACACATAGTATTTTATAGCGACGCAATTTCCGTGTGAATTCGTCAATGTGTGGGAGTGAGGGATGCAGTAAAGGAGGATTAGTGGATCGTAAATGAGATTGCCGTATCCCAAAAGAAAATCCTGTCGTTTCCATAGAAACGTTACTCGATTTAGAAGGAAATGTCTTAGAACACATAGTATTTCATAGCGATGCAATTTCCGTGTGAATTCGTCAATGAGTGGGAGTGAGGGATGCAGTAAAGAAGGATTAGTGGATCGGAAATGAGATTGTCGTATCCCAAAAGAAAATCCTGTCGTTTCCATAGGAACGTTACTCGATTTAGAAGGAAACGTCTTAGAACACATAGTATTTCATAGCGACGCAATTTCCGTGTGAATTCGTCAATGAGTGGGAGTGAGGGATGCAGTAAAGAAGGATTAGTGGATCGGAAATGAGATTGTCGTATCCCAAAAGAAAATCCTGTCGATTCCATAGAAACGTTACTCGATTTAGAAGGAAATGTCTTAGAACACATAGTATTTCATAGCGACGCAATTTCCGTGTGAATTCGTCAATGTGTGGGAGTGAGGGATACAGTAAAGAAGGATTAGTGGATCGGAAATGAGATTGTCGTATCCCAAAAGAAAATCCTGTCGTTTCCATAGAAACGTTACTCGATTTAGAAGGAAATGTCTTAGAACACATAGTATTTCATAGCGACGCAATTTCCGTGTGAATTCGTCAATGAGTGGGAGTGGGGGATGCAGTAAAGAAGGATTAGTGGATCGGAAATGTGATTGTCGTATCCCAAAAGACAATCCTGTCGTTTCCATAGAAACGTTACTCGATTTAGAAGGAAATGTCTTAGAACACATAGTATTTCATAGCGACGCAATTTCCGTGTGAATTCGTCAATGTGTGGGAGTGAGGGATGCAGTAAAGAAGGATTAGTGGATAGGAAATGAGATTGTCATATCCCAAAAGAAATTCCAGTCGTTTCCATACTACCGTTACTCGATTTAGAAGGAGAAGTCACAGAACACATAGTATTTCATAGCGACGCAATTTCCGTGTGAATTCGTCAATGAGTGGGAGTTAGGGATGCAGTAAAGAAGGATTAGTGGATCGGAAATGAGATTGTCGTATCCCAAAAGAAAATCCTGTCGTTTCCATAGAAACGTTACTCGATTTAGAAGGAAATGTCTTAGAACACATAGTATTTCATAGCGACGCAATTTCCGTGTGAATTCGTCAATGTGTGGGAGTGAGGGATGCAGTAAAGAAGGATTAGTGGATCGGAAATGAGGTTGTCGTATCCCAAAAGAAAATCCTGTCGTTTCCATAGAAACGTTACTCGATTTAGAAGGAAATGTCTTAGAACACATAGTATTTCATAGCGACGCAATTTCCGTGTGAATTCGTCCATGAGTGGGAGTGAGGGATGCAGTAAAGAAGGATTAGTGGATCGGAAATGAGATTGTCGTATCCCAAAAGAAAATCCTGTCGTTTCCATAGAAACGTTACTCGATTTAGAAGAAAATGTCTTAGGACACATAGTATTTCATAGCGACGCAATTTCCGTGTGAATTCGTCAATGAGTGGGAGTGAGGGATCCAGTAAAGAAGGATTAGTGGATCGGAAATGTGATTGTCGTATCCCAAAAGAAAATCCTGTCGTTTCCATACAAACGTTACTCGATTTAGAAGGAAATGTCTTAGAACACATAGTATTTCATAGCGACGCAATATCCGTGTGAATTCGTCAATGAGTGGGAGTGAGGGATGCAGTAAAGAAGGATTAGTGGATCGGAAATGAGATTGTCGTATCCCAAAAGAAAATCGTGTCGTTTGCATAGAAACGTTACTCGATTTAGAAGGAAATGTCTTAGAACACATAGTATTTCATAGCGACGCCATTTCCGTGTGAATTCGTCAATGAGTTGGAGTGACGGATGCAGTAAAGAAGGATTAGTGGATCGGAGATGAGATTGTCGTATCCCAAAAGACAATCCTGTCGTTTCCATAGAAACGTTACTCGATTTAGAAGGAAATGTCTTAGAACACATAGTATTTCATAGCGACGCAATTTCCGTGTGAATTCGTCAATGTGTGGGAGTGAGGGATGCAGTAAAGAAGGATTAGTGGATAGGAAATGAGATTGTCATATCCCAAAAGAAATTCCAGTCGTTTCCATAGTAACGTTACTCGATTTAGAAGGAGAAGTCACAGAACACATAGTATTTCATAGCGACGCAATTTCCGTGTGAATTCGTCAATGTGTGGGAGTGAGGGATGCAGTAAAGAAGGATTAGTGGATCGGAAATGAGATTGTCGTATCCCAAAAGAAAATCCTGTCGTTTCCATAGAAAGGTTACTCGATTTAGAAGGAAATGTCTTAGAACACATAGTATTTCATAGCGACGCAATTTCCGTGTGAATTCGTCAATGAGTGGGAGTGAGGGATGCAGTAAAGAAGGATTAGTGGATCGGAAATGAGATTGTCGTATCCCAAAAGAAAATCCTGTCGTTTCCATAGAAACGTTACTCGATTTAGAAGGAAATGTCTTAGAACGCATAGTATTTCATAGCGACGCAATTTCCGTGTGAATTCGTCAATGTGTGGGAGTGAGGGATGCAGTAAAGAAGGATTAGCGGATCGGAAATGAGATTGTCGTATCCCAAAAGAAAATCCTGTCGTTTCCATAGAAACGTTACTCGATTTAGAAGGAAATGTCTTAGAACACATAGTATTTCATAGCGACGCAATTTCCGTGTGAATTCGTCAATGAGTGGGAGTGAGGGATGCAGGAAAGAAGGATTAGTGGATCGGAAATGAGATTGTTGTATCCCAATAGAAAATCCTGTCGTATCCATAGAAACGTTACTCGATTTAGAAGGAAATGTCTTAGAACACATAGTATTTCATAGCGACGCAATTTCCGTGTGAATTCTTCAATGAGTGGGAGTGAGGGATGCAGTAAAGAAGGATTAGTGTATCGGAAATGAGATTGTCGTATCCCAAAAGAAAATCCTGTCGTTTCCATAGAAACGTTACTCGATTTAGAAGGAAATGTCTTAGAACACATAGTATTTCATAGCGACGCAATTTCCGTGTGAATTCGTCAATGTGTGGGAGTGTGGGATGCAGTAAAGAAGGATTAGTGGATCGGAAATGAGATTGTCGTATCCCAAAAGAAAATCGTGTCGTTTGCATAGAAACGTTACTCGATTTAGAAGAAAATGTCTTAGGACACATAGTATTTCATAGCGACGCAATTTCCGTGTGAATTCGTCAATGAGTGGGAGTGAGGGATCCAGTAAAGAAGGATTAGTGGATAGGAAATGAGATTGTCATATCCCAAAAGAAATTCCAGTCGTTTCCATAGTAACGTTACTCGATTTAGAAGGAGAAGTCACGGAAGACATAGTATTTCATAGCGACGCAATTTCCGTGTGAATTCGTCAATGTGTGGGAGTGAGGGATGCAGTAAAGAAGGATTAGTGGATCGGAAATGAGATTGTCGTATCCCAAAAGAAAATCCTGTCGTTTCCATAGAAACGTTACTCGAATTAGAAGGAAATGTCTTAGAACACATAGTATTTCATAGCGACGCAATTTCCGTGTGAATTCGTCAATGAGTGGGAGTGAGGGATGCAGTAAAGAAGGATTAGTGGATCGGAAATGAGATTGTCGTATCCCAAAAGAAAATCCTGTCGTTTCCATAGAAACGTTACTCGATTTAGAAGGAAATGTCTTAGAACACATAGTATTTCATAGCGACGCAATTTCCGTGTGAATTCGTCAATGTGTGGGAGTGAGGGATGCAGTAAAGAAGGATTAGCGGATCGGAAATGAGATTGTCGTATCCCAAAAGAAAATCCTGTCGTTTCCATAGAAACGTTACTCGATTTAGAAGGAAATGTCTTAGAACACATAGTATTTCATAGCGACGCAATTTCCGTGTGAATTCGTCAATGAGTGGGAGTGAGGGTTGCAGGAAAGAAGGATTAGTGGATCGGAAATGAGATTGTTGTATCCCAATAGAAAATCCTGTCGTATCAATAGATACGTTACTCAATTTAGAAGGAAATGTCTTAGAACACATAGTATTTCATAGCGACGCAATTTCCGTGTGAATTCTTCAATGAGTGGGAGTGAGGGATGCAGTAAAGAAGGATTAGTGTATCGGAAATGAGATTGTCGTATCCCAAAAGAAAATCCTGTCGTTTCCATAGAAACGTTTCTCGATTTAGAAGAAGATGTCTTAGGACACATAGTTTTTCATAGCGACGCAATTTCCGTGTGAATTCGTCAATGAGTGGGAGTGAGGGATCCAGTAAAGAAGGATTAGTGGATAGGAAATGAGATTGTCATATCCCAAAAGAAATTCCAGTCGTTTCCATAGTAACGTTACTCGATTTAGAAGGAGAAGTCACGGAAGACATAGTATTTCATAGCGACGCAATTTCCGTGTGAATTCGTCAATGTGTGGGAGTGAGGGATGCAGTAAAGAAGGATTAGTGGATCGGAAATGAGATTGTCGTATCCCAAAAGAAAATCCTGTCGTTTCCATAGAAACGTTACTCGTTTTAGAAGGAAATGTCTTAGAACACATAGTATTTCATAGCGACGCAATTTCCGTGTGAATTCGTCAATGAGTGGGAGTGAGGGATGCAGTAAAGAAGGATTAGTGGATCGGAAATGAGATTGTCGTATCCCAAAAGAAAATCCTGTCGTTTCCATAGAAACGTTACTCGATTTAGAAGGAAATGTCTTAGAACACATAGTATTTCATAGCGACGCAATTTCCGTGTGAATTCGTCCATGTGTGGGAGTGAGGGATGCAGTAAAGAAGGATTAGCGGATCGGAAATGAGATTGTCGTATCCCAAAAGAAAATCCTGTCGTTTCCATAGAAACGTTACTCGATTTAGAAGGAAATGTCTTAGAACACATAGTATTTCATAGCGACGCAATTTCCGTGTGAATTCGTCAATGAGTGGGAGTGAGGGATGCAGGAAAGAAGGATTAGTGGATCGGAAATGAGATTGTTGTATCCCAATAGAAAATCCTGTCGTATCAATAGAAACGTTACTCGATTTAGAAGGAAATGTCTTAGAACACATAGTATTTCATAGCGACGCAATTTCCGTGTGAATTCTTCAATGAGTGGGAGTGAGGGATGCAGTAAAGAAGGATTAGTGTATCGGAAATGAGATTGTCGTATTCCAAAAGAAATTCCAGTCGTTTCCATAGAAACGTTACTCGATTTAGAAGAAAATGTCTTAGGACACATAGTTTTTCATAGCGACGCAATTTCTGTGTGAATTCGTCAATGAGTGGGAGTGAGGGATCCAGTAAAGAAGGATTGGTGGATCGGAAATGTGATTGTCGTATCCCAAAAGAAAATCCTGTCGTTTCCATACAAACGTTACTCGATTTAGAAGGAAATGTCTTAGAACACATAGTATTTCATAGCGACGCAATATCCTTGTGAATTCGTCAATGAGTGGGAGTGAGGGATGCAGTAAAGAAGGATTAGTGGATCGGAAATGAGATTGTCGTATCCCAAAAGAAAATCCTGTCGTTTCCATAGAAACGTTACTCGATTTAGTAGGAAATGTCTTAGAACACATAGTATTTCATAGCGACGCAATTTCCGTGTGAATTCGTCAATGAGAGGGAGTGAGGGATGCTGTAAAGAAGGATTAGTGGATCGGAAATGAGATTGTCGTATCCCAAAAGAAAATCCTGTCGTTTCCATAGAAACGTTACTCGATTTAGAAGGAAATGTCTTAGAACACATAGTATTTCATAGCGACGCAATTTCCGTGTGAATTCGTCAATGTGTGGGAGTGAGGGATGCAGTAAAGAAGGATTAGTGGATAGGAAATGAGATTGTCATATCCCAAAAGAAATTCCAGTCGTTTCCATAGTAACGTTACTCGATTTAGAAGGAGAAGTCACAGAACACATAGTATTTCATAGCGACGCAATTTCCGTGTGAATTCGTCAATGTGTGGGATGAGGGATGCAGTAAAGAAGGATTAGTGGATCGGAAATGAGATTGTCGTATCCCAAAAGAAAATCCTGTCTTTTCCATAGAAACGTTACTCGATTGAGAAGGAAATGTCTTTGAACACATAGTATTTCATAGCGACGCAATTTCCGTGTGAATTCGTCAATGTGTGGGAGTGAGGGATGCAGTAAAGAAGGATTAGTGGATAGGAAATGAGATTGCCATATCCCAAAAGAAATTACAGTCGTTTCCATAGTAACGTTACTCGATTTACAAGGAGAAGTCACGGAAGACATAGTATTTCATAGCGACGCAATTTCCGTGTGAATTCGTCAATGTGTGGGTGTGAGGGATGCAGTAAAGAAGGATTAGTGGATCGGAAATGAGATTGTCGTATCCCAAAAGAAAATCCTGTCGTTTCCATAGAAACGTTACTCGATTTAGAAGGAAATGTCTTAGAACACATAGTATATCATAGCGACTCAATTTCCGTGTGAATTCGTCAATGAGTGGGAGTGAGGGATGCAGTAAAGAAGGATTAGTGGATCGGAAATGAGATTGTCGTATCCCAAAAGAAAATCCTGTCGTTTCCATAGAAACGTTACTCGATTTAGAAGGAAATGTCTTAGAACACATAGTATTTCATAGCGACGCAATTTCCGTGTGAATTCGTCAATGTGTGGGAGTGAGGGATGCAGTAAAGAAGGATTAGCGGATCGGAAATGAGATTGTCGTATCCCAAAAGAAAATCCTGTCGTTTCCATAGAAACGTTACTCGATTTAGAAGGAAATGTCTTAGAACACATAGTATTACATAGCGACGCAATTTCCGTGTGAATTCGTCAATGAGTGGGAGTGAGGGATGCAGGAAAGAAGGATTAGTGGATCGGAAATGAGATTGTTGTATCCCAATAGAAAATCCTGTCGTATCAATAGAAACGTTACTCGATTTAGAAGGAAATGTCTTAGAACACATAGTATTTCATAGCGACGCAATTTCCGTGTGAATTCTTCAATGAGTGGGAGTGAGGGATGCAGTAAAGAAGGATTAGTGTATCGGAAATGAGATTGTCGTATCCCAAAAGAAAATCCTGTCGTTTCCATAGAGACGTTACTCGATTTAGAAGGAAATGTCTTAAGACACATAGTATTTCATAGCGACGCAATTTCCGTGTGAATTCTTCAATGAGTGGGAGTGAGGGATCCAGTAAAGAAGGATTAGTGGATCGGAAATGTGATTGTCGATACCCAAAAGAAAATCCTGTCGTTTCCATAGAAACGTTACTCGATTTAGAAGGAAATGTCTTAGAACACATAGTATTTCATAGCGACGCAATATCCGTGTGAATTCGTCAATGAGTGGGAGTGAGGGATGCAGTAAAGAAGGATTAGTGGATCGGAAATGAGATTGTCGTATCAAAAAAAAAAAAAATCCTGTCGTTTCCATAGAAACGTTACTCGATTTAGGAGGAAATGTCTTAGGACACATAGTATTTCATAGCGACGCAATTTCCGTGTGAATTCGTCAATGAGGTGGAGTGAGAGATGCAGTAAAGAAGGATTAGTTGATCGGAAATGAGATTGTCGTATCCCAAAAGAAAATCCTGTCGTTTCCATAGAAACGATACTCGATTGAGAAGGAAATGTCTTTGAACACACAGTATTTCATAGCGACGCAATTTCCGTGTGAATTCGTCAATGTGTGGGATTGAGGGATGCAGTAAAGGAGGATTAGTGGATCGGAAATGAGATTGTCGTATCCCAAAGGAAAATCCTGTCGTTTCCATAGAAACGTTACTCGATTTAGAAGGAAATGTCTTAGAACACATAGTATTTCATAGCGACGCAATTTCCGTGTGAATTCGTCAATGAGTGGGAGTGTGGGATGCAGTAATGAAGGATTAGTGGATCGAAAATGAGATTGTCGTATCCCAAAAGAAAATCCTGTCGTTTCCATAGAAACGTTACTCGATTTAGAAGGAAATGTCTTAGAACACATAGTATTTCATAGCGACGCAATTTCCGTGTGAATTCGTCAATGAGTGGGAGTGAGGGATGCAGTAAAGAAGGATTAGTGGATCGGAAATGAGATTGTCGTATCCCAAAAGAAAATCCTGTCGTTTCCATAGAAACGTTACTCGATTTAGAAGGAAAAGTCTTAGAACACATAGTATTTCATAGCGACGCAATTTCCGTGTGAATTCGTCAATGAGTGGGAGTGAGGGATGCAGTAAAGAAGGATTAGTGGATCGGAAATGAGATTGTCGTATCCCAAAAGAAAATCTTGTCGTTTCCATAGAAACGTTACTCGATTTAGATGGAAATGTCTTAGAACACATTTTATTTCATAGCGACGATATTTCCGTGTGAATTCGTCAATGAGTGGGAATGAGGGATGCAGTAAAGAAGGATTAGTGGATCGGAACTGAGATTGTCGTATCCCAGAAGAAAATCCTGTCGTTTCCATAGAAACGTTACTCGATTTAGAAGGAAATGTCTTAGAACACATAGTATTTCATAGCGACGCAATTTCCGTGTGAATTCGTCAATGAGTGGGAGTGAGGGATGCAGTAAAGAAGGTTTAGTGGATCGGAAATGAGATTGTCGTATTCCAAATGAAAATCCTGTCGTTTCCATAGAAACGTTACTCGATTTAGAAGGAAATGTCTTAGAACACATAGTATTTCATAGCGACGCAATTTCCGTGTGAATTCGTCAATGTGTGGGAGTGAGGAATGCAGTAAAGAAGGATTAGTGGATCGGAAATGAGATTGTCGTATCCCAAAAGAAAATCCTGTCGTTTCCATAGAAACGTTACTCGATTTAGAAGGAAATGTCTTAGAACACATAGTATTTCATAGCGACGCAATTTCCGTGTGAATTTGTCAATGAGTGGGAGTGAGGGATGCAGTAAAGAAGGATTAGTGGATCGGAAATGAGATTGTCGTATCCCAAAAGAAAATCCTGTCGTTTCCATAGAAACGTTACTCGATTTAGAAGGAAATGTCTTAGAACACATAGTATTTCATAGCGACGCAATTTCCGTGTGAATTCGTCAACGTGTGGGAGTAAGGGATGCAGTAAAGAAGGATTAGTGGATCGGAAATGAGATTGTCGTATCCCAAAAGAAAATCCAGTCGTTTCCATAGAAACGTTACTCTATTTAGAAGGAAATGTCTTAGAACACATAGTAATTCATAGCGACGCAATTTCCGTGTGAATTCGTCAATGAGTGGGAGTGAGGGATGCAGTAAAGAAGGATTAGTGGATCGGAAATGAGATTGTCGTATCCCAAAAGAAAATCCTGTCGTTTCCATAGAAACGTTACTCGATTTAGAAGGAAATGTCTTAGAACACATAGTATTTCATAGCGACGCAATTTCCGTGTGAATTCGTCAAAGAGTGGGAGTGAGGGATGCAGTAAAGAAGGATTAGTGGATCGGAAATGTGATTGTCGTATCCCAAAAGAAAATCCTGTCGTTTCCATAGAAACGTTACTCGATTTAGAAGGAAATGTCTTAGAACACACAGTATTTCATAGCGACGCAATTTCCGTGTGATTTCGTTAATGAGTGGGAGTGAGGGATGCAGTAATGAAGGATTAGTGGATCGAAAATGAGATTGTCGTATCCCAAAAGAAAATCCTGTCGTTTCCATAGAAACGTTACTCGATTTAGAAGGAAATGTCTTAGAACACATAGTATTTCATAGCGACGCAATTTCCGTGTGAATTCGTCAATGTGTGGGAGTGAGGGATGCAGTAAAGAAGGATTAGTGGATAGGAAATGAGATTGTCATATCCCAAAAGAAATTCCAGTCGTTTCCATAGTAACGTTACTCGATTTAGAAGGAGAAGTCACAGAAGACATAGTATTTCATAGCGACGCAATTTCCGTGTGAATTCGTCAATGTGTGGGAGTGAGGGATGCAGTAAAGAAGGATTAGTGGATCGGAAATGAGATTGTCGTATCCCAAAAGAAAATCCTGTCGTTTCCATAGAAACGTTACTCGATTTAGAAGGAAATGTCTTAGAACACATAGTATTTCATAGCGACGCAATTTCCGTGTGAATTCGTCAATGAGTGGGAGTGAGGGATGCAGTAAAGAAGGATTTGTGGATCGGAAATGAGATTGTCGTATCCCTAAAGAAAATCCGGTCGTTTCCATAGAAACGTTAGTCGATTTAGAAGGAAATGTCTTAGAACACATAGTATTTCATAGCGACGCAATTTCCGTGTGAATTC
The DNA here is from genome assembly GCF_023864275.1 of Schistocerca cancellata. Taxonomy (NCBI): domain Eukaryota; kingdom Metazoa; phylum Arthropoda; class Insecta; order Orthoptera; family Acrididae; genus Schistocerca; species Schistocerca cancellata. Next base: position 731,498,825 of record NC_064631.1, read on the forward strand.
GTCAATGTGTGGGAGTGAGGGATGCAGTAAAGAAGGATTAGTGGATCGGAAATGAGATTGTCGTATCCCAAAAGACAATCCTGTCGTTTCCATAGAAACGTTATTAGATTTAGAAGGAAATGTCTTAGAACACATAGTATTTCATAGCGACGCAATTTCCGTGTGAATTCGTCAATGTGTGGGAGTGAGGGATGCAGTAAAGTAGGATTAGTGGATAGGAAATGAGATTGCCATATCCCAAAAGAAATTACAGTCGTTTCCATAGTAACGTTACTCGATTTAGAAGGAGAAGTCACGGAAGACATAGTATTTCATAGCGACGCAATTTCCGTGTGAATTCGTCAATGTGTGGGTGTGAGGGATGCAGTAAAGAAGGATTAGTGGATCGGAAATGAGATTGTCGTATCCCAAAAGAAAATCCTGTCGTTTCCATAGAACCGTTACTCGATTTAGAAGGAAATGTCTTAGAACACATAGTATTTCATAGCGACTCAATTTCCGTGTGAATTCGTCAATGGGTGGGAGTGAGGGATGCAGTAAAGAAGGATTAGTGGATCGGAAATGAGATTGTCGTATCCCAAAAGAAAATCCTGTCGTTTCCATAGAAACGTTACTCGATTTAGAAGGAAATGTCTTAGAACACATAGTATTTCATAGCGACGCAATTTCCGTGTGAATTCGTCAATGTGTGGGAGTGAGGGATGCAGTAAAGAAGGATTAGCGGATCGGAAATGAGATTGTCGTATCCCAAAAGAAAATCCTGTCGTTTCCATAGAAACGTTACTCGATTTAGAAGGAAATGTCTTAGAACACATAGTATTTCATAGCGACGTAATTTCCGTGTGAATTCGTCAATGAGTGGGAGTGAGGGATGCAGGAAAGAAGGATTAGTGGATCGGAAATGAGATTGTTGTATCCCAATAGAAAATCCTGTCGTATCAATAGAAACGTTACTCGATTTAGAAGGAAATGTCTTAGAACACATAGTATTTCATAGCGACGCAATTTCCGTGTGAATTCTTCAATGAGTGGGAGTGAGGGATGCAGTAAAGAAGGATTAGTGTATCGGAAATGAGATTGTCGTATCCCAAAAGAAAATCCTGTCGTTTCCATAGAGACGTTACTCGATTTAGAAGGAAATGTCTTAGAACACATAGTATTTCATAGCGACGCAATTTCCGTGTGAATTCGTCAATGTGTGGGAGTGAGGGATGCAATAAAGAAGGATTAGTGGATCGGAAATGAGATTGTCATATCCCAAAAGAAAATCCTGTCGTTTGCATAGAAACGTTACTCGATTTAGAAGGAAATGTCTTAGAACACATAGTATTTCATAGCGACGCAATTTCCGTGTGAATTCGTCAATGTGTGGGAGTGAGGGATGCAGTAAAGAAGGATTAGCGGATCGGAAATGAGATTGTCGTATCCCAAAAGAAAATCCTGTCGTTTCCATAGAAACGTTACTCGATTTAGAAGGAAATGTCTTAGAACACATAGTATTTCATAGCGACGCAATTTCCGTGTGAATTCTTCAATGAGTGGGAGTGAGGGATGCAGGAAAGAAGGATTAGTGGATCGGAAATGAGATTGTTGTATCCCAATAGAAAATCCTGTCGTATCCATAGAAACGTTACTCGATTTAGAAGGAAATGTCTTAGAACACATAGTATTTCATAGCGACGCAATTTCCGTGTGAATTCTTCAATGAGTGGGAATGAGGGATGCAGTAAAGTAGGATTAGTGTATCGGAAATGAGATTGTCGTATCCCAAAAGAAAATCCTGTCGTTTGCATAGAAACGTTACTCGTTTTAGAAGAAAATGTCTTAGGACACATAGTATTTCATAGCGACGCATTTTCCGTGTGAATTCGTCAATGAGTGGGAGTGAGGGATCCAGTAAAGAAGGATTAGTGGATCGGAAATGTGATTGTCGATACCCAAAAGAAAATCCTGTCGTTTCCATAGAAACGTTACTCGATTTAGAAGGAAATGTCTTAGAACACATAGTATTTCATAGCGACGCAATATCCGTGTGAATTCGTCAATGAGTGGGAGTGAGGGATGCAGTAAAGAAGGATTAGTGGATCGGAAATGAGATTGTCGTATCAAAAAAAAAAAATCCTGTCGTTTCCATAGAAACGTTACTCGATTTAGGAGGAAATGTCTTAGAAAACATAGTATTTCATAGCGACGCAATTTCCGTGTGAATTCGTCAATGAGAGGGAGTGAGGGATGCAGTAAAGAAGGATTAGTGGATCGGAAATGAGATTGTCGTATCCCAAAAGAAAATCCTGTCGTTTCCATAGAAACGTTACTCGATTGAGAAGGAAATGTCTTTGAACACATAGTATTTCATAGCGACGCAATTTCCGTGTGAATTCGTCAATGTGTGGGATTGAGGGATGCAGTAAAGGAGGATTAGTGGATCGGAAATGAGATTGTCGTATCCCAAAAGAAAATCCTGTCGTTTCCATAGAAACGTTACTCGATTTAGAAGGAAATGTCTTAGAACACATAGTATTTCATAGCGACGCAATTTCCGTGTGAATTCGTCAATGAGTGGGAGTGTGGGATGCAGTAAAGAAGGATTAGTGGATCGGAAATGAGATTGTCGTATCCCAAAAGAAAATCCTGTCGTTTCCATAGAAACGTTACTCGATTTAGAAGGAAACGTCTTAGAACACATAGTATTTCATAGCGTCGCAATTTCCGTGTGAATTCGTCAATGTGTGGGAGTGAGGGATGCAGTAAACAAGGATTAGTGGATCGGAAATGAGATTGTCGTATCCCAAAAGAAAATCCTGTCGTTTCCATAGAAACGTTACTCGATTTAGAAGGAAATGTCTTAGAACACATAGTATTTCATAGCGACGCAATTTCCGTGTGAATTCGTCAATGAGTGGGAGTGAGGGATGCAGTAAAGAAGGATTAGTGGATCGGAAATGAGATTGTCGTATCCCAAAAGAAAATCCTGTCGTTTCCTTTGAAACGTTACTCGATTTAGAAGGAAAAGTCTTAGAACACATAGTATTTCATAGCGACGCAATTTCCGTGTGAATTCGTCAATGAGTGGGAGTGAGGGATGCAGTAAAGAAGGATTAGTGGATCGGAAATGAGATTGTCGTATCCCAAAAGAAAATCCTGTCGTTTCCATAGAAACTTTACTCGATTTAGATGGAAATGTCTTAGAACACATTTTATTTCATAGCGACGATATTTCCGTGTGAATTCGTCAATGAGTGGGAATGAGGGATGCAGTAAAGAAGAATTAGTGGATCGGAAATGAGATTGTCGTATCCCAAAAGAAAATCCTGTCGTTTCCATAGAAACGTTACTCGATTTAGAAGGAAATGTCTTAGAACACATAGTATTTCATAGCGACGCAATTTCCGTGTGAATTCGTCAATGTGTGGGAGTGAGGGATGCAGTAAAGAAGGATTAGTGGATCGGAAATGAGATTGTCGTATCCCAAAAGAAAATCCTGTCGTTTCCATAGAAACGTTACTCGATTTAGAAGGAAATGTCTTAGAACACATAGTATTTCATAGCGACGCAATTTCCGTGTGAATTTGTCAATGAGTGGGAGTGAGGGATTCAGTAAAGAAGGATTAGTGGATCGGAAATGAGATTGTCGTATCCCAAAAGAAAATCCTGTCGTTTCCATAGAAACGTTACTCGATTTAGAAGGAAATGTCTTAGAACACGTAGTATTTCATAGCGACGCAATTTCCGTGTGAATTCGTCAATGAGTGGGAGTAAGGGATGCAGTAAAGAAGGATTAGTGGATCGGAAATGAGATTGTCGTATCCCAAAAGAAAATCCTGTCGTTTCCATAGAAACGTTACTCTATTTAGAAGGAAATGTCTTAGAACACATAGTAATTCATAGCGACGCAATTTCCGTGTTAATTCGTCAATGAGTGGGAGTGAGGGATGCAGTAAAGAAGGATTAGTGGATCGGAAATGAGATTGTCGTATCCCAAAAGAAAATCATGTCGTTTCCATAGAAACGTTACTTGATTTAGAAGGAAATGTCTTAGAACACATAGTATTTCATAGCGACGCAATTTCAGTGTGAATTCGTCAATGAGTGGGAGTGAGGGATGCAGTAAAGAAGGATTAGTGGATCGGAAATGTGATTGTCGTATCCCAAAAGAAAATCCTGTCGTTTCCATAGAAACGTTACTCGATTTAGAAGGAAATGTCTTAGAACACATAGTATTTCATAGCGACGCAATTTCCGTGTGAATTCGTCAATGAGTGGGAGTGAGGGATGCAGTAAAGAAGGATTAGTGGATCGGAAATGAGATTGTCGTATCCCAATAGAAAATCCTGTCGTTTCCATAGAAACGTTACTCGATTTAGATGGAAATGTCTTAGAACACATTTTATTTCATAGCGACGATATTTCCGTGTGAATTCGTCAATGAGTGGGAATGAGGGATGCAGTAAAGAAGAATTAGTGGATCGGAAATGAGATTGTCGTATCCCAGAAGAAAATCCTGTCGTTTCCATAGAAACGTTACTCGATTTAGAAGGAAATGTCTTAGAACACATAGTATTTCATAGCGACGCAATTTCCGTGTGAATTCGTCAATGAGTGGGAGTGAGGGATGCAGTAAAGAAGGATTAGTGGATCGGAAATGAGATTGTCGTATTCCAAAAGAAAATCCTGTCGTTTCCATAGAAACGTTACTCGATTTAGAAGGAAATGTCTTAGAACACATAGTATTTCAAAGCGACGCAATTTCCGTGTGAATTCGTCAATGTGTGGGAGTGAGGGATGCAGTAAAGAAGGATTAGTGGATCGGAAATGAGATTGTCGTATCCCAAAAGAAAATCCTGTCGTTTCCATAGAAACGTTACTCGATTTAGAAGGAAATGTCTTAGAACACATAGTATTTCATAGCGACGCAATTTCCGTGTGAATTTGTCAATGAGTGGGAGTGAGGGATGCAGTAAAGAAGGATTAGTGGATCGGAAAGGAGATTGTCGTATCCCAAAAGAAAATCCTGTCGTTTCCATAGAAACGTTACTCGATTTAGAAGGAAATGTCTTAGAACACATAGTATTTCATAGCGACGCAATTTCCGTGTGAATTCGTCAATGAGTGGGAGTAAGGGATGCAGTAAAGAAGGATTAGTGGATCGGAAATGAGATTGTCGTATCCCAAAAGAAAATCCTGTCGTTTCCATAGAAACGTTACTCTATTTAGAAGGAAATGTCTTAGAACACATAGTAATTCATAGCGACGCAATTTCCGTGTGAATTCGTCAATGAGTGGGAGTGAGGGATGCAGTAATGAAGGATTAGTGGATCGGAAATGAGATTGTCGTATCCCAAAAGAAAATCCTGTCGTTTCCATAGAAACGTTACTCGATTTAGAAGGAAATGTCTTAGCACACATAGTATTTCATAGCGACGCAATTTCCGTGTGAATTCGTCAATGAGTGGGAGTGAGGGATGCAGTAAAGAAGGATTAGTGGATCGGAAATGAGATTGTCGTATCCCAAAAGAAAATCCTGTCGTTTCCATAGAAACGCTACTCGATTTAGAAGGAAATGTCTTAGAACACATAGTATTTCATAGCGACGCAATTTCCGTGTGAATTCGTCAATGTGTGGGAGTGAGGGATGCAGTAAAGTAGGATTAGTGGATCGGAAATGAGATTGTCGTATCCCAAAAGAAAATCCTGTCGTTTCCATAGAAACGTTACTCGATTTAGAAGGAGAAGTCATAAAACACATAGTATTTCATAGCGACGCAATTACTGTGTGAATTCGTCAAAGAGTGGGAGTGAGGGATGCAGTAAAGAAGGATTAGTGGATCGGAAATGAGATTGTCGTATCCCAAAAGAAAATCCTGTCGTTTGCATAGAAACGTCACTCGATTTAGAAGAAAATGTCTTAGAACACATAGTATTTCATAGCGACGCAATTTCCGTGTCAATTCGTCAATGAATGTGAGTGAGGGATGCAGTAAAGAAGGATTAGTGGATCGGAAATGTTATTGTCGTATCCCAAAAGAAAGTCCTGTCGTTTCCATAGAAACGTTACTCGATTTAGAAGGATATGTCTTAGAACACATAGTATTTCATAGCGACGCAATTTCCGTGTGAATTCGTCAATGAGTGGGAGTGAGGGATGCAGTAAAGAAGGATTAGTGGATCGGAAATGAGATTGTCGTATCCCAAAAGAAATTCCTGTCGTTTCCATAGAAACGTTAGTCGATTTAGAAGGAAATGTCTTAGAACACATAGTATTTCATAGCGACGCCATTTCCGTGTGAATTCGTCAATGTGTGGGAGTGAGGGATGCAGTAAAGAAGGATTAGTGGATCGGAAATGAGATTGTCGTATCCCAAAAGAAAATCCTGTCGTTTCCATAGAAACGTTACTCGATTTAGAAGGAAATGTCTTAGAACACATAGTATTTCATAGCGACGCAATTTCCGTGTGAATTCGTCAATGTGTGGGAGTGAGGGCTGCAGTAAAGAAGGATTAGTGGATCGGAAATGAGATTGTCGTATCCCTAAAAAAAATCCTGTCGTTTCCATAGAAACGTTACTCGATTTAGAAGGAAATGTCTTAGAACACATAGTATTTCATAGCGACGCAATTTCCGTGTGAATTCGTCAATGAGTGGGAGTGAGGGATGCTGTAAAGAAGGATTAGTGGATCGGTAAATGTGATTGTCGTATCCCAAAAGAAAATTATGTCGTTTCCATAGAGACGTTACTCGATTTAGAAGGAAATGTCTTAGAACACATAGTATTTCATAGCGACGAAATTTCCAAGTGAATTCGTCAATAAGTGGGAGTGAGGGATGCAGTAAAAAAGGATTAGTGGATCGGAAATGAGATTGGCGTATCCCAGGAGAAGTCATAGAACACATAGTATTTCATAGCGACGCAATTACCGTGTGAATTCGTCAATGTGTGGGAGTGAGGGATGCAGTAAAGAAGGATTAGTGGATCGGAAATGAGATTGTCGTATCCCAAAAGAAAATCCTGTCGTTTCCATAGAAACGTTACTCGATTTAGAAGGAGAAGTCATAGAACACGTAGTATTTCATATCGACGCAATTTCCGTGTGAATTCGTCAATGTGTGGGAGTGAGGGATGCAGTAAAGAAGGATTAGTGGATCGAAAATGAGATTGTCGTATCCCAAGAGAAAATCCTGTCGTTTCCATAGAAACGTTACTAGATTTAGTAGGAAATGTCTTAGAACACATTGTATTTCATTGCGACGCAATTTCCGTGTGAATTCTTCAATGAGTGGGAGTGAGGGATGCAGTAAAGCAGGATTAGTGGATCGGAAATGAGATTGTCGTATCGCAAAACAAATTCCTGGCATTTCCATAGAAACGTTACTCGATTTAGAAGGAAATGTCTTAGAACACATAGTATTTCATAGCGACGCAATTTCCGTGTGATTTCGTCAATGAGTGGGAGTGAAAGAAGCAGTAAAGAAGGATTAGTGGATCGGAAATGAGATTGTCGTATCCCAAAAGAGAATCCTGTCGTTTCCATAGAATCGTTACTCGATTTAGAAGGAAATGTCTTAGAACACATAGTATTTCATAGCGACGCAATTTCCGTGTCAATTCGTCAATGAATGTGAGTGAGGGATGCAGTAAAGAAGGATTAGTGGATCGGAAATGTTATTGTCGTATCCCAAAAGAAAGTCCTGTCGTTTCTATAGAAACGTTACTCGATTTAGAAGGAAATGTCTTAGAACACATAGTATTTCATAGCAACGCAATTTCCGTGTGAATTCGTCAATGAGTGGGAGTGAGGGATGCAGTAAAGAAGGATTAGTGGATCGGAAATGAGATTGTCGTATCCCAAAAGAAATTCCTGTCGTTTCCATAGAAACGTTACTCGATTTAGAAGGAAATGTCTTAGAACACATAGTATTTCATAGCGACGCAATTTCCGTGTGAATTCGTCAATGTGTGGGAGTGAGGGTCGCAGTAAAGAAGGATTAGTGGATCGGAAATGAGATTGTCGTATCCCAAAAGAAAATCCTGTCGTTTCCATAGAAACGTTACTCGATTTAGAAGAAAATGTCTTAGAACACATAGTATTTCATAGCGACGCAATTTCCGTGTTAATTCGCCAATGTGTGGGAGTGAGGGATGCAGTAAAGAAGGATTAGTGGATCGGAAATGAGATTGTCGTATCCCAAAAGAAAATCCTGTCGTTTCCATAGAAACGTTATTCGATTTAGAAGGAAATGTCTTAGAACACATAGTATTTCATAGCGACGCAATTTCCGAGTGAATTCGTCAATGAGTGGGAGTGTGGGATGCAGTAAAGAAGGATTAGTGGGTCGGAAATGTGATTGTCGTATCCCAAAAGAAAATCCTGTCGTTTCCATAGAAACGTTACACGATTTAGAAAGAAATGTCTCAGAACACATAGTATTTCATAGCGACGCAATTTCCGTGTGAATTCGTCAATGCGTGGGAGTGAGGGATGCAGTAAAGAAGGATTAGTGCATCGGAAATAAGATTGTCGTATCCTAAAAGAAAATCCTGTCGTTTCCATAGAAACGTTACTCGATTTAGAATGAAAAGTCTTAGAACACATAGTATTTCATAGCGACGCCATTTCCGTGTGAATTCGTCAATGTGTGGGAGTGAGGGATGCAGTAAAGAAGGATTAGAGGATCGGAAATGAGATTGTCGTATCCCAAAAGAAAATCCTGTCGTTTCCATAGAAACGTTACTCGATTTAGAAGGAAATGTCTTAGAACACATAGTATTTCATAGCGACGCAATTTCCGTGTGAATTCGTCAATGTGTGGGAGTGAGGGCTGCAGTAAAGAAGGATTAGTGGATCGGAAATGAGATTGTCGTATCCCAAAAGAAAATTATGTCGTTTCCATAGAGACGTTACTCGATTTAGAAGGAAATGTCTTAGAACACATAGTATTTCATAGCGACGCAATTTCCGTGTGATTTCGTCAATGAGTGGGAGTGAGGGAAGCAGTGAAGAAGGATTAGTGGATCGGAAAAGAGATTGTCGTATCCCAAAAGAGAATCCTATCGTTTCCATAGAATCGTTACTCGATTTAGAAGAAAATGTCTTAGAACACATAGTATTTCATAGCGACGCAATTTCCGTGTGAATTCGTCAATGAGTGGGAGTGAGGGATGCTGTAAAGAAGGATTAGTGGATCGGAAATGTGATTGTCGTATCCCAAAAGAAAATTATGTCGTTTCCATAGAGACGTTACTCGATTTAGAAGGAAATGTCTTAGAACACATAGTATTTCATAGCGACGCAATTTCCAAGTGAATTCGTCAATAAGTGGGAGTGAGGGATGCAGTAAAAAAGGATTAGTGGATCGGAAATGAGATTGTCGTATCCCAAAAGAAAATCCTGTCGTTTCCATAGAAACGTTATTCGATTTAGAAGGAAATGTCTTAGAACACATAGTATTTCATAGCGACGCAATTTCCGTGTGAATTCGTCAATGTGTGGGAGTGAGGGATGCAGTAAAGAAGGATTAGTGGATCGAAAATGAGATTGTCGTAGCCCAAGAGAAAATCCTGTCGTTTCCATAGAAACGTTACTCGATTTAGTAGGAAATGTCTTAGAACACATTGTATTTCATTGCGACGCAATTTCCGTGTGAATTCGTCAATGAGTGGGAGTGAGGAATGCAGTAAAGAAGGATTAGTGGATCGGAAATGAGATTGTCGTATCCCAAAACCAATTCCTGGCGTTTCCATAGAAACGTTACTCGATTTAGAAGGAAATGTCTTAGAACACATAGTATTTCATAGCGACGCAATTTCCGTGTGATTTCGTCAATGAGTGGGAGTGAGGGAAGCAGTAAAGAAGGATTAGTGGATCGGAAAAGAGATTGTCGTATCCCAAAAGAGAATCCTGTCGTTTCCATAGAATCGTTACTCGATTTAGAAGAAAATGTCTTAGAACACATGGTATTTCATAGCGACGCAATTTCCGTGTCAATTCGTCAATGAATGTGAGTGAGGGATGCAGTAAAGAAGGATTAGTGGATCGGAAATGTTATTGTCGTATCCCAAAAGAAAGTCCTGTCGTTTCTATAGAAACGTTACTCGATTTAGAAGGAAATGTCTTAGAACACATAGTATCTCATAGCAACGCAATTTCCGTGTGAATTCGTCAATGAGTGGGAGTGAGGGATGCAGTAAAGAAGGATTAGTGGATCGGAAATGAGATTGTCGTATCCCAAATGAAATTCCTGTCGTTTCCATACAAACGTTACTCGGTTTAGAAGGAAATGTCTTGGAACACATAGTATTTCATAGCGACGCAATTTCCGTGTGAATTCGTCAATGTGTGGGAGTGAGGGTCGCAGTAAAGAAGGATTAGTGGATCGGAAATGAGATTGTCGTATCCCAAAAGAAAATCCTGACGTTTCCATAGAAACGTTACTCGGTTTAGAAGGAAATGTCTTAGAACACATAGTATTTCATAGCGACGCAATTTCCGTGTGAATTCGTCAATGTGTGGGAGTGAGGGATGCAGTAAAGAAGGATTAGTGGATCGGAAATGAGATTGTCGTATCCCAAAAGAAAATCCTGTCGTTTCCATAGAAACGTTATTCGATTTAGAAGGAAATGTCTTAGAACACATAGTATTTCATAGCGACGCAATTTCCGAGTGAATTCGGCAATGAGTGGGAGTGTGGGATGCAGTAAAGAAGGATTAGTGGGTCGGAAATGTGATTGTCGTATCCCAAAAGAAAATCCTGTCGTTTCCATAGAAACGTTACACGATTTAGAAGGAAATGTCTCAGAACACATAGTATTTCATAGCGACGCAATTTCCGTGTGAATTCGTCAATGCGTGGGAGTGAGGGATGCAGTAAAGAAGGATTAGTGCATCGGAAATAAGATTGTCGTATCCTAAAAGAAAATCCTGTGGTTTCCATAGAAACGTTACTCGATTTAGAAGGAAAAGTCTTAGAACACATAGTATTTCATAGCGACGCAATTTCCGTGTGAATTCGTCAATGTGTTAGAGTGAGGGATGCAGTAAAGAAGGATTAGTGGATCGGAAATGAGATTGTCGTATCCCAAAAGAAAATCCTGTCGTTTCCATAGAAACGTTACTCGATTTAGAAGGAAATGTCTTAGAACACGTAGTATTTCATAGCGACGCAATTTCCGTGTGAATTCGACAATGTGTGGGAGTGAGGGATGCAGTAAAGAAGGATTAGTGGATCGGAAATGAGATTGTCGTACTCCAAAAGAAAATCCTGTCGTTTCCATAGAAACATTATTCGATTTAGAAGGAAATGTCTTAGAACACATAGTATTTCATAGCGACGCAATTTCCGTGTGAATTCGTCAATAAGTGGGAGTGAGGGATGCAGTAAAGAAGGATTAGTGGATCGGAAATGAGATTGTCGTATCCCAGGAGAAGTCATAGAACACATAGTATTTCATAGCGACGCAATTTCCGTGTGAATTCGTCAATGTGTGGGAGTGAGGGATGCAGTAAAGAAGGATTAGTGGATCGGAAATGAGACTGTCGTATCCCAAAAGAAAATCCTGTCGTTTCCATAGAAACGTTATTCGATTTGGAAGGAAATGATTTAGAACACATAGTATTTCATAGCGACGCAATTTCCAAGTGAATTCGTCAATAAGTGGGAGTGAGGGATGCAGTAAAAAAGGATTAGTGGATCGGAAATGAGATTGTCGTATCCCAAAAGAAAATCCTGTCGTTTCCATAGAAACGTTATTCGATTTAGAAGGAAATGTCTTAGAACACATAGTATTTCATAGCGACGAAATTTCCGTGTGAATTCGTCAATGTGTGGGAGTGAGGGATGCAGTAAAGAAGGATTAGTGGATCGAAAATGAGATTGTCGTAGCCCAAGAGAAAATCCTGTCGTTTCCATAGAAACGTTACTCGATTTAGTAGGAAATGTCTTAGAACACATTGTATTTCATTGCGACGCAATTTCCGTGTGAATTCGTCAATGAGTGGGAGTGAGGAATGCAGTAAAGAAGGATTAGTGGATCGGAAATGAGATTGTCGTATCCCAAAACCAATTCCTGGCGTTTCCATAGAAACGTTACTCGATTTAGAAGGAAATGTCTTAGAACACATAGTATTTCATAGCGACGCAATTTCCGTGTGATTTCGTCAATGAGTGGGAGTGAGGGAAGCAGTAAAGAAGGATTAGTGGATCGGAAAAGAGATTGTCGTATCCCAAAAGAGAATCCTGTCGTTTCCATAGAATCGTTACTCGATTTAGAAGAAAATGTCTTAGAACACATAGTATTTCATAGCGACGCAATTTCCGTGTCAATTCGTCAATGAATGTGAGTGAGGGATGCAGTAAAGAAGGATTAGTGGATCGGAAATGTTATTGTCGTATCCCAAAAGAAAGTCCTGTTGTTTCTATAGAAACGTTACTCGATTTAGAAGGAAATGTCTTAGAACACATAGTATCTCATAGCAACGCAATTTCCGTGTGAATTCGTCAATGAGTGGGAGTGAGGGATGCAGTAAAGAAGGATTAGTGGATCGGAAATGAGATTGTCGTATCCCAAATGAAATTCCTGTCGTTTCCATAGAAACGTTACTCGGTTTAGAAGGAAATGTCTTGGAACACATAGTATTT